>NC_091830.1:62420928-62767595 GCF_038994185.2 Dermacentor albipictus
TGGCTACCGTCATGTAGAAGTACGAGTTGGTCCTTGTGCAAGATCCTTGCGAATGTAAACCAGAACCTTACTACTACGGGCACAGGTAGTTGAAACGAAGGGTTCATATCCCGATAGTCTTATCGTGGCTGATAAGTTCGGTTCACAGATGACAAGTGTAGAAAAATAGTTTTCAAACGCGAACTGCCGGTAATCCGACATGCAAAATCTCAGGCCTCTCTCATTCAATTGGTATATTGGAATATGACATTCCATTGGGCTATGACCTGATAGTTGATAGTCCAGTCGCTGTGGTGTGAACATCTCTTCTTTTCCGTTGTCTTTCATGACTGATTTTTTTTTCCCTTCAACTACTCACGTGACCTAACTTCATGCACTTCCAGCACTAGAGCGGTTTTGATATAAAGGGGTGAACTGCGCGTCGGAAGTGGCCCACCTATATGCATGTGATGGAAGGGATTTGCCCTTAAATACGATCCTTACACACCGTGCCAAGACAAAACGTGTTTGTGATGACGGTGTTTTCTTTAGCTGGCTTGCTTAAGACCGACATATCTGGGTCGGCAGTGGTCTCGTCAACATCGTAAACTACGCCAGTACTGACTTCTTAGCCCAGCGGAATATGAGGGCGGACTTTCATCCCGTCAAGTTCCATGACTTTGCCCAAAGAATACAACGCAGCGGCCTGTTCAACTTTAATAGCTAGGACGTTCTGAAGTGTGTTTATTCTGATGTAGTTAATTTCGTTCTGAACCACCGCCTCTAGATGTGAAGACGCGGCCTACCTGTTGAGCCGTCTCAGGTTGTCAGTGGCGATAACTGGCGTGGAAAGGATGGTGAGTGCCTCGGTATCCCGCGAAGATCTCATGGTGGACCCACTCAATTCGATGATGTGCTGAGAAACCTTCTGTTTGCTTTGCGGCTCCGCACCAGCTCGAAGGTGTCGTGACAAGATTCTTCACTGCTGACATAGTACTGCATGGTGTCGTCGCTGTCAGTGTCGCTCTCGGTGCCGTTGCGCTTTCTGGAAGCAGCCACCGCGGACACTGCCGAGTCCGGCGGACGCGCGTGAGAATCCATCTTTATCGCAACTAAGCAGGAAACAGCAATTCACTGGCAAAGTCTAAGAAATTGTCAAAAGAAGTAGAGCTGGGAAACCCGGCGTTCTGTTGTTGTTGCTGTTGTTGTTGTTGTTGTTGTTGTTGTTGTTGTTGTTGTTGTTGTTGTTGTTGTTGTTGTTGTTGTTGTTGTTGTTGTTGTTGTTGTTGTTGTTGTTGTTGTTGTTGTTGTTGTTGTCCTGAGTGGCAGTGGCACATACCCAGAGTGGAGGATTGGCCCAGAATAGGGTGGTTCAATTAGGTGCATTATGCCTGAAAGGCACTTCGTCTTCTTCTCTCAGGTGCATTATCGGGTTGCTGAACGCAGTGGGACGTTAATTGGCCACATTGTTTAGCTCTTGACTCGCATCCCGAACGATAGCTGGGGGTTTCGTTTCTTTTTTCTCGCGCTGTTTGAATCACTTCCACTCACTACGTCTACGTGGTCGACCAGAGCTGCCATAATTCGTGCAAGCGCTGCGAGGGCGGTTTTCCTCGTTCTACGCATACCGCGTCACTCTGCCGTTTGCACGTCCACACGTTTGTTTATACATGTCCACTTTAAAGACGCTCTGCCACACTTTTCGGCAGTTTAACTATTAAAGCGTTTATCTTTCTTTGCGAAGTAACCGCGATTTCTTGTGAGCCTCACACAGCTTTCCGGCCGATCCCGAAAATAGTGCAGGGTGGTAAAAATACCACTGGAACCGGTGGTATCATGTTAGTGCGCAGCGGCAAGGTGGTAAGGGGAGCGTTTCCGTATGCTTTTCTCGTGGCAGTTTGCGTTTTGAGACGTTGCGCCTACAGTCGCATCGCTTCACGGGGTTTCGAACTGGTTCTTGAAGAAGTGGTCCTCAAAGTATCGATGGGCTCCCGCAAGCGCGTAAGGTACGGTGGTAAGGAGATGCGACGCCGATGACACATAGTGCAACGTATACGGCCCCAAATAACCACTTCCTAAGGTATTCTAAACGCACCCTTGGATAGCAGTGACAGGGATTGGGCCTTAATTATTATTTTTTTCTTTACTCCGTCCCTACCACTCTCCTCTCACCTATCGCGAACGCTCTAGCCCGGGCCGACAACTTTTTTTAAATAATCGACCGGCGCGTACTCTCAGAAGGGCCGACGCTCTCATGTAGATTGCAGTTAAGCGAAACGCCAAATCTTGCGAGCACAGCAACGGATGTTTCCATGCCGTTTATACCAGGGAAGCGGATTAGTGTACTTGAAATCATCTAATCATCAAATGCAGCAAACCAAATGAAAATGCCAGCCGCATACTTGAAAGCAGGAAAAAAAAAATGACGCGCCATTTATTCCCGTGAATCGCCAAAGCACCTGGGAGATTCCGCGTCTCCAGGCTGTCTCCGTGTCTCTTTTGCCAGGTGGAGCCAAAAAGAAAAAGAAAATATAGAAAGTGATTAAAAAAGAAGAAAAGTAAGATGTTTATCCGCGGCTTCCGCGAGCGCGACTAATCATTCTGTCGTCCTCGTGATGCTGTCACGACGCTGAAGCGACACGGTGTGCTAGAAAGCGGCCGCCAACCTTTGAAAGGAAAGCTGGCGGTCACAAGCGCACACACGTCGCGGTGCTTTCAGTTCACTCCGTCGTGATCCCTGAATTCCCTCTTTCTCTCCGTCGTCTCTGCTAATCTTTCTTCCTGCTTTCTCCTCGTTCTTCTTCTTCTAAGTTCTTAACTGCCGCCGCGCTTCAGAGCATTTTCTTTCTCTCTCTCTCTCTCTCCTTTGCCTGCTGCCCAGTATACACTGCTGGGCCAAGCGCAAGGAGGACACGTTTTCGATATTGTGAACTTCCGCGCAATAGGGTTCAGCTTAGTGGCCGGCCTCGGTGCCGCCTGCGACAAGTGCGTGCATGTGTATTGCCGAGTGCAGGGATCTTTAGCCTAACCCCAGCGATACCGCAGCAACCCTGCTGTACTACTTCTCCAAGGAACATATAGTTTCAGGCTCTCAACGAATTGGATTTCGCAAGGCCATTAATACCAGTGGAACTACTTTGTTCACTGCAAGATCGACTGCTTTCCGGACTACTTCGTGCGTTTGTTTCAATAGGCAAGTTCCGTGCGCTCTGCTCCAACCTCCGCGGCGCTGTACGCAGACGTGAAAAGGGCACCCTGAGCGCTATGTCCGCCATCTTACTTCAGCTGACTACGTATTCCGACGTAAGCGGTCTCGTCACATAGTCACATAAGGGTTTCGTGTTTATTGCTTACTTGCGCTTTCCGAATACATATTTCTTCCTCTTCTTCTCTCTTCGTACTAGAGTGTTCGTCCTCTTTTCTATTCCCCTGACCAAGCGCCTTCGCGCTTAGAGGGCTGCTACAGGTTGCGTCTCCTTTCGGGTGGAACCTAAAGCTAGAAGATTAAACAGGCGAATCACGTCTGCCGTCCATCACAACGAGCCTCTTGTTAAGACCCGCTTTGTACGCAAGAAAGCTGCAAGCGAAGAGCAACTGTTTCCGTGGTTCTCTGTATAGTTGTAACAGATCGGTGTTCTTGAAGTGGCTGTGGTCTGGCAGAGTGGCGGCTTCAAAACGTGCTGTGGGAATAACCTGTTTGTTTCTGCGCTTTTGGTCTCGAGACGTGCTAAATAGAAAAACTCATTCCGTCGCCATTGAATGGAGATGCAAACCGTGTAAGAGGCAGGTCTGATGGCGTTGGGAAAAGCCGTTCCAGACGCCGCTGCCAGACCCTGCGACGCAGGAGTTAGCTCCAGTGGCGACGACGGTACGGCTGTGGTGCGTGAGTCAGGTCTTTTCGTTAACTACCTCATTGCTTCAGACGTACGTATAGCAGAAGCTTTTCCTTTGTCAAATGCGCGCTTTAATGCGTCGCCGAAACATTGCGGAAAGCGTGAGAGGGACTGTACGGATCGTAACGTTGTAAATTAGAATAGTTATCTCTATTTACGTATCGAATTCGCTCGCGCAGCACACGACCTGGAGGAAACACCATTCAGGTTGGCCGGAGAGATGCCAACGCATGAGCAGGCTGGGTACATCGAGTCCTGTTAAACAGTGTGAAACAGCGCGAAAAAAATGGAACACAAGCTACACAGCAATAGCTCGAATGCTATTCACATTACCGTCGAGAGTCATCGTGAGACGAGTTTTGCTGCACGTTTTTGTAGTTATACCCGTTATTTCCGGCCTAAAACGTTAACTGCTAGTCGGCACTTGCGTCGTAATCTTCTAGTTCTTTGTTGACGTCTTTTGCGCTGTTTATCTCACATAGTGCAGGCTGGCTACCGGAATAGTCGTGCATGCGAATCCTCATTGCAAGGAATGCGAGGCATCCTATACTACGGAACACGCCTCGTGCATCTGCTCATGATATGCCCTGCAATGTCAATTATCGGCACAGCATTTGTTCAAGTTTACCAATCAGCCTTGGTCTGGGAAGGTTCTATTGCTACCATGACTGAAGCTGTGTTCTTGTCGGCGTAATGTTTTAAAGGCTCTTCATCGAATTCTTACACGAGAGCAGTTTAACTTGTAGACATTGAAGAGTCCTTGCCGTTCGAATTCGCTCACTGCCATCTTCATCATAAACATCGAGACCTCCCTCCCCCTCTCTCCTTTAACTCCCGTCTCCCTTCCCCAATGCTGTGTAGCAGGCCGACCTCTCAGCTTTTCTGTGACAATAGCTGCCTCTCAAACAGTACAGAATACACCGAAAATATTATCCACGAGGCCACGCTAGTTAGAGTCCACGCCATGCATAGGAATGCTTAGCGAGTTTAACGGGAAAGCTTCTCGTTGCATATTCGCGTCACTCTCTAGATGCACGAGTACGGCCATTGCACTGAAAAATGATCCTTCGCGTAACTCAACCCTACGCGAAGGCCTCTCCCGTTGCGTCTGTGTCATCCACAACGACATGTTTGCTGTACCACGGCTATACGACGTCTGGATAAACTTTCACTTGTCGTCACGAAGTGCAGTAAAAAACGTTCATTGGGCGTGAAGACACATATATAGTGCAGACTATCGTGAAGTTCGTGTCCCGTGCCGTCAGAGATAAAAATAAATGATGGCAGGAAGGTCTGCATGACTGTCACGGACGTTCACACTTGTTTGTCTTGCAGCACTTTGTATTCGCTCACTTTGGAGAACATTCTATATACACCTCGTGTCGCTGTCGTCCTTCTGGGCTACACGCTACACGCTACACGTACTCGGCTGGAATTTCTAGCAGGCTGTAATCAAAGAAAGATGGAAAAGAAGAGAAAGAAAAACGCCGAGGGGCCAGTAGCCGCGGAGCTTACACGCTTCTACCTGACGGCAGCAGCACGGTTCTCAAAAACTTCCAAGCGGTCGCAAGAACTCGCCTTTCTCTGTCCGTCGCCTTTAAAGCACTTGGAGCTTCTCTTGGAAAAAAACCAGCCGTTCCTGGTCCCGTCGAGAAAGCTGCTGGTTCCTGCTGAGAATTTACGGCGTCCTTTCAGCAAAAACCCTCACCGGCGAGCGTCTCGGCTTCCCCGGCGCCAAGCGTATCGTCGTAGCCTAGCTGTCTCGAGAGGCTTGCATGCAGGTCTCTACGTGCTCGGCTTCGCGGGGGCTACACCAGCAGCGTCGCTGCGCCGCAACATAGCCGAAGACCACGGCGACTCGAAGTGCTTTGACATGCAAACGAGCTCGAGGTGTTTCAGGTGGGCGACTCACACGACGGAGGCACCGATCTTGACGGAGTGCTCCGCAACAAGGTTTCCTTTCTTAACGTCCGCACAGCGAATGGAAATGTCTCTCGCGTCGTCGCCGCTCCCGTAGGCAAACACACAACTTGTGACAACATCACCCCCCCCCCCCACCTCCGTCAGTCCCACCCCCACACCCAGCTCGTTCTCACTGTACACGGGCACGATGCAGACACGCATATAATCGGTGGCGTTACGGCGGATCGGCCGTGACTGTGAGGCCTTTCGCGTGCTTGCAAATTGCAGAGAGGCGGCCACAAATTTACGGCGCCGCACCACCGCCGCTAGCTGAGGCACGGCGGACGCCTGCGCGTGCGGGATTCGTGACGGAAGGGACCGGAGGACCGCGGCCCGCGTTGGCGTCAGCTGGACAGCCGGAAACCGCTCGGCTGTCATCCGCGTCCGGCTCACAATGGCGAAGGAGACGAGGTGGCCACAGCGGCTGGTTCCGGTGCTGGGACGACTTCCTGCTCTCCTGCTGCTGGCGACACTCGGTGAGACTCGACGGCATCGAACTTAAAAGATTTAGCACAAAAAAAGAAAGAAAGGAGCTCGAAGATTTGGAATATCGGAGGGGTTCATGGAGCAGTCGTATACCTTAATGCAGGCCTATGAAGCCATGGAACAAAGAGTAGGGGAAATTAACTGCCTTTTTTTTGGTTTAGTTTATACCTAAGCGTTATTATGAATTGGGGCAAATTTGCGATGATCTTCCTATACTTAAAATAGAAAAAAAAAGAAAACGAAAGCTATCACTACGTACCACTGAGGGGAGCCGAGCCCATGACCCATTTCTCCTGGGGGCACTCGGTGAGACTCGAGAACTTAAAAGATTCGGCACAAAAAAAGAAAAAAGGAGCTGGAAGATTTGGAACATCGGAGGGGTTCATGGAGCAGTCGTGTACCTTAATGCAGGCCTATGAAGCCATGGAACAAAGAGTAGGGGAAATTAACTGCCTTTTTTTTGGTTTAGTTTATACCTAAGCGTTATTATGAATTGGGGTAAATTTGCGATGATCTTCCTATACTTGAAATAGAAAAAAAAAGAAAACGAAAGCTATCACTACGTACCACTGAGGGGAGCCGAGCCCATGACCCATTTCTTCGGAATCAGTGTGTATACGTTTACTAGATCTAGGCTTGGCAATGATACCCGCCGCGGTCGCTTAATGGCCCTGAGGTTGCGCTGGTAAGCTATAGAGAGGTCGCGGGTTGGTACCGTCGCTGCGGCCGCACTTCAATGGGGCCGAAACGCGGGAACGCTCGTGCACTTAGATTTAGCTGCTCGTTTAAGAAGCCCAATTGGTCAGAATCAATCGGGAGTTCTCCACTGCGGTGTGTCTCACAAGTGAATCGGGAATATGCCAAAAAAAATTAATGAAAAAAACATCCCAGAATTTAACTTCTTTTTTTTTTTTAGAACCTTGGGAATGATAGCTGGCTCCAATAATCTCGATAATGGCAGGCGGATGAGGAATGTCGTTTCAACCGCAGCTGTCAAGTGATACAGTATTTTGAGAGCACGGAAGTTAGGGTCTGTAATTACACTGACCCTTACTTTAAAAAAAAGTGAAGCTGATCACAAACTGAAACCTCGTATATATTTAAACACCTTTCAGTAAAAAAAAAAAAAACAGGTAATTTCATCTTTGCTTCGTTTCCTCTACTATGCGCAGGAACGAAAGTTTAACGCTCCAAAATCGCTGCCTAACAAATTCGACAGTGCTGGAGAAGTGCCAATAGATTGGCCAGCAAGTGCGGTTATTTAACTGCACACAAATCACAGTGAATCTGCATTTTTCTTTTTACAGTCTCTCTTAAATCGAAGTGGCCGGTAATCGAAACCGCGACTTTGCGTGGTGAGAGTCGGTCATAACTGACAGCGCTGCCTTTTTTGTGTGTTCCGTATATTTGATGTATTACGAGGGGCATCCGATGACTGTCAATCATTCCATCTTGTCTCGAAATCTCTGAAGCCTTCGACGTTTCCAGCGCGTCTCCGCTGTAGCAAAAGAGGCGGCATGCTACGTGTTGTGTTTTTATTCTTACAGGTTTACTGATCTTTTTGCCGAAAAAAAAACTACGTCAAGGGAAGACAGCGGTGTGGATATCAGGGAGAAAATAGGGATGCAGGTATTCTAGTTGATGATAAGATGGAGAGATGGGATAGGGTAGGCCGTGGGGCGATCCCTTTTGAGTTTTACGGAAATTTGTACATACCGCCTGTGGGAGGTAGCGTAATTCTCGTGCTTGAGCTGGATTATTCGGAGAGACGTACACTGCTAGTGCGAGAGATCGGTACGCATACTCAACTAATTAACAAAATGTCACTAATTAAGTTATCACGTAATCACTTGACGGCACATACTGCAATTTACGAATTGTAGCCGGTGAGTTTCCACATGCATCCACGCGAAATGAGTTTCCAGGATTACACCAGTTTCGAGATATTTCCCAAAATGCAGAATGAAAGTCATGGGCGTTCCAGTTAGTTTGGTGCTTGAATACATAAAAGAGCGTTTTGTTAAAAGAAAGTGAGTGGAACAAAATTGCTGTGTTACGGCGAGTTTGATGGCGCTTGTCTCCAAACTGGTGTCATTCTGGAAATTCATTCCGGGAGGATACGACCTGCAAGCTGACGGGCTAAAATTCGTAAATCGCCGTATGTGTGGTATAATAATTAATGTGTTAATTAGAGAATTATTGTTAATTGTTTGAATACATGTTTCACTATTTCGCGAAATTTATGTCCGCCTCTCTGAACAATGCAGCTCAGGGGCTGGAAATATGTTATCTGCAACAGGCGATTTTTCAAAATACCACATAACTTAAAAATGATCGCCCCGTATAGAGTAGATAACCGGCGGTCCACTAGAGTTGTAAATGAGTTCAAAGGAAATGTAAGCGCAATAGAGGACACCGCAGAACCAGCCGTTGTGAGGAAATCAGAAAATTTCCAGGCATAACATGGTGTCAGCTGGCACAAGAAAGAGCTAACTGGAGTTCACCAGGGGAGGTCTTCGTCCGGCAGTGGACAGAAACATAGGTTGATGATTATCACGGTGACTGTAAAACCTTAACGCATAAATTAACTTTGTTTCTCCACCGCCTTTATTGCGCAGCTGTCACGGTAGTCCGAGGACAGAACGCAGGGACATCAGGTGAGTCACGCTATAATACCATGCTACTACCACAAGCCGCGTGCATGTGTTGATACGAAGTTACTGCGTCACATCATAACAAAAAAAAAAAGTTTGTACAACAAAGAAAGGAATCGGAGAAAAGTGTATGTCACCTGGGTTAATATTAAACGAGAAGAAAGGGGGTTAACCAAGGGGCCCGATTTTTATTAGTGATATCATAAGAAGCCAACAAACACTGACACCATTGACAACATAGGAGAAATTACTTGTGCTTAATAGATGAACTAAAGAAACGATGAAAGTGGATGAAAAAGCAACTTGCCGCAGGTGGGGAACGATGCCAAGTTTGTGGGATCGTTCCCCACCTGCGGCAAGTTGCTTCTTCATCCACTTTAATTTCCATTAATTTATCGTTTCTTTAGTTCATTTATTAAGCACAAGAAATTTCCTCTATGTTGTCGTTGGCGTCAGAGTTAAAACAAGCATTTTTAGTTTGAGCAGACAAAAAAGAAATCAAGCCTCTTCCGCCCTGCGAAATTGAATGACCAACGGAGCTGTAACCATCGTGGTAAGAAAACTTGTGGTAAAGACTTTATTGGCATCACTCATTTTCCCTTAGTAACCAAGGTCACAATGCCTTTGTGGTGGCTATGATATACACTGATTGGCATACTCGCAGCTGCAAACACATTGTTTGATGATGTGAAATCTATGCACGTATGCCGCTGGGTGATCGGTTCGGCCGGGTTGGTGTGGCATTTCGCAAGCAATACGTCTGCAACACGAAACGCGTAAACCACTCCTTTTTCGGACCAGAGGTATCCACATTGAAATCACCGACAACGACCACAGCGTTAGTGTCATCGCAGCTAACCCACGCAAAGTGGCTATCTATGGACGTGAAAGAACACCACCAATACGCGCAAAGTGCCTCGAGTGGCTCCAGTCACGCGGAAATTTTCCGTGTATTCGCGGTGTTCTTTCATGTCCATAGATACCCACTTTGCGTAGGTTAGCTGCGATGACACTAACGCTGTGGTCGTTGTCGGTGATTTCAATGTGGATGCCTCTGGACCGAAAAAGGAGTGGTTTACGCGATTCGTGTTGCAGACGTATCGCTTGCGATATGCCACACCAGTCCGGCCTAACCGATCACCCAGCGACGTGCGTGCATCGATTTCACATCATCAAACAATGTGTCTTCTTTCACGCTCGGGCAAACACTTTTATGGAGCGCTTATTGAGCAGCAGAAAGCTGTATCGGGAGTTTCTCATGTTGCTCCGCAATTTTATCATTGACACTTTTCATGTAGTTATAATACCCGAGAAGTTGGTGCATTAATTAAGACTAATTTTGTAATTAGGTGGAATAAAAAAAAATTGATCTGAGTGTCTCCAAGCGACGGCAAACAGTATTACCTTGGTTCTGTCCAGCTACTTGGCCCTCGCATGTTTTTAAATCTTGGTGCGTGATAGTCGGGACACCTTGCATACATACACAAGAAAATGAACAGAACCAAGAGGCTACTCACCCGCAGTTTTCAACAAATACATGTGGCGCGTCGTTGAACAACATGGAAAACAAGAAAGTGATATTTGGCACGGACAAAAAACGGCTAATAATAGACCCAATTTTTGATAGAGTGTGGTAAAGAAGAAAAAGATCACAGTGCACCCATGCCTAGGTATACTAAGAATAGTAAATATTCAACATAAATTCTGACGGATGTTCTCTAGCGTTCATAAATCCTCAATCATCCAAACCTGGTTTTCTGGTGCAATGTCAAACTCGAAGGGGCATTCCGGTGCATTAATTAATCGCATTACCTGGTGTACATAGTTTGATTTTCATAACTGGTCCATGTTCTCGGCAATCTTACTACATTTCTTCTGGCTGGATAACAATGACTATCCTCCTTGCCTGTGTATACACAGCTTATTGTTATGTATACCCCTTTAGTGGTTTGAAACAATATATTTGGCTCACTTTCAACGTGCATCTTGAGCGAATACGCGCGCATGGAGGGCGGGTCTCTGGGGGTCCTGGCCGAGGTGGCTTACTGGGACACAATTGCCCGCGAGCGCAGACCCGTGCTGGTACGGCAACAACGGCGAGTGCCAGGCGAGCTGCTCGATGTACTACGGCGCTGGGGGGCGCTGTCGGGGCCACCAGTGCGTGTGCACACCGTCCAACACGTTCCCAGGATTCCCTCCGCAGCTCGGACCACAGCCTGGCTTTGGAGGCCGCATGAGCGAGGAAAGGAGTGAGAAAAGTTTTTGCTCGATACATACTGATGGATCATAATGAAAGTAGACAGTTAAAAACAGGGAACGAGGACAAGATAGAGGACTGAACGAGTGGTCGTCCGTTCTATCTCGTCCGCGTTCCCATTTTGCGCTCTATACTTTCATTTTGCAAGAGTCGTGAGTAGGGTAGTGGCCAAATACTGCATTAGGGAGGCCAATTTATTATTCGGTACTATACTGGTGAGGGAGTGTCCTTGTTGACGCATAGTGGGCCTTACCAATTTGGTTGCACCTGGACAAGTATATAGTCCCACAGGCTATACAGTTAGACAGGATTAATTGAAAATCACTGGTAGAGGCCTTCGTCCCGGCAGTGGACATAAATATAGGCTGATGATGATGGTGATGATGATGATACTGATGATACTGATGCTGCTGCTGATGATGATAATGACGACGACTTTCATTTTTGGCGGAAACCAATTCGCCAAGCTTGCTGAATCACTGCAATAGTGATAGAAGTTCAGCGACGAATTGGAACCTTTTATTGTAACCTTTATGTCGTTTCGTACGTCTACTTGTTCTAGGCGTGAAAATACGTTATAGCGAAGACTTCTTTGCCTAACTTCTCGGATTCGGCGTCGCTACCGCTGTTGCCATTGCTGTCTGCTACTGGGTTGTGCGGCACCTCGGCGGTAGTATCTATACGTAGGTACTGTCTTGCACAACGGGCCGGTACCGAACATTGTACAAACCTGCCTTTCACATATAGCGTGAACCCAGGAGTCTCTGGGCGACAGCTGACGTATTCACGTAAGCGTGGACTTGCACGACGTCCAGCACAAATACGCCGTCGTCGTCATTTTATCGCCTTCTTTCCATTCTGATTATTCCTTCATTTTTATGCCGTCGTCGTCGATCTACTGTCCTCACTCTGTCGCCGTCACTGCGCTGGTCATCTTGTCCTTATCACACCGCCTTTGTAGCACCGCCGTCTTCCCGCTGTCACCATCATTCTGTTGTCGCCTTTCCTTTGTCATGATTGCGTTGTCGTCATTCCATATCTTCATAATGGCGTGGTTCTCCATTTCTCTGCCCCAATTGCCTATTTGCTTTTTGTGCTGGTTTTCCTCAGTCCGGTCACAAAGCCACCAGGAAACAGAGCTCACCAAATTCACTTAGACTAATTTAAGTTGCGCTAAGGCAGGCTCGCTGCGACGTACAGGCCCACAGACTCGCTTCAGTTCATGAACCCACCGAACTAATTCAGGCTTTCAGAAACATCGTCTCAACTTCGGTTCATGGATACAAAGAGCCAGAACAACTCGGGAACATGGACCGTGTGCACTCACAATCACAATTCGTGAATGCTCACGAACTCAAACGTGCTTGAAATCACACGTGATGTAAATTGTTATTTGAACGCACTCAGAGACATATCGACTCCGATTCATTGGAACTCGCTCCGACCAACAGTGCCAGGTATGCCTGTACTCCTTTAGATTAATTTAGGCTCACGATCCCGCCTACCCTGGACTCATTGCGACTTCCTCAGACTCGCACCCACTCTGACTTAGAGGGACTCACTTTGACCCACACGTGGCTCTGAGTCTGAGTGATTTTGCCAGCGTGGGTATTTGTCATACGACAATGACTTCAAAGACTCTTGGAAGTGTTGGAAAATTTAATGGAAGGTGTCGTTGGTACGGGGGGACATCGTTCGGTGAATGGTTGCGTTTTCACGCACGTAGATTTCGCGCTCAAGGATCGGACGGGTGTTAGGCGCACAGCGCATGCGCGTAAATTGTGAGACACGTGTGCCGCGAAGTTCGCGTGATTCTCCGCACGACGTCTCATACACTGAGAACCACATTCAAGTTTCCTATATGTTGAAGGAAATGCAGCGATACACTCGGCCACGACACAAAGATGATATGTTGAGGATGTGTGCGGCCACAGTTCCCGAGGATTCCAGTCAACTGTATGTGGTTGACTGTGACTGAAAAACGTGGGGGTCGAGAGCAGCTAGCACACAGAGGATGGGCGCTGTGTCTTCATTGCAGCAACCGGAATGCCTGAAGATAGACGCCCGTTACCAGGTTAAACAGAGACACGGAAACACTCTTCAGTGGCTGCTGAAGAGGTTTGGCTTGACCATACGCGTAGCATGTTAGATGTCGATTGTGACATATGAAATCTCGGCATTCACACATATACACGCACACAACATACACAAGCACAGCACACACCGTTACGACTCGTTAAAGTGTCTGGTACAAGCCAGTGTCTACGAGGAAGGCTAACCCCGTATTCTGGAACGTAACCTGCACTCAGCCCTCTACTCAATCTCGATGATGGTCACGACTAATAACTGTTGGCGTCCCCTTTGAAACGGGGCGGGGACAGATAGGCCCCTAGCCTGGTTGAGTTATTCAGGTATGCTGTACATGTTTTTTGTTCTAGCACTTCTGCATACATCTCATAAATTTTTTTTGTCTTCCTCAGAACTTCTCTGTCTACAATGTACCGCTACCTATGTCTGTAACGGATCCGGTTGTATCTATCTTCCCCGCTTTTTTTTTCCACCACTACTCTAAAGGACTCTAGCTTTTCTTGACTGCTGACCGGTACATGCTTCCGTCCACTTTAAATCCAAGCGCTTTTGGAAGGTGTGACTTTACCTAGGGATGTCACTGCGCAAATCCTTGACGACGATGACGATAACGATGATTTATTGGCCTCGCCTTTGAAACGGGATGGTGAAAAAATAGTCACCAAGCCTGCTCAAGAAAATGGATGGCAGCGCCATCCTTCCACAAAAGTGGTCACTAACCAATTCACTGACGCTCCACGGCAATTCTGGGGAAGCGTAGCGCCTTACTCAGTCGAGGATCGGCGCTGTGTTCACTTCGGTTGTATACTCCGTTGTGTGGAGGAAGAGCTTGGATTAAAGGATCGTTTGAGAAGCACGGAGCTATTGGCGGCGAGGAGTTACGGAGTCGCCCTCTATCGGAAGCGCCTGGCTGGCGTAGTATGAGGGATCACGTGGCGCGCTCCTCATAGCTTTTGCTGTCAGCGCTCACTGAAAACACCACGCGCGAGCTTTCCCGGACATTTCTGTAAGCACTTTCAAAACGAGAGAAGTTTCTTACTGTCTAAATAATAATCTTGGGCAAACTGAAAGCACACAATCGTTTACAGTCGCTATCTCTTTACCGAATACGTACAGTGAACGCCACTGCGCGCGGTCGCCGCGATGGAGTCTGCCGAACCGGCTTCTTGTGTGAAAAGGTAGGTGAACGCTGAGAGCAAACTATATGAAATATGTTCTTATAGTGCTTGTATAACTAAATGGAGCGTAATAGAATGAAGCCTCAATGCAGGGATCGCACAGATTCGCAGCGACCGACTGCGCGTCTGCATGCTTGTCCGCGCACTGTTTCGCTTTCTCCGCGCGTGCGTTTTCGCACCGTGCCATGAGCTTTAGGCCGCAGAATATGAGTATTTGACAGTATACAAGCAACCATTGTTGCGTAGGCGCTATCAGAGCTGTTCAAAAATAATTTCATTGTAGAGACTTCGACGCCTACGGGGACTGTGATGTGCCGTCGCGACGATTCAATCTTTTTTTTTTCTTCAAAATTCTTTGACCATTCCATACTATTTCTCGAGTTGCGTCGCACTGTATGTTTATCGGCGTTTTCAGCGTGCAATTTCCCGCTGCTCCTTTTTTGTAATCCAGTGCATTAATTCATAACACAAACATGACCATATGCCATGCTTTCTTCAAATGTGCTTCTTACCGCTGCCTTTCCACTCCACTGAACTTGCCAGTATCTATAGTATCGACAAGTTGATAGACCAAACCGTCATGACATTAGTCGGGCAGCGGACTCGGGCGTGCGTCTCAGTGCGCGTTTTCAGAACATCGCAGACCGGGCGCCGTAGCAGAAATCTTTCCCGCGTCTGTGCTTGCTGCATACCCGAGTTGTAGCCGATGACTGTTTGACGGTTTTATGTTTCGCGAGCCAAGCTTCACACAGTTTCTTGTCCTGCAGCTACGTGTGAATAAGGCTGACACCGGCCTCCGTGACGTGCGTCCGGCCCTGCGGCACCGAGCAGTAGCCTACCATGTCGCGCGCCTTCAAAGGTAGCCACTACCTATTGTAGTGCTTTCAAGCGTTGTAAAGGAGACACTCGAAGCGGGAAAATTTCGCCACTAAATGAAAACCGCAGCGTGCGAGGGAATTTAAACTCGTTTTCAGCTCGCTTCGGCGCGCCCGAAGCAGCCGACGCGGCCGCTATGTCCACGTGATCCCTCCTAGCACGTCACGCCGACGGTGGCGCCAGCTTTTCCAGTGGTGGAGCTCGAGGCCAATAGTTGTTCGTTGGGTATACGAACAACTACCAGCTCCGATCGAAGGTTTACGTAGAGCCTTTATCGGAAGTATACGGGGCTACTCCGCGCCTTCACCTGTGTGGTGCGATGCTCGTGGCACTCCTCATGCTGCCGACCTCTAGAAGATGCTGAGTGTGAAAGGTACATTGGCTAATGCTTGCGTTGGGGCTAGATGGAATATCATACTTGTAACGCAGCGCTGAGAATTCGAGACATACACAGGATGAAAAGAGCACAGACGAAGCGCATCTAACAAGCGTTTAATAAAGCAAACAGGGGCTGTACAATGCGAGCTGCAATGCCACGCACAAAGAGTAGTGTGAAAACTGAGCTTGAAACATGCGTCTTATCTATTGGAAACTTTCCTATGCAATCGATTAAGCCGGAGTGTGCGCACAACCAAGAATTTGGCTTAAAGGGAAGCTGAAATGTTTTCCAGAAAAAATGAGTGAACATCTGTACATAATGGTTTTCAACCCTCCGAATTTGAATATCGTATCGAAATTGAGCGAAAGAAAGCGCAAATATATTTTATTTCGACGAAAAGTGCAGCAGCGGACACGCCCAGCTCGCGCGTCTCGTTTCCGCCTGTGATTGGTCGGACGCCTCGTGACGTCAACTCTAGTAACCGACCGCTGCCGCTACACATGAAGCGTGGTGCCAGGTAGTTTGGTGCTGTTTTTCTGAGACGGTAATGAAAAATTTAGAGAGACTGCGTTTTTCTGAGGAGTTCGGCGTTACTCCCTACATGTACGAGCCGATTGCGAAGAGCCGGCCTCTCGAAGAAGCAAACGATGCTGGTGCGAGCAGTGCTTTCGACGCGAACGAAAGCAAAGTCTTGGGATCTCCTCGTGTGGGAAATGCTCTTTGGTGAGTATGCTTTTTCAAAGCGATCTAGTGATCTCGCCGATCTTTCGCCGACCTGGTGAGCTCGTTTCCGGTCAAACAACTGTAGTGTTCTGTTCCTGCATGCCTCCTCGTGGAACGTAAGCGGGGATGCGATCGTCGGCATTTGTGCGCTGTCCAAAGCTGTCGGCAATCTACAAAGACGGCTTAAACGCGTGAAAAGCTTCCCCGTTCATGCAGTACGTGTAGTGACCTTCATCTGTTGACTACCACGTTGACTACCACTCACGTTGATTACCACTCACGTTGATTACCACTCACGTTGACTACCATGCACGTTGACAACCACTCTACAAACACGCAGACGCACCAAAGAAGGAATGCAGGGTCGATTGAAGCAGATTACGATGGCGCGCGCGCAGAAACAAGCGCGGTCAGGCAGGGTCGCGGACGCTGCGAAGGAACGAAACACTAGAGTTGACGTCACAACACCGCGGTTTCCGGTCTCCGCTCGCATCGTCAGCGTCTGCAGCAGCGCGCGGCATTCGACGGGGGGCGGAGCTACAGCGCAATTTCAACCGACGATTACGTCGCTCTTAGTTGAAAAAAAAAAACCCCAAATTTTACCTACATGGTTTATAAGGTTCCCGCATCCGTATATGAGCGTCTCATTGAATTCGAAAGATTCTTCAGCTTCCCTTTAAGCAAAGCTTCTTGTACATTCATTTTATAATTTGTGATTATGTTTTGATAGAACTACTTAGAACAATGTGAAAAGAAATATCTCTATTGTCACAGTAATGCTGATAAGACCCCATTTGCATGCAGCTGTTCCTTTACAGGCTGAAAATACGACGTAATAATCATGAGCTCCAGGTTTTGCGCACTCAGAATTAAGGACTACAAACAGCAGAGCATAGAAAAGAGTGCAACTAAGCACTAGAAAGCGAGCAAGGAATGGGGCTTTCTTTGTGGAAGGGCACTGCCGGGTGGTATTTCTAAATGTTCATATTATGTAGATCAAATGAATTTTAAAGTTTTGGTTGAATACATGGGCAGTCACTTAGCAAGTGAAGATATATTATAATGCCGAAAACCTTTGCTATAATGACCTACAATATAGAGAGCAATATTCAAGAAAATCCTCTTGTCGGTGTTACGGAGCTTTGTCTTCCCTTGTTGGCATTCTCATAGATGTTGCTATATTTCCTGTGCTCGCAAGATGTGCAATGCTAATACTTTTCTTGACGTGCCACTTTTCATCACACAAACAAAAAATACATTTCTTTGAAATGCAGAATTGATTAGCAAAAACCAGTATTCAGACTGTGTATCCTCATCTTTGATTTTTTGCCTTGTATGAAGTTTTTTTTTAGTGATGACTGCTTCTAATTATTGAACGTAACTGCTTCAAGGCAACACAACAGCTTCTGCTAATCGAAATTCATAGTAGTTTTCGGCTCGGTATTGAGATGAAGATGAAGAGGTTATACCACTCCGACGACCATTTTCTTTTCTTCAAATGAAAATAAAAGAAAAAGACGTAGCCACCTGATAATGGTGACGGCTACTCCGTTTCTCATAACGGAAACAACAATATGAAAAATATGTACGAATGTGAAAGAAACACGTCATAGGGTCAGAAATCCAAAATACACGGTCCGACGACCTACATCGTGCTTAAGATTTCTCTTTCGTAAGAGCTCCTAAACCAGCACACGTTCTTGGGTAGAGATTCACAAAACGAGTGAAAAATACAATTGCTGGGTGAACTAGAGGTTAGGGAGCATTCATGGGTGCGATTGGCAGCAAGAGTTTGCAGCTTTAGAAGAGCCGGTTAACGCGCGAGTAAATAAAAAGATGCAAAAAGATATCAGTTGAAACAATGACTTGAGTAGCATAGCAGCAATGCATCGGGTAATTTCGAAGGAGTTAAGATGGCGACAAGGAGTTTGGAGTGCAATGCATGGGGTAGCTGGAAGGCAGCAGCTTGGTCTTTCAAGGGACGTTAGCCCTAGTAGCTCAACGTAGGCGTCGTCACGGTGGTATACAGAAGTGTACTCAAAGCAAGAAAAAAAATAAAGAAAAAAACGACTAATATAGAGGTGCAGCAAAGCCCCATCTTGCGCCCCCTGTTGTTTTACAGGGGAGCTGCATATGGCCAACCGATACATACGTCTGTCCGCCCGTTTGTCGCAGGTACACCGAGAACTCCAGCGCAACCCCGTGTGCATGCGCGAAAAGATTTGAAAAGAAAGAGGGGGGCGCGATTGGCTGCACCAGTAGTGACGTCGGTAGTGACGTCGTAGAGGAGCGCGCGCAGCCGTTTCTCTCCGGCTCCTCAGTGGTCACGCCACACGTCACACATAATCCTAAGGAGCAGACAGCTTTCGATCAGCTACACCGAGGGCAGGAGCGGGAACGAGCGTGTCTCCCCCGTGCCGATGCTCCGGCGCGGGCACAAGAACTGGCGTATGCAGCCGATAGCAAGCAGCAACTGCGTACCGAGGATCAGGCAGCCTAACAAGCCGACATTCAATGAACCGTCGGGGTTAACCCAGTGATAAGCACCGGAGCCGCACGTTTCGGCTTCACTGGTTAACCATTTGCACGGAGTGCTCGGGCGGTGATTTTTTTTTTAGGTTATAACAACCTACCTGATTTCATGACGCACCGTTATTCCTTGCTGTACGCTGACGATACTAGAATATTTACTCTGATAAAAGCGGGAACTGCCTAGAAGATAAACTTAGTGAAGACCTCCTCAACATATTGCACTGGTGTAAATTAAACAGATTAAAACTTAATCCAGCTAAAACAAAATTCATTGTCTTTACATCGCATTATTGGTCAATCATTCCTGTTCCTTCCATTTGTTCGCCACAATATAGAGTCCACTAGCGATGACTGCATGTATTTGGGTGTCATACCAGACAGAAACTTAAAATTTAAATTTAAATCCGCCAACATAGCCTGGTTTTCGGAATGACCATTACCTTACCACTATAACACACTAGCGCAAGATTTTTTTAGACTGGTCTTCGCATTTTCGCACACTGAGCTATTCCGGCATCCTAATAGAAAACTTCAACCGGGTCAAAAAACTTTGATGTGCTGCTACCATCTGAACGTGACTTACTTGGCTTACCTGGCGCGTCCTAAAACTGCAATAAAAAAAGTTGTTTAGAGACTGCAAGTACTCAAACTTTGAGGCAATCAGGTGTGAGTTCGGCACACTCGTACGCATTTTTTACCACTTCGATGAACTGAGTGTTCAATCTAAAGGGAGTAGGTCTGTAGCTAAAGTCGCTGAATTAATCAACAAATACATCCCGGCTCACCGAATAATGTTATTTGGCAATACACCTTAGTATAATGTTACTATTAAGCCCGGGTACGTCCTAGTGACATGAGCTGAGTATCGTATAAAGAGGCTTCCGAAAATTACATGGCCTTACCTAAGGTATGGAAATTATCTGCAAAATACCATAACAAGCATGCTCATATCCGATCCGCCAAGATTCTGGCGCTCTGTAAATTCTGCGAACGACAGCACTCATCGACAGCTCTGGCAGTGCCATCCCTCGCGAAATATGCGGATCCGTACTTAATATCGTTTTGTTCACGCAATATTTCAGACAACCGAAGTGCTTCACTGCCAGAATTTTCATACTGGGAATACGCCATTATGCCTCCTGTAATGAGTCGTTCTGTCTGTGTTGAAAATGTAACTGACAAAACGTTCCTCTTAACCCGGCCGCGACGGAATTAACACAAAGTTTTTTTTAAAGCCACAATAATTGTGCATCCATCAATTATTTTGCCGAAGCTGTTCCAGCAGACATTCGACACGCCATCTCTCTCGGCTGAATGGAAGAACGGAAAGATCGGGATCCACTTTTCAAATCAGGTAACCAGCAATCACCAAAATATTACCGAAGCATTGCCCTCACAAGAACTCTTTATTGTCATCACTATTGCAGAACTGTCATAAACGAAGAGCGCTAATTGCGCTAAGCTCGCCAGTCATATTCATCACATATATGGACGCGCCACCGTTATACCTTGACCTGATTAGAATAAAAACGCAGGAAAGTAAAAGTTAAAAGGTGGCTCGTCCAGGTCTCGCGAAAAGCGCGAAGTCGAGATTGTGCCATAATATTTGTATTCCAAGAATGGGCCTGCGTTGTGGAATGCCGGAGACCTGGGACAGAGTGCCCTATTCTCTACCGGAGTTCGTACAACGGTATCGAGAACCGGTTCGAAGTGAGCAAACCATACTGGGACCGAGGTTACCACTACTGTATAGCCTACGCGTTAAAGACGAACTATACGCACAATTCAGAGTCAGGCTTATTTAGGGTTATCGGCGACAGTGCCCCCAATACACGAGACAAGGGCGTTTTTGCATTTGGCCTCCATCGAAATGCGGCCACCGTGGCCGGGATTCAATCCCGCGACCCCGTGCTTAGCAGCCCAACACCACAGCCACTAAGCAACCACGGCGGGTCCTAAAGAGGTGTTAGATGCACTTCGCCTGAGCTCTTTCGCACCTGTGTATGTTTCAACTTCGCGGCGCTGCTTTACAAGTGTGTAAGGTAGTTTGATTCCCATAGCTTTGAAATTCGTTGCATACCACAGGAACTCAGATAACATCCTGTAGTCTGCCTCGCGGTCGCAGGCAGCGCGGCCCGTGTACTTTTGACAAAATTCTGCACATGGCGCCACTCTAAGGACGTGGTGGGGAAACTTAAGAGGAAGCTTTAGCTCGGGTGCTCTTTTCTAAATGCACGTAAAAGGAGAATTCGTTTTTCTCGCCAACTACCGCGCCAAACTTGACGAGGTTCGTTGCATTTAAACGAAAAACCTAAAATCTAGTGACTGTTAGTTTCGAACTTTTGATTTGGGTCGTCAAATTTTTATCAAAAATCGGCAAAAATCACAAATTTTCAGAAAACGAAACTATCAGGTGTACAACTCCGTATCTCAGCAATAAGAAATGGTATCCCAATAATACGAATTGCATCTCATAGGACATCTAAAGCGGACAAAATTGATATCTTACATACGAATCTAAGAACAAACTTGGTAATGTGCAAATACAGTTTTTGCGAAACCCTAGTACACAACGTAACAAATTCGCGTAATATATAAATTGACATACAGAATTTGTTCGCTTTAAATGATCTAATGGATGCCGCTTACAGAACCGCTGCATCTATTCTTGACGGTGACGGATTTGTATATTCGTGCTTCTATTTTTTTCGAGCTTTCGAATTTTAAAAATGTTTTCAATAAAATTAAACCCCTGAATCGACATTCCGCTTCAAACTGTCACTAGAATTTGACGGTCTCTCTCAAATGCAGCAAATTTCATTATAATCGGTCTAGGGGTTGTCTCAGAAAAGCGTTTTTGCGTTTTACGCGTATTTGAATAGGCCGCGTAGAAGTTGGGCCCGAGCTAAAGCTTCCTCTTAAAGCTGATTTTAGAGTATGACGCTTGAGGCCGCATTGCACGCGCAGACGCATAAAAACGTACGGGTTAAGTCATCGCACACATTGCACTGTGGCTGACGCGTCATTTGCGGTCTGCAGTTCGCATAACCGAACGCGACGCAAACATCTACGGTGACGTCCTGCAAGGCCACTCGGCATGTCAAAGTCGCTTTCAAGGAGACCTCGGGAAATGTCAGAGCTGTCACAGTAGCCTATGCGCCCGGCGCGTAGTCCGAAAGATCGGTTGGTTCTTGACGAGCATGTATTTCCAACCTAATAAGTTATAACAATGTGTTTAGTGCTGCTAGTTGTCCTTGTTTATTTGAAGAAGATAGGCTGTTGTTGCTACTTTAGTGAGAAAGGATAGACGAACGGGTACAGCGCTGGCCGTTCTTAGAGAAATGCTTGATCAGTATTCATCATAATCAGCCTAATTTATGTCCACTGCAGGGTTATACACTGTAGCAGGATGCTTCATCGTATCGTGTCGACACGATCATGCGATCCCCACTGGGACGCAATCAGGAAGCAATGCAACTCGAACACATATACTCCTATGCATCTGTACGCGTGTCATTTTCTTTAGAATAGTGAGTTTTTTACAGGTAGTACATCCACAACGGCATTGCAGCGCGACAGCCAAAGCAACAGTGTGAACGAAAACATTGACGGAATTTTCAGGAGCATCACAACGCACAAAAAGTTAATGTATACAAGTCAAAGGAATACTAACATTAGTAGAGCAGTTGTCTTTCAATGTTTTACAACATGAGTGTATAGTATGCTGCAATGTATACCACCAGTTAGTGCGACTCTCCTTCTAAACGTTTGCTGTAACCATTATTGCACTAATTTTTTTCATTCCGCTTGCTAGTCAGCATCGATTTCTTGCTCGAAACGCTTTCCTCGTTTGAGTGGGTTGCCAGAACACCAGCGTAGCACGTGCTCTTCTAACGCACCCGCAGGAGAAGTGCCTTGCCTGTCGGGCAACCATAGGTGCGAGCAGTTCTGCATGCAGCATACGGGATATGGTGGAACTTGCTACGGACAAGCCTGCAAGTGCTTCGCCTTAAACAGGTATGCTAATCCTGATTTGCATATCGCGTTGTTGCATACAGTCTGCAGCACTCTTAGAAGGAAACTACACCTTAGCAGCTCCCGTTTAAGTACACATGAAGAGAGAAATCTTTTTTTTCTCTCGGCAACCACTGCACTGATATTGATTATGTTTGTTGTATCTAAACGAAGTCAAAATCTACCGGCATTGGAGAGTGGATCTTTATTTATCGCGTGCAAGTTCTCTCTAAGTCAAAATGAAAATTTCGGGACTTTGCAAATTTCACAAGACATGATAATTTAAATATCAAGACAAAAAGCCTTGAAAATCGCAATATTTAAGTAACTGAGAAATTGAATTTACAACTCTTGTCATTTGGCAATTATACCGTGTGTCCCAGTTAACTTGGACCAAGCTTTCAAAAAAAAAAAACCAGAGCTCTAGAGAAATTGTACCGGCTGCATAGTAGCGGCAGTCATGTGTACTTACAGCCAGTATTTTTCTCATCACGAAGTATTAATTATACCATTGTTTTTAATTACCGAGCTTTTTAATTAATGCTTGAATCGCAAACATGTCATTTACAAAATCGTACGGCACCCTAATTAACCTCCTAATCGAGCATATATTTCGTGCTGAAGTGTGCCTGGTTGATTTTTCCACGACAAAAAAAAAAACAAAAGCCCGGGAAACACGCGAAATATGAAATAGATGCGCGCGCGCTCGCCGCTACTCAAGCGCCTCTAAGCAACCTTTGAAAGATATACGGCTGCATTCGTTTATCGCCGCATCTTACAATGTTTCACCATGCAGGATGACTCGAGAGGTTTCGGGACCTAACTAGCGTGGTGCGATAAGCGTCAGCATCTGCGGGCGCAAGAATGTTGTGCTCGATCATGAGGCGCTCAGGATAGTTCTAACTTTCGCGTATCATGAAAAAAAAGCTGCAAAAGAAATTAAAACAATGTTTAAAAAACACAGTGCGCAAAATTACAGTCCCAAGTGGTGCGCCGTCACGGTTTCCCGGCTTTATGAGAAAATGTTTACGAGAGAATATGATGCCCTAAATCAAACTCCCGCTTCCTACAGTCGGTATACCTCAGCAAATTTTTTCTTACACGAAACAGATTTTATTCAAGTCGGATCAGCGTTTGACTATTCGTGCGTTTTTACACGTATTTGAATAAGGAAAGTTGATCCCCAGGGGAAACCACCTCTTCAATAGTGATTGAATGATGGTATTTTACTTCCCAAAGCGCCCACATGGGCTACGAAAGACGCCGTAGTGAAAGGCTCAGCATCGGTCTTGAGAATTTGAGGTTCTTTGAAGTGCGGCTCACTGGGCTCCATCGAGGAGAGAGAGAGATAAGAAAGACAGGGAGGTTAACCATATGCATGTTTCGGACTTGCTATCCTGCATAGGGGTGGAGAAAAATGCGCGTCAATTTATTTTTTTTTTCTACTCAGGGCATCCTAAAGAACCGTGTTCAAGAGCAAGCTTTGCCTCCGGGTAAACAAGCATTTCCCCTCTTCAAGTTACACGTGAAACGCAGAAATGCTCGCATTGTATAATGCGAGTTGAGCCGATCTGAATGAAATTTGTTGCACTTAAGAGAGAAAGCTGATCATCTACCGGCTTCGGGAGGCTGAGTTTCTTTATTTGAACGCCTCGAAATCATTGCGGAAAATGTCGGAAATAGCAAACCTGAAAAGATCGGCGAGTGCGTCGGAGTAAAGGTGTTCGTTTTATTTCAGCGCTTTAGACATTAATAAGAATAGATAGAGAAAGAAACGTTTATTGTACGAAACAGTGTCCCGAGCGAGGATGGGTATCACCCTAAGGTGGGAGGGCTCCTTAGTCCAGGAACCCTCTGGCTTCGACTGCCCTCTTGGCCCTGGCGACGAGTAATTGTCGTTGGTCTTTCAGGTCCCCGAGGGTTAGCTTGGCCTCCCACGTTTCGAATGGGTCGTTTGCTCGTTTTGCGTGCGTCTCTAAATAATAATAATAATATTCTGTGGGTTTTACGTGCCGAAACCATGATATTGTTACGGAAAGATGAAAAAAGAGGGAGGCAGAAGAAGATCGCGAGGCGCTGGCTGCTGCGCGTTGTTGTTGGTCAGCCATCTTAACTATACTCTGACTCATCTTGTGTGTATATCGTAAATACAGTCTTTCTGTGCTCCCAGCATCCCCGTAACAATATTATGGTGAGGCACGCCGTAGTGGGCGGGGGGGATCTCCGGAATAATTTTGACCACTTGAGGTTATTTAATGCGCAGTCAATGCCCGGTAAACGGGCGTCGTTGTATTTTGCCTGCATCACGTGACGCGCGGCCACCGCACCCGGAAAATGATCCCGCGCCCTCGTGTTTAGCGGCTCAACCCCATCGCTACTAAGGCCACTTAGTGGCCTTAGTAATTACTAAGCTACTACTAAGCTACTAAGGGCAACCATACTGAGCTACTAAGCTAGTGCCACTTTAGTGGTACCACGTTCTTTTGTAAGGTACGAAAGAACGTTCACGATGAAGGGGCTCGGTATTGTGCAAAAAAATAAGAAAGACAAAGAAAGAAAGGAAACCAAAAAAGGCGTGCTCCGTATTTCAAAAAGAAATATATCAAGCTGAGATTGCTCGCAAGAGCAAATTCCAGCCTATCGTCGTGCGGGACATTATTAGCGCAGGCTACCAACCGATGGCGAAATACCCTTAGAAACGAAGCGTTTGGTGATTTTTTTAGCCCGTATGTGGCATGCGCGGAGAATGTTTTCTATGCGACGCCCTTTTCGTGTGGCAGCTCAGGGGGTTGTCCAAATGGTTGGCTTCGCGAGCACGGTTACAAGGAACTTATGCACGGACAGTGCAAGGAACTTATGAAATAATTACCGAGGTTACGGTTGTCAGCCCGTTTCTTCTAAAGCTTGTTTGGTGATCTCCAAACATCAAAACCGGAGCACAAGGCGGATAATTGACGCTGCAGAAATTGAGCGCCTGAGAATACAATGTGTGAGTTCTGCATCGACAGGGTTCACGCAGAAAAAAAATACTTAAAAGCTATCGCAAGGTCCGCGGCCATAAATGGCTTCTCCCAGCCAGTATTGTGGGTGAATTTTTGTCCCCCCCCCCCTCTGGGTCAATTACAGTCCACTTGTTAGTTAAAAGCCCTTTCTTGACGATAACCGGAAGCACGTCATACCCTCTGGATGAATATCGTCCTGCCGATCGATAAAATTCTAATGGAAGTTTGCGGTTGTGCGTTTGTTTTCAAATGGTATGGTTTCCTAGTTTGTGCACAAGACATTCCGTCATGGATGACTAGACAGCCGTGGTGAACACTCAGACGTCCATATATAAGTGTATCAAAATAACAGACAGTACTCCTCTCCCCCTCTTTTTGTTTATTTGCAGCCGGGGCCGGTAATACCTACAGCTTAACCTACTGAGCTCTGCAGTCTATGACCATGGCGATTAATACCATATCACGATCAACGTGGTCTCTTCACTACCAGTGATTTATGTCGATAGTTCCTGCTCTCTCGCCGTTTCTGTGAATGACACATGCGGCTGGTCGGTTACAGTACGCCGTGTAGACCTATAATCATAAGATACAGCCCCACCGCGCTAACTTGCTCCATATTTTGGCGCCGGCACAAGCCTGTAGCAAGATATGGGCGTTACAGATTCGCTGCGCTTTTCAATAAACCCTCAGTTGGAAGTCAGCGCTTGTGTTCGTTCGTTCCTTTCTTTTTTTTTTTTCATCGGTCCGCCATTGCGCTATGTTTTTTATATGGATTATCAACTAGCCCGATCCCACACATTGTTAAAGACTGGTTGCAATAAATTCGGAAATCTCACGCTTGTGGTGAATTAGGTAGAATTCACTTCCCCACGCAGAGTATATAGCATGTCAGCGATGCCTGTATGCATCGGCTAAAATCTCTGCCTCTCATTAAACGGCTCTCTCTCTCTCTCTCTCTCTCTCTCTCGAAGCTTTCTTTTCACGTTACGGTAGACGTTGAAGCAAATAGTGTGCGATGATGAAAACGTGATATGATGATGGTAATGATGTAATGATATTGATGATTGTGCCTGCCTTTTTCTTTTAGCATAGTGAAAAAGAAACACTTTGCGTTTACCACTCCTCCATCCTTGCTAGAATTTCGCTGCAAGAACGGAGGTCATGGTCCAGATCGTTCAATATGACACTTGGCAAAGCTGTTTCCTTGTTTTCAAGGGGAGAAAATTGCACGGACCTAACGCACATGTTGGAATCTATGTGTAGTGAAGACTTCGTGAAGCGCTTAATTAAATTCCGTGAGTTTGCCCATTTCGTTGCTACGTCATTGGCGCAAAGCAAGATCGCACGCATGCGCTTTCGCGGACTCGTGCCATGCAATGTGACGAGTTGATTTGAGTTGAGGGGTTGTAGGCTACTGGTGGCATTAGCCTTGCAGTCGGTGCCGACAATTGCTCCACCAAAGCGACACTTAAAATAAATAAATTGGCGAAATCATACATAGACCTGACAATTACAAATAGTCACTCCTAAGGTCACCATGTGGAGGCCAAGTCCCGTGTCCTGCAGGTATTTTAAAAGAAGGCGAGAAACCTCCTTCCTACACAACTAGTTCCCGCGCGGGAAGACAATGTCCTGAAGAGAACTGTGGGGTATTCCTATCTTATTGAGGGACCCGAATAACACACTCCTTTCCGCGTTATGCGGAGTACAGCACATAAGGTAATGTTCTATGTCACCGCACACACCACACATTGAAAATAATGGAGACAACGGCAGGCCAGACTTATACATCCACGCAGGGGTACGAGCGGAGTCCCTGCGAATTCTGAGCAGTAAAGTGGCTTGGTTTCTTTTGATACCCTTGGTCACACATGGCTTGTGAGGTGAGCTTCACGAAAACTGAAGTGGCACAACACCACTTCTCTGAAGGGTTTGTTGTCCTCTTGAGGCACTTTTCTCAATGGGTCCCCAGGCAGCGCTCAATGGGCGAGGCTGTCCGCCATCTCGGTATCTATGATACCTATGTGCCAGGGCACCCATTGGGAACATATGGAGAAGCCTTTGATATGGAGATTGTACACCGAGCGTAGGGAGCTAAGACATAACGCATCAGTAGGGAATCCGCGCTTTAACCTTTGAAGGGCAGATTTTGAGTCTGTAAGAATGGCAACAGGTTGAGGCGTACAAAACCATAGCTCCTTTCGAGCTGCCTCAATGGGGATGCTTTCGGCCGTTGTGGAGGACACGACTGCAGTGAAGCGAACAGACCAATCATACCTCAAAGAGGGAATGTGAAAATCAGCTGCACTAGATCCTCTGACCTTGTCCACAAAGCCATCAGTAAAAATTTGAAGATGACGTGCATATTCAGTCTCAAGATGTTACAGTACGAGCGAACGCGTTGCCGCCAAAGGAGAACTCCGCTTAGTGCGAACGTGAAAAATTGTCAACGAACAATCGAGGCTCGCGAATGACCAAGGTGGTTTCAACCTCTTAGTTCGAACTCTAGCGTCAAGACCTAGGTACCCAAGAGTATTAGGGGCCAAGTACGCTCGGGACTCAGATCTCTTTTGAAGGCGCTGTAGAAGGGCTCGCCCGGCTACCGTCTGTTTGAGGCGGCCAATTGGCATCGATAACCTTTGTGAAGCGACTAGGGTAAGAGGTCTTCATAAAGTACTTCATTCTTAGGAGCAGTCTGAGGAACGCCAAGAGCCCTCATTAGGCCCTTTCTGTGCAAAACCTCAAGTCGTTCTAGCTGTGATAGCGAGGGAGAAATTAAAGGGAGCTGGTACATTATTCGACTCGTCACCAGTGCATCGTGTAGCCTGATCATTGAAGAAGGGTGATTTCTCCATTGCTCACTTGCAACTCTATGGATCACATTGAGACGCGAAGATAGTGATGTCACAATCGAGTCCACAGCTCGTCGCCACTGTAGCCGGTAGTCAATAATGACGCCCAAAAAGCGCTTGTGCTTCAATTGACGAAGGCAAGATTGATCAAGGTCTATCTTCAGCCGCGCATACCGTCATCTTTTACCTGAAAATGTGATGAAGTCAGATTTTTCTACCGAGGGAGTCAACCCAGCACCTTGAAGGTAATTGGGAACTGAAAGTAATGCCTGTCGAGCTATCAGAGCTAAACGATTGTGTTGATATCCAGTTAACCAAAGACAAATATCGTCCGCATATATCGACATATGGGCATGCCTGCAATGTTTTTGTACTGCAACGGGAAGAACAGCCATTACAACATTAAAGAGTGTTGGGGAAAGAACACTTCTATGAGGTACAACTCGCGATACCGCCCTTTCGGTGCTTATGGTATTTCCCAACAGCACTTGAATTTTACGATGACTGATGAATGAGCGAATGAATCACAGAAGGTAGCCCTGTACGCCTATGGCCTGCAAACTGTTTAGTATTGAGCTCTGAAGGACGCTAACATAAGCCTTTGATACGTCCAGGAAAATAGATAACGTTGTAAGGCCGAAAGCTCTATGATGTTTAACGTGGCTTATCAAGTCCAAGACGCTATCTTGCGCGCTTAAACCTGTGCGGAATCCAGTCATGCATATTGGCAGAGCCCTTCTATCTTCGAGCCACCAAGAGAAACGCTTACTTGTCAGCTTCTCCATGAGCTTAGCCACACTCGACGTCATTGATACAGGACGATACGAGGCCAAGTCTGTAATTTCTTTGCCGGGCTTCAGCACGGGGACAACACAAGCCACCTTCCATGAAGGAGGAACGTCGCTAGTCTCCCACACTTGATTGCGATAGCTCAGGAGCATCTTCCGGTGTTCCAGAGGTAGGTTCTGCATCATCTGGTTGGTAATGCTCTCAGGACCTGGTGCACATCGACGCCGCAGGCTGCTGAGTGCTGTCTGTAGCTCTCGAAGTGTGAACGGGGCGTCAATAACAGACGTAGATGTTTCAGGCAGAGCGCAGGGATGAATTCCTGAACTTACATCTGCAAATTCATCTGCAAATTCCTCTGCCAAGCACGCGAGAGGTTTCTGCTTACGCAGTGCAAGCGCTTCAAAAGGCTTACTAGGACGAGAATCACCAGCAAGACTGCCAATGACTCGCCAAATTCTCGTCATTGGTGAGAAAACAGTCAAGCTGGCACAGCGGGACACCCACTGCGTCCTACAGAGCTTGTTCGTATGTCGTCGAATGGCAGAGTTAAGCCTATTGAAGGTCGTCTTCAAGGATCTGTCGTCTTTCTTCCGCATCAGTTGTCAAAGGTTCCCGAGTTTTAAATCCGGAGTCGGAAAATGATTAGGCAGCTTCACCGCCGTGGTGGCAGCCATCTTACCAGAAATCATTTTGTCTATCACATCACCAGAAACACAGGCAAGTTTCTCCCTGTATTTGTCCCAATTAACAACATGGCTAATTTTAGAGCCGCGCATATGGAAGTCGGCAGTAAACCGTAAAATTGGATAGTGATCACTTCCCATGCGGTCAGGAGCAGTTGACCACTTCACACGGACGCCAGGTGAATGCAAGGTTAGGTCTATATATGTTGCTGAGGCTGGAGGCCGGAAGAAAGTGGGACTTCCGTCATTGGCCACGCAAGCGTCCAAACTGTCGATAACTTCTACAAGTTTGCGTTCGCAGGAATCTGTGTTCCTGTCACCCCAAACATAGTGATGGGCGTTGAAGTCGCCGCAGATAATTCAGGGCGCTGGGCAATGGTCACAAAGCTGCTGGAGAAACAAATCCATTGCTACCTTCTTCCGCGGAGACACGTATAGGATGCAACAGATAGAGTTCGGAAGCCGAGCCGTATCCTCACAGCCGCTACCTCAATAGTATCGGCGCAAAGATCGGTGACGTTCAAAGCCTCATGAGGAATCTCTCTTCGTATGTAAAGGGCGGCACTTCATGCGGGAAATGACTTTATGCTGCAATTCTTGTGGGCGACATATCCAGTCAAAGATCTCCCGCTTTGTAGGCCAGCCCCCGAGAGGGCCATTACTGGAACACAAGTTTCTTTCAAAAATAACTTCAGTTATGTTAATCGACTTATAATCCCAGCGCAGTTCCATTGCATAATAAACGTCACTTTTCGGTGATTTTTAGTTGCACGAGGTTGAAGAAAACTAGCCATAATATAGGGTAAAGTTCGCTGCGAAGGCAGTAATCATGGACTCAAAGGAAAGAACGAGCTGTAGAAAGTTCTTTAGGGTGCCAGTCTGCATCACTTGAACATATGAACGCAGGACTTCAAACAAAACTCGCAGAAGGTCGGATAGATCCCGATTTTCGAGCTCCTTATTTTGCTGTACGCACTGCCTCACAACTTCAACAAAAGATGCAGACTGGGACCCACTCTTGGCCACTGCAGCAGGTTTCCTCACCTCTTTTGAGGCAAGGGAATGTGCTCCATGTCGTCGAGTCTGGCTGTGATCTGGTCGCTGAGGAACTTGGACACTTTTTGCTGAAGCAGATCGAACAAGCGACTCACCCACAGAGGACTTTGCCGTCTTGCTAGGGTCAGGTGTGCTTGTGTTTCCACATTCCTTCTTATTTGTTTTGAACGTACTAGCCGCTTGCTGGCCAGTTACCTTCGTCTAGGCCTCTCGCCGCAAGTGATGATCAAAACAGGACGGTTATGATGTCCGCACGTCTCCGTATAAGCCCGGCCTTCGAGATTCATTTCCGCTGCTCGCAGAGGGGGGGGGGGGGGGGGATGTGCTGATCACGAGGGCACGGACGAAAGCAAAATTGCATATTCTTTCTTAGCAGACCAGAGGCCAGGCAAGTATAACGGTGCCAAATTCTATATTTAAAAGATCCGGACCATAAAATGCGATCTTACTGCGCAATTTGAGCAAGAACTGAACAACGATACGCGAGAAATATTTTCCTTTTTTTTTCTATGATTATAAGAAAAAATAAAACGCCGGCCTTTGTAGAAGCATTCGTTCGCATGTCGCTGTTGACATACCGTTAGTTACTTGTTTTGTTTTACCACACCTTTCCTTTTTCTAGGCGATGACAACGGCAGCATAGCCTGGAGGCCCCCATTCAAGAGCTCCCGGACGTTAAGGCTCGTAAAAAAAAATAATAAAGGCGCTCCACGCTTGCAGGCGTCGTGTTCACTGAGACGTGTACGGGCACCTGTACGTCAAGTAGTCGACCGATGAGCGCATATACATATGAGAGTATGCATCCGCGCGCAACAGCTGTTTTGTCGACATCGAGCAGCCGTATGCAACGAAAAGAAACACTGCGTGCTGCCAGTTCTTTTCTCACAAATATGCCGCTTTCTTGAACTTTAGAACAATTTTCTTCGATAGCGTCCGATTATTTAGACGACTTAAAACAGGCAAACAAACAAACAGGCTAATTAACGAACTATATAACTATGCAGATAAATATATCATGAGAAGACAACAAAGACAACAAGGTCAACATAGGGAAAATTACTTGTACTTATTATATTGAATTAAAGAAATGATAAATAGCGAAGGCAATGCAAGTGGATAAAAAACAACTTGCCGCAGACGGTGAACGATCCCATGATCTAGATAGATAGATAGATAGATAGATAGATAGATAGATAGATAGATAGATAGATAGATAGATAGATAGATAGATAGATAGATAGATAGATAGATAGATAGATAGATAGATAGATAGATAGATAGATAGATAGATAGATAGATAGATAGATAGATAGATAGATAGATAGATAGATAGATAGATAGATAGATAGATAGATAGATAGATAGATAGATAGATAGATAGATAGATAGATAGATAGATAGATAGATAGATAGATAGATAGATAGATAGATAGATAGATAGATAGATAGATAGATAGATAGATAGATAGATAGATAGATAGATAGATAGATAGATAGATAGATAGATAGATAGATAGATAGATAGATAGATAGATAGATAGATAGATAGATAGATAGATAGATAGATAGATAGATAGATAGATAGATAGATAGATAGATAGATAGAATGTGCTTAACGCTTACAGGAATCCACCGAAAGTGCGCTATGAGAAATATTGATTGACGAAGTAACAGAGAGATACGTCTACTGTGAAGCAGTGTAGCCTTTTCCTACTTCGATGGCGAAGTTCCTGTGGAATGCGTTTTAAAACATGACTAATATGCATTTTACTACATAAAGCTAGCCGCGAAGGAGTTACCTTATGTAAGAAAAATGGGTTAAACGTTTATTTACCTTTTTTAATGCGAATAGCATTCCTCGCATTGTGAGACCAGCTTGCCTTCCGTCTCCGTAGCTATTCCACCAAGAACATGGGTTGATCCCGGATATAAATGCAGTCTATAAATGTGAGTCGATCCCCGAGGTAGTGCATCCTAAAGTGTGCGCCGTTCACGCTGGTGTGGGCCACTGGATATGCGCGCCATTGGCTATGCGCCGCTCTTCAGTGAACCTCTCTGACGTCAACTTGGGCACTTGTGTATACACGCGCCACTGGGTAGGCGCGGACTTCACGGCGGCGCCGCCAGAGAGCGCAACGTGTCCAGAAGGGAAGCGCGAGAGAGGAGCACAGACGCAGTACATGATGCGTTTCAGCTATTCGCATGTTTGAATAGCAATCGTAGATTAGTTCTCTCCTTATTTTTTTTATTCCGCACATTCTGCACTGACAATTTCAATTTCGGCCCTGTGTTTTCGTGAACGTGTGGGTGAAAAATGTACGTGCATAGGTAAATTTCACGGACAACATTACAGCACATTTTTTTGTCTATAAACAATAGATAATACCGATACAACTAAAGAAAAGCCGCTGGGTGGTGTAACACTGCTGAGGAACAAAGTAGTCTCAAGTACCCTCACGTCGCAATGTACACGCAGGACTGAAAGAACTATAGGAGGGGGCGTCAAGGGATAAAATTGAAGGCATAAAATGTCGTACCAACGCGTGATCATCTCGCTGTAAGTTCTTGTGTACTCCAAAGCCACGCTCTTCCGAAAGGACAACAGGTCCAACAGCAACGCGAACACTGCCACACTGGGACGCTGCGACGCAAAGACAATAAACGTATGCGTTGCGATAGGCAAATGAGGTATCACAAGCCTCTAATGGGACAAAATGTACACAGATCGATTGGGAAATTACTTGAGCAAGTCGAATAACGCCTACCATCGAGTAAAACCTACCAGGCACCAAGCAGACGGCGCCGAATTTGTCAAGCCTAACGTCACGCACAGGGCCGAGCTTTAATGCAATAGACATCCTTAGGATGCTTCACGCACTTTCCAGTATCTGCAGGGATCCTTCTCCCGCGCCTGTTTCGAGCACTGGGTAATCTGTGGGCTTCGGGCTGCTGTGCTAAAGAAACCATGTTTGAAACCAGCCTATCGCCATGTTTTAATGCCATGAGCGTTCTTTGTGAACTTCACCCATTTTTCGATATGTATGCTTTTTTCTGTGTGTGACCTCTTCCCCGCGAACTTGGGTCACTCTGTTTGTGACACTGGGTATGTGTCGCTTTTCAATGGACATATTTCACGCCCACGTGGGTCGCTGGGTGTGCGCCCCTGGGAACGGGTCGCCGCCGTTATTTCAGTGCTAATTGCATTAACGTCGACAGTCCGTCTGAGATGGTTTCTGCCGGAGCTTTTCTTATCAAGATGGCAGCGAAGGGCGCGGCATCACGCAGACCTGGCTTGCGAATGCTCGCCGCGGGACGTACTGCTAGTCTGTCTTTCCTACATGGCCCTACAACACATTGACTGCCCCACATGAATATCACCAGGCTTCACCTCCCTCTGACCCTCTCCCCCATGCTTGGCGTCCATATATGTGTTCCGCGAAAGGAAGAGGAGGCCTGGGTCCCGTTCCTTGGGTGGAGATGAATGCTAGTTAACATGTTGTGTCAGCTAGGCATTCTCAATGCAATTAGCATTATTTGGGTGCCTCACACACTTTCGGGGACTTCCTTTCTGCGTGCCTGTCTTTCTGTATGCCTGTCTGCGGGCGTCTCTAGCCATTTTCCCCCCAACTCGTGCTACTGGGTAGTCCATGGTCTAATGGTTTGAACCTCGGGCTAGTGAGTGAGTGAGGAAGTGGAGCAGATCATTTGTCGAGCGCTAATAAACCTATGGCTGAGCAGCTAATTAAATTGCTGTCGAGGTTTCCTCAAATTTAAGTTGCTGCATGCATGTATCTATTTATGCGAGATAAGGTTTCATTAAATGTTGGGTCTTAGCATGTTTTAATGACTAAACCCTTCTTCAGTTCGCTCATAGTCTGAAAGTAATTCGCTGCAGCAAACCTTACATTACGACAAATTAAGAAATAACTGCTTTTTCCGTTTACTCCATTACTCTCAGTGTCGTGTACTAGGACAGTCATTAAACACCTTTCACCTGCTTATCACGGACAGCAAGGATAAAAGTGAAGCGTGTTTAGAATATAACCTTCATGCGACCGTTTTCATTTACTGGTACAAGAATGAAGCAAGACCCAGCATGTTTAGATATTCGAAGCTACTTCTTTTTACACGTTTTTACTCGAATCAATTGGAAAATTTACGGGTTCGAGCTCTAGTGATGTGATCGGTAATTACGTAGCATGAACAACAAAATTGTTTATTTATTTTTTTTTGCCCTCAAGGTAAAACCGCCAAGAAATTATGACATTCAAGAAGCTTACATTCAATACGTTACTCCCATATTTTTTTCTTTTCTTTTTTGCAAACACGCTGTTGCTCCTTAACTGTAGATGAGTGGTAAGGCAAACTTCATTTCAGGTTAGCTATCCCAGTATTGCAAAGAAGTGCCAACGTGGGCCGGTTGGTAAATCTTTGAGCTAAACAAAGCAACAGCGCACGATGCAAGACGACAGAGAAGATGGGAAAACTAAGCGCTCGCTTTTAAGCAAATTCCTATCGAGCACAACACAATAACAAACATGTAACAAAGATAAAGGCAGAAGAGCAGCAAACAACTGTGTGATCTACGGTGCAAAGCACGAGGCAGATAGATACAAGCAAACAATACATGTAAGCAAACACTTTTAAGAACAAAACGGGCGCAATCATATATGCGTGGAAGAAGCACGATTTATTTGGAGAGAAGCTTCACCCACTCCCACACACGTTGCCTTTTACATAGATACAGAAAGCTTGGTATACGTCGCGTACACACTAAGTCCTGATAACGCCTTACCATTGGACCTTAGTGCTTATCCTAGGACACACTTGAGAAATTGAGGCTGCTCATTTGAGGTACATATAACACGCACATACAGCAGACACAATAGAACATGCACATAATGCAAAGGTAAATATGAATCTTAAAAATGAACATTTTAGTTTATCCGAGAGGCATTCCATGCGCCTACGCGTTAAGGGATAGGAGCTTTTCATACCTATACTGTCCAATAAAAGAAACACTGTTATATAAAAGTATGTGAATTTCATATCATCGAAATATAGTCCTGTAAGCAAACACTGAATGGAAATAAAGCTGGGGATACTCTGCAAATGAAATAACATAATTAGGGTGCTGTCCACAAGGAAGCCCCGAATGTGCAGTGAGGAGATGTGGTGGCGTCATCTGTTTATCTGTTCTCGGCAAATGCAAGCAGGCAAATTTTAAAACGATAAAAAAAAAAATCCGTGGATACTAGGTTGGATAAGAGGAAACACTGAAACTAGAAAGCCTGTGTGAAAAAAAATGTTCGAAAACTTTAAATCAGAATACTCTCATGCGAGTAAATATTCCGTTTCAAATATTTTTGCTGTACTGAAACAACAAACGTTAATTTTTTTTTCAATTTTTCAATCTATTAGATCGTACTTGGTGACCCCCATCAACCCGTGATTCTCATGTAAGACATGGCAAGACTGTGCAAACCAGCTATTATGTCGTGCGGAATGGCGTTAATTGGTCATTTGAACGCGGCGGTTTCATCCGAGTGTGTTTTTTTTTTCCTTGCGCGTTTGTTCAAAGTGTATCGTGCGCTTCGCTTCAAATTTTGCGTAACCTTAGCGCACCGCATTCATTCGCGAAACGTGTAAGTGCAGGTTTTTTCCTTATTGTGCGAGTTCCCGCTGCGGCATCTGATGCGCTGTGTCTCGGCGAGACGATAAATGCAGAACGCTCCGCGAAGAAACTTCGCGTTATGTTTGTTCACTCCCCGTAGCAAAAGCTCTGAGTGTTCGACGAGCAGCAAATTTAGTAAATCGACTATTTTCTAAATTATAATGTGGGACAATATTGCCTTGTCTGATAACTGTTGGATATGAATACATGGTGTCGCAAGGCATTGCGAATAGTTCTGTTCAAAGATTTCGTATATATGTTGCTATATATTACGACTGTGTGCTGGTCATAGTGCATTCCACCCGTTGAAACATGTTTTATTTGACCAAATGGTTGCAATACAGTTAACAAATAGAAGTGAAGTTGCTTTTGAAACCTCCGCGGCACTATAATTTATTTCCGTCCCATTCGCTCACCTTCCCAAGGAACCTACTGCAGCAATGGGCGTCAATAACAGCCTAATTATGTTCACATTAAGACACGCGCCACTCCTATATTTTAATGACACGTTAGTGCTTCAGCTGAGGTGAGTCCTATACTCGCCTTTGCCTCAAAAGAAAAATAATGGCTGTCGTAGCAGTCCAAGTGCCGCACGATAAAAAAATTCAAGGATTCGCGCAAAGCAGCATAAGATCTTAACGTCACTGCCATTTCTTGTTGCGAAGACCCTTATTTCTATTTTGAATTTTTTTATTTTTGTTAATTGTCCCCGCGATACGTAGATGGCGACGGTTGTAACTAGCCGCCATTCTCTTGACATGTGGTCTTTATGGAAGCTTCGCTACCAGTTTATATATACTTTGGTTTATGTTGAAAATAGCGACGCAGAGTTGATCTGGCACTACAATGGGCATTACGTAGCGTCGAAGGCGCCGTCTTAATTATCCAATAATAGAAATCGGTGCTTTGTTAGTTGTATTGTTTATTTCTTGCACTTTGTCCTTGAATTAAGTGTTAATTACACGACACATGCCCCCAGCTGATGCATTACGGGAAACATCAAGCTTATCGCTAATCCATAGACACTTGTGCGGTCGCAAGCAACTGCCGCTGTCAAAACAAGGAGATCGCACAGCGACTGAAAGATTCAAGGTGTGTCTGAAGGTTGGGAAAGGGCCAGGCAAGACCCCTCCGCAGGCGCGGAAGTGGCTCGGCTAATGAGGTTCTGCGCGAGGTTCTAAAAAGAAAAGGAAGAAGAAGAAACAAGACACCGATGACACCTCCGTAAGCGGCGTACCGCTTAACGCTTCTATATTCTACGTCCAGATCCTTCGGTCATAGTAACTGGAGTACAAACTTCTCATAAGTTGTCTGTGTCCTTCTCCTCGTCCTGTTGTTTAGCGCTGTTTTCACTGCTCATAATCATGAACCAGTCAGCCCAAATGCGTACTCTTCTACAGACTTCGGGGCTAGTTGGTTTGATAGAGTTGTTGGGACCATAGCACTTAGGTGACGTGGACAACTCAAATAACGTTTGCGGTCATTTTCGTTCATCCTAGTGCGCGTCACCTAAGCACTATGGTCCCAATAACAATAAATGTTCATCTTCCTTATTATTCCTACTACACTCTCGAACAAAATGAACCCTTTGGGTCGCAGCTTGCCACACAACGGTAATCGTCATCTGTCTTGTCGGCATTTCCTCTCTTTAACGCTGCGAGCCCTGTACTTCCAAGTCACGAACGGCATGCGCGTTATCAGTGTGACGCAGCATTCTCGACAGGAAGGTAGCGAGCGCAGCGTTTTCAAGAAAGGAGACGCAAGCAAGACAGAAGACGATTATTTTTGTGTGGCAAGACGCGACGCAAAGGGTGTACATTTGTTTAAGAGGGTAATACTACTACTACTACTACTACTACTACTACTACTACTACTACTACTACTACTACTACTACTAATACTACCACTACTACTACTACTACTACTACGAGTAGTAGTAGCAGTAGCAGTACTGACTACGTAGGCTTGACAAAAGACGTAATCTTTGATATGGCTTAACAGAACTTCTTAGGCATGTTGTTACTGTTTACAACGTTTAATGTGAGTTACAGTTGTACGGCTTACCACTATTGTTGTTGTTACTGCCACTAGCACTATTATACTACTGTTACCAGTACTACTTCTACTACTGCTACTATGAAATGGCTCCTAAGGGCATAATTTTGATTGAGCTATTTGTATGCCAGACTCCTTCTGCTGCTGCTACCACTACGACTACTACAAGTACTATGAAGTGTTGCCTTAGGCGTAATGTTTCATATGGGATGTTTTTGTGCTGAAAGGCGTGACTCTTTGTATGATTTCAAGGATTGATTCTACATTCATGAAACGCATTTCATATTCCTTTCATCAGGACTACCATTCAGCCAATGTATTTACGGCATTTACGTGCACTTCCGCTTCGAGACTTCTTTTAGCGCCGTGTTTGTAAATATGTGCACTCGCTGAGACAATGCTGCCAATCTCAGCTAGAAAATGTCACTTTGTGAAATCTTTAGAGATATCTCCGACCGGCGTTTATGCGCCACGAATAACCGTCATATAAATACCCGAATGGCGCACCCAGCAACATTTTCCTAAAAGTTCTGCCGTTTGGCCTTGTAGACTGTTTCATGAGATCATGGTTGTTGGTCTCCGGTTGCTAGTCTTTGAGGCCACAAATTCCAATGTATAACAAATTGAGCAATCTCGAAGGCTACGAGAAGGTCTTGTAGACTCGGAGATTGCAAGACAAAGGGCATCCTCGAATGCCTCCGAGATGGCAAAATTCTCGGTAATCTTGGAGGCTGTTTAGCGGCAGCGGTGTTTCTCTCTATGGCCGGTAGGCGGCACCACAAATTACCGTCTTCTTAGTTAATTTATATTTTCTGCCTACCTAACATGCTCTCCGGAAGTGAAGAAAAAGAAAAAAAAAAGGAACGAAGGAGATCGAAAGAGAAGCAAGCACTGAAGCGCCGCTCCGAATGCCGGGACAGCGGCGGGGCTGGAGAAAGGGGCGGTGAGGATGTGGAAAACCGAAAGGAGCGCAGAGAAAGAGCGTGAGGTCTGAAAAAAAATGAGAGAGAAAAAGAAAGAGAGAGAGAGAGAAGCCCCCGTCGACTGAGCGGACCGTGGTTTTCCGCCGTCGCCTCTACCGCACGTACCGGGACTTCTCGTGGCGCTGCAAAAGCAAGAGAAGCAAGCGCCCCGTTGCTGTCGTGTTGTAAAGCGATCACGTATCTCGTCGCAGCAGTGGCCAGCTCGCGCGTCGAACGACCCAATTGCAGGATTAGCGCGACGGGGACGACACCTCATCGCTTGCAAGTTTGCGAGCGCGTGCCACCAGCGGCAAATTCCCGCGGCCCGCCGTGCAAAAAAAGCACGGAGGCGGCGATAAGTTTCGTCGCAACCTCCCTCCCGCTTCCTCTGTCGTCTGCTCTGTTGTGCCGTGCGTCCAGACGTGACGATCTGCGCCACGCAGTGAAGTGCCCCTTGTCGCCGGCTTCTCGAAGCCACTCGGAGTGTGTTTGGGCCGAAAAGATCAACGCACCGTGCACGTTTGGTGTAAACCAGAGCCTCCTTTCGCCGGATCAACTTTTTCTCCCCCCTCCCCCCAGCCCCTTCGCGCCGGCTCGCGAAAACTGGTTGTGCCAGCGAGACGCGGCGGCGGCTTGTGTCGACGGTGGTTGCCTGGCTTGTGTAGCGCCTCACGGCCGTTGTTGTTTCGACGTCGAGGAGTGCGAACTAAAAGGTGAGCGCAGCGTACATCAAAATGTTCTTGCGACTGCCATTGATCATGCGCAGCGCATGATCGGAGTGACTGCTATTGCCTTGTGTACACTACACGAACGTCGAAGGTGGGGTGGCGCACGAAAGGTTGACGTCTTCGAGTGATAAGGGCGCTTGCTACGCTTAGCGCAACCTCTAGCCGTCTGCAAGCTGAAGCGCTGTTTACGGAAGGGCTCTTCGCTTATACAGAGTTAAAAACGACTAAGTCACAAGTTTGGCTGACTTAATTGTGATCATTGCTTGCTGGGAAAAAAGAAAACGTAAGGTCCCGTCAAGAGATTTTTCGATTTTCGTCGTCCCCATCAAACAAAATGCAGGACTCGGTGTAACGAGGTAAATTCCGGAGGTGTCCGATTACAACACGCAACTAAATCGTGTTTTCAGACTGGTTACATTGATACACTTGCACGGCAAAGTTGTATGGACGGTGGCATTTTACACTGATAATAGCTAGGCATCGTTGCGTAAATCGTTTCAAAGAAGCTTGGCTTCCAGCGACTTGCAGCGGCCGCGTACGAAGTGGATAATTGCTGCCTTATCAACTGGGTGCTCTAGCCTCGGAATGTTTGCTTATTGCGACCCGATGCGTGCCTTCTCTGCTCACTGAAGCCATTGAATCATGCGCACGGGCCACCGTGATCGTGTTTGTCGAACAAAGTAACGATAGCGGTGATTGGCACCCGCGTTTCGCTTGCAAAGTGCACTGCACAGTATTCGAGTACTCTCGAACTTTATTATTGTCATTATTTTTTTTGTTATGAAAGAAATCAAATCGCGCCCTACTTGCACTTGCAGCGGCCTGAGCCTAAAACGCTTCCGGGGACGCTTGAAATGCCGCAGCAAGTCGGACGCATGGGCGTACTCGGCAAAAGCGTCATCTTAACCGTCTCCGAAGGCTAACACACGCATTGACTAAAGAATTCTGTATATTTGGTAGAGGTGGGCGAATATGAACTTTTTCGAATGCGAATAGGAAGTATCGAATAGTCACGCCCGTAGGAATTTACTGCAGGAACATTTATTTCGTTACGTACCACGCCAGTAGTGAACAGCGCAAAAAGAAAGAAAATAAAAAAAACGCTGCATGATTAGACTGGCAGGACACTAAATGACGTACTGCATGGAAAAATCGCTGGTTATGATATGTCGTGTAGGCCAAACCGAGAACAAAACTTGCATACGAAATTTTCTTTCTGCATTACCTGGAAAAATTTCGTCGCCTGTGTCACTTGTGATAACTTGTGATACATAATTTAGCACACGGAGAACAGCAAGCCCAATTTAACAGTCGGCTGTTGCGAAATATGCGGTTAGTTTCGATTATTCAAAAATGCCCAATAGTTCCTATTAGAATACAAATAGCTATTGCGAATTATTCGATTAGTATCCGAAACTTGGAATGTTAGCCCACCTCTAATATTTTGCGAATTGTGGCGTTTCTCCTCTTTGTGCCTGCTGTTGGCTTGCGACTTGCGGATACATATGCCTCACAGTTGCACGTTTCAGGCTGTAATGTTCGGATTTCGTTTACCTGCAGTCGTACGCCGCGTGATCTTGTTTAGTGCAGAGAGACGTGCAAAAAAAATATGTGTCAGATTGCGCGATTCTTTCACAATGTCATCTTGATTACTCCAAGGGGCAGACACCACTTAATTGTTCGACAAACCGAAATGCGATGTTAACCTTAACAATGCCTAACTGATGAATTTTATAATGAAGCCGCATGCTTAAATTGCGCTCTTGAGACCAGGCAATAGAGAACTCATATCGATTTACCATAGTCATTGTACTTAGTACCAGTTGGAGAAGTAAGTCCTCAAATTATGTGGTGAAATGTATTGATGTTTCAGTCAACAGTTATCAGCACTTCATCTTTCCTCACTGCTGAGAAGCGTTAAACGAAACATCAGGTGCCTCTTTATTCTCGTCATTCCAGGCTTTTTCACGGCATATTCTCGTTTCAACGAAGTGCGGTTTGTTTTCGAAGTCCCGACGGGGGGCTTGACATGCGACTGTTTTTTCGTGGCATCCCCGTGACAGTTGTCGGTCTTTCGGTGCGTTACGACAATGGCGTTTGCAAAGCAACTGTCGAAGCGAAGTGGTGCGTTGAAGACAACAAAACTGATGGAAGCGCACGAACTTAACTTTGCAGGAAAATATACTGTTTGCTAAAACTACTCCTCTCGGTGTACTTTTTGTTTGGAGTCAATTAGAAGGTACCTGGTTTCAGGAATTACTTCCCAGTTCATTTCACTTACGCATATTGTACGACGTGATCCTTACGAATATGTCTGTTAACTTTCTTTAAAATTTCTACCAACTTCATATTAAATTCAGTTACATGGTAATTTACAGTGTAGTAACATTTGTCCGTACGTTGTAAAAAAAAGTTTAGTTATATTTTTCTAAATAATCCTTTTCAATAAACGCATGTTGCAGTACAAATTCTTTAGGAAATGGCTACTTTTTTCCAAAGCAGTTTTTGGTATGAACCAACCAAACACTTATCCTTTGTTCTCTCTCTATCGCTAACGTAATTTTATGCAACGTGATTAAACACGCAAGCACTTTCCTTCTTCTTTTTCTTTTTTTTTTGGAGGACATTTTGAATGCGACGCACTTAGACATAAATGTTTTTTTTTTCTGTTCAGCGTTTCTAAATAACACGAAAGGAAACTTCTAACTTTTCACATTATTCCTAATTAAGCTGTTGCTGTCGATTGCCAACAATTCAATGGGCAACTACGTATCGTTAACGGCAAACGAACAAGAGCCACTCATACGACAGCCATACTATAATGTACATGGTCGCTAACGAAGTGGCTTTCCTACCAAGGCTCGCGGGCAACGTTGTTTCTATCTTAAAACTTATTGTGCGCAACTAACAGGGACGAAGAATAGAAGAAACACAAGGACGAGCGCTTTCTAACAACTGGTTTTATTTTTTTTTTATACAAGTTATATATGTACTGTAGATGTGCTCTCTTGACTTGATCGCGCAGATCTGCGTGTATTATATGCGCTATAGGCGTGCTCTGTTTGACTAGATCGCGCAGATCTGTGTGTATATAAGCAGGTGGTTCTTCAAAAATAAAACCAGTTGTTAGAAAGCGCTCGTCCTTGTGTTTCTTCCATTCTTCGTCCCTGTTTGTTGCGCACAATAAGCTTTAAGATGAATTTGTTCCAACCAGACCGACTCGCAGTCTTGCTTCAATTGTTTCTATATGGGCCACCTTTTCATGAGCTCCTGAGAGCCGCAACGTTGGGCCTCGCACTCTTCGAACAACGAGGTTCAAAGGTCAGCCCACGTGTTCGGCGCAGCATGAATGCGTCAAGCAGCGACTAAAACAAAGAACATGTGTTCTTAAGTTTGCCGAACAGAAACGATCCGCTTATAACAGAATAACTTTGCACGTTTTTCGTAACACGGATGTGACGAGCAGCGAAGGGCGTCGGGATCGGCGGCAGCAGGCGCGAGCGAGCAAGACGATTCGAGTGTCATCTGGGCCGGTGTTTTGTAGCGATGCCTTTTCCGATTCTATGCCTTTTCAGGCTTTTCGCGCTTGGCCAGTGGTCAGAGCGACGGTCTGCCCGCATTGTCAACGGGATCAGGCGGCCGTGTGTGGTGGATGATAAGAATAGCATAGAACAAGGCATCGCTACAAAATAGCGGCCCTGGTGCCCTTCGCTTCAGGAGTGCCCCTTGCCGCCCAGCGAACGACGGCTCATCGACGGCTCCAGAAGAGGAGCGAGTCGATAAGAAATTATCACTGTAAAACCAAGCGTAAAAGAAAAGACCTCTGTAAGTAAGATAAGTTCAGCAGTTTGGGCTTTGGGCATATTGGTGCACCTTGGTTTCATGTCCCACATGAACGCGAACATGGAACCGCCTGGCGCTATCGCTGCGTGATGCGTCTTCTGGGTCCTATCTAATTATGCGCTGGTAAGCCTTAATTAACATTCCAGCAGCCAGCTAGCCAGCGTTACTTACGTTCGTTTGTAAAGATTTCGAAGATCCCATCATCATCACTATCTCAATCTACGATCATTGGTATCGAGACTGAGATGGCTGATGCATTAGGATGCGGGAGATATTGACCCCTCTCAGTCTGTAGTAGGGGAAGAAAAGTCAAGTTTTGTGGGAGCTTCCAACCAGTCCTTTGAAAAAGCCACCATCAAGCTCGACGTCCTCAGTGAGTGACCTCAGAGAGCAGGGCCCAAGGCAACGACAGTCCAAAATCGGATACGCGACGTTTCCCTCGCTACTCCAACAGTCCAATGTGACTCACATCTCAAATAAAAAAAAAAATTTGTTGCCGGCTTTGACGCGACGAGCGCTTCGGCGAAGCGTTCGGATTCAGCACGGCTGTTCTCTGACGTCTTCTTTATTTGCAGTAGTGGCATTGCGGGTTCAACTACGTGGGCCTGTGCCGTCATAAACCTTTACTATGTTGCGCGAATTCCAGAGCGGAAAAGCAATCCTCTGACGCTGCGGGGAAGCCCGCGGTGTTTCAGCCCGTTTAGGCAACGGTCACCGTTGGAGTGGAAAGTTCGAGTGCTTGCTTGTCTGGTGTTTGTTCGCGTCGAACTAAAGATAGCTCTTGGCGGCCCGACCGCCGACGTGTACAGTACGTTTGCTTCTTTCGCAGCCGCATGTTTGTGCTGGTGTGTGTGTGTGTGTGTGTGCGTGTGTGTGTGTGTGTGTGTGCGTTTATGTGTATGTGTGTGTGCATGCCTGTGTGTGTGTGTGTGGGTGCGTGTGTGCGTGTGTGTGTATGTGCGTTTATGTGTGTGTGTGTGTGTGTGTGCGTACGTGCGTTTGTGTACGTGTGTGCGTGCGTGCGTGTGTGTGTGCGTGTGTGTTTGTGTGCGTTTATGTGTATGTGTGCGTGCGTGCGTGCGTGCGTGTGTGTGTGCGTGCGTGTGTGTGTGCGTTTATGTGTGTGCGTGCGTGCGTGCGTGCGTGTGTGTGTGTGTGTGTGTGTGTGTGTGTGTGTGTGTGTGTGTGTGTGTGTGTGTGTTTGCAGCACCGACTCGATGTCCAGGTGAAATCGATGGCGTCGTTTATCGACTGGCTCGCTATAGATGCCATCGGTTTTGTTAAATTTGGAAGAGCGCGTGACATATGCTACACCGGGCGTTTTACGAAATGCGTTCGAGATGCCGCTCGAACTTCGCCGAAAATGCGGGCTTTGTTTTCGGTTTGAAAGCACGCAACTTATTCGCGGTCCCTATTAGGGATGAAGGTGAGGAGGTATACCGGGTGCTTCACGAAGTGTGTTCGAGATTCCTTAAATGTGGGCAAAATGAGATGTTTTAATTATTTAATCTGTACTACCGCAAAGCCATAAATGACTCATGTACTAATTAGACAAGTTAACATGTAAATTTGACTACTTAACTTTTTAACCAAATGAGTCACGTGATTGATCCCAATGGAAGACTTGAAGCGCGCCATCCGAGGAGCTCGTAAGCGTTGCCAGAAATGCAAGAAGTAGACGCTTTTGATTTTTGCTGCGTAATGAATTACTGCCAATTTCGAGCGCGTCTGTCTGGCGCTTAATAGATGCACTTGAGTGAAGGAAGTTGATGCTCGCCACTGCATTCTTAGCATGTAAGGCGTAGGTGTATACCATTGTGCAATAGATGTATATCTATTTAGTACACTGTGTGAAATGTAAATACATTCGTTATGTCACATTCACATTTATTCTGCCGCATGCGGATGGCACGACACATCAGGCACATAAAGTAAGTCGCCGTTTTCACAGCAATGTACTGCTATTAATATGGCGCTACCCACCTGCTATTATAGACGTCGTTCCAGTAAAACACGATCCGAAGCGTTTGGTTAAACAATGAAATTTTTGCTAATTTGGTCTCCTATGGTATACAACGCGTGGGTAGCGACAGCTGCTCCGCAGACTTTGCTTTGGCAACGTGACAGGCGACAGTATGGTCGTAATCAGCTGCTAATCTCTCGAGCATATTGTTTTGTAAAGGCTCGAAACGTTGACAAATTCACTTATTGCACGAGGCGGTGATACAACTGGCTTTCGCTTAGCTTTGCGCTTATCTATCTCGATTTATTATTAGACATGCTCAGTTATAGCTTTGCCGAGATACTAGGATTTGTCGTTCTATGCCAGTTATGGGCACCGGACTTAATGAAAACAACAAAATAAATTGTCCTATATGGCAAGTTGCAGTCGCCCAATTTTGACTTTAGTCATTCCAGGCAAGTCGCAGCCTTTCCCGCGTTTCTGGAACTCTCAGCTTCCGCTTGCCAATATCTTCCACACAATAGGCGCTTGTGATTAAAAAGAGACGGCCAATGGCCGGTGTTTAAAGAACGCCGCATTGCATTGAGGGATTGAACGGCGTCTAACCGCAAAAGAAAAGAAAAAAAAGCCCCACCATTCATTTGGGGTGAGACACCTGAGTAGTGTGTGTACAGGACCTGTGTTCATTAGTAACGAGAAGTTTACAATACGTCATAATTTCAGTTTCACGATGGCTATGCCTGGATTTTAAAACTTCCACCACTGCTACGTTTCATGAAAGCGACTGGCCTCACTGCCCGTTTATAGGCGTGAAGCTATGGACATCCTCACATATTCACACCGATAGTGCATTCTTCCCTCCCTCTCCTTTTGCTTCCCTTAAAGCCCTTGCCCTGTGTAGGGTGTCAAACCGCACGTACCTCTGGTTGAACTCCCTACCTTTCCTTCTTTCCTTTTCCTCCTCCACCATACTGTCACCGTACATGCGTTCTCGGAATCCGCGTCCGTGAAATTTGAAACTTGAACCCCTTGGCTTAAGCTTTGAACCTTTGACGATGTTTTTATTGAATCAGTGTTAGCTTATTAAAGAAGTGCTCATTAAATTCATGTGTACATATTTGCGTCGGTAAATTGCAAATGCAGTTACGACAAACTGTAGAATGGCATTATGTGTGTCTCTTATATTTAATGGGCATTAACTTCCTACATAGGAACTGACGGACTAATAGGTGGTACGTCGTAGTGCCGTGCCGCTCCGGATTGATTTTCACCATCTGGATTTCGTTAAGGTGTGCATCCAAAGCAAAACGCACGACCGTTATTTTCTTTTTCTTTTTTTTTTGACTTCGCGCACATCGGTATGCGGCCTGCGTGGTCGGAAGTCGAGCCCGCGACCTCGTGAGCCGGAAGCGGAAATGCCATAGCCGCTGAGCCGGTGACGTAACGCACCCTTTATACAGATATAGTGTGGCATAATAAGCTTTGTCCTTTTTTCTTTCCGTATTTTGCTATTACCGAACTTAGAACACCATGAGAAAGAAGAAATCGTTGCTGTGCCCATTATATACACATAAACTAAATTATGCTTCTGTCCTTTTTCCTTCTTTTTATCTATGAAAACACGTTCTAGTGCAAGGAAATGCTTTCTGTATTTCGCACGTTACGCAAGGCACTCTTTTATCGCGAGGAACGCAGAGACCAAGCGCAGCGCCCTTTGTAAGCCGATTTTCGTCGTTTGCCGAAACGACGTGCATCCCATAATCATGCACTGGAGAGGGACGAGAGCTTGAGTGATTTATCGGCCCGGCTTTCCGATGCATCAACATGTTTTCGTGTCGCGTCGCAGTCAGAAAGGCTTTCAGCGTGGCCGTGATTTATCGCGTTTTTTTTCGTGACGCAGCATCCACGAGCTGCATTGGTTGTCTCTTCGTGTTTAAACTTGCGGGCACGCTCGTCTAGGCCTTGCCATATAGGAACAAGGGCCGCGAGTCGTAGCCCGATGTCTTGTGCTTAAATCCCGCGCGCGCTCCTTCCCTAATGCAGGCCCTTATTCCAGTTCCTTATTTGTCGTGGAAGGGCTTCCTCTGCTTTCTTTCCTTTTTTTTCTTTCTTTTTTTTTATGCGGCTTTAAGCTGCTGCAAAAGGAGTCCCCGATTTAGCGGCGCTTTTTCCGAATATTCGATCGGCTAAGCATACGACCCGCGAGGCTTTCCATGGTGGGCGAAGTTAAACAGAAGGAAGCAGAGAGATCGACTGGCACTGTTCGTGCTTCTTTTTTTTTTTTTCGATCGCAGAAACATTTATCAATGTTACCGAAATGTTGCCGCGATATTCAAAAATCCAAGAATCGCTTCAGTGTGATTACGGGAATGCGTGGTTCTGTGTGTTTTTTTTTTATTCTATACATTCGCATCCCTACTTTCTCCCGAAGTTACCACAGCATAGGGGATTGCAGAAGGGAAAATACTTTGCTACGCGGAGAGATGGCCCAACGTAGCGTTCAGGCCCATGTTTCGATGCAGCGAACATATCCCAGCAGCAAAGAAATAAGCATGGTTCATAGCTTAAAAAATCAACAGTATGTGCGGTCCGCCTTGGACATAAGGAATTATGCAGGTACATGTTTTGCCTAACATCGTAAAAAAAAGAAAGGCTTTACCAACTATGCGCTCGAAGAAACGACAAATCTTTTCTTTAATTGCTTTATCCTTGACTGCCTCATTTATTTTTACTTTCACCCTGATCGTAAAAAAGAAAGAAAATACAAACAGCTCCACACCATGTTGACTGATCGGATCTGACGTTCCAAAGTTTACGCGCGGGCTCCCGGAGCCGCTGCAGTAAGTGGCTCCGGGTTAATTTTCGTCACCAAGACTGGACATTTCAGTTGAAGTGCGCAAGCGTGCCCACTTTCCGCTCCTACTGTAGTGCGGTAGCCGTGGCCGAGAACCCACCTCGTCACCTTATATTCAGCGGCGGAGCACGGTAAATGTACCCTGGTAGCGCGTGAGATTTATGAGCGAGTATACAGTATTAATTAGCACAGCGATCCGTTTTGCGTATATGGTCGACTTAACACACGTATAGCAAGGCGTGTAAGAGACTTATCTCTGGAAAGGTCAGACTGGGCTATACTGAAACGTTCAGCCTTGGCGTGTTCAGATTAGTTCTGCGGCGCCGATATTGCACGTCTGCTCGCAGCCCTTCTCCGTCTTCGTCTTTCGACCAAATAGCCTAGACTTACTAGAGCGAAAGGGGGAGGGGGGGTAGGACATTTGTTCGCTGCCGTGGTAACGATGTCGCGCTGCTGCAATAGCCGGGCGCTGTCGCCGGGAACACTCTAGGAGTAATTAATCGCTCGTCCAGAGACCGGACAATTTCAGCGTGGTATTGCTGCCTGCTAGGTAGCTCCATGGCCAATGGTTTCTGAGGAGTGGCTAGCTGCATTTTTTTTGTTGTTGTTACCAGACCCCTGACGTCAGGGTGGTGTTACCACCCTGATGTCATGATCAGGGTGGTATATGTCAGTAGCTACCGGTAAGATAGGGAGCGAAAAAAAAAAAGAACATCACTCAGAAGTGCCAATAGGTGGTGCCTAAGACATGGTGGATATGACGTAATACTGGCTCTGCAGGTCACCTCCGGCGCTTGCAGCCAGCAAAAGCGTAACCTCAGAGATCCGTTTTGGCTACTTAGAGGCGACCATAACTGTGACTTTGGTTCGGAAATCTACAGCATCAAATGGTCACTAAAAAGAATACTGAAGGCTCACGGAGACATCATTTCGAACCTATGCAAACTGTAATAGGAGGACAGCTAGTGTGAAGATTGGGAAACACCTATAGGCCGTGTCGAAATCCGCGCCCCAACGACGGCCCTCTCTGGGTACCACACGTTGATCTCAATTGCCATGCTTTTGCTGGGTACATGCGCCGGAAGCGATTGCTGAGCCTGAAACACGTGATAGAAGCCATGTTTTGAACGCTAAATATACGTTTCTGGGAAACTACAGTTGGTCTCGAAATGACAGATCTGGCATCGTCGACATTATCGTGGCGTCATGACAAAAAAAAAAAAAAAACATTTGCTGATGTTGCAGCCGCAGTGTCTACAGGAACAGAGCGATGCAATGTTTCCGGAAGTGGCTACGTGTACACCACCTGGAGACACAAATCGGTTTCTGTTTGTGTTTGTGCTCGAAGATTGGTTTCGCGTTCGGAAGATTGTCCGTATGCGTTCTTTCCGTTATGGCGACGGCCGACGTCGTAATTGTCGAGTCGTCGTCGTCAGGTCACTCATTCATTAATTCATTAATTCATTCATTCATTCATTCATTCATTCATTCATTCATTCATTCATTCATTCATTCATTCATTCATCAAAATATTGAGAAAGAAGACAAAACAGAAAAAAAAACAGGTACCCGAAGTAACGGCGGAAGCCACACTGCGGTAATTTGCATGCGAAGACTGCGATGAAAAGAAAAAAGTGATTCACATTCGGGGCGGTAACGCGTGTCCCGTCCGCGAAAGCGCATTAAGGAATACCGGTTCCGGCATTTCTTTCTTTTACTGGAAACGAAGCGAAATGACGTCACCTGAGTAGGAAGGGGATGGCGATGGCGACGGAAGGTCGACTGCAGGCGTGGCCCATAGCTGCGGGCGTTGACAGCTGCCGTGTTGGCCGCGTTAGGTCCTGCTCCACTCGAGACGCATAGGCCCCAAAAAATATATATATATGAATAAAGAACGATGAAGTGTCGAAGTGGATGCGTTATTTGAACGTGTACCGGTATTTGTTATTCAGAGTTTGCATGGCCGCAACGTACGGTTCATTGTACGGCGTTAACAACAAATTCATTGGGAGTATACGTCGCCCGGGTTCTGCGGCACCACCGAGTATAACCTCCCCCCCCCCCCAAAAAAAAAAAAATATGTAATACTACTCAAGCGTCGACGTCACGGCGTGTCAGCGGCCTCGTAGCGGCAAGGGGCACTCCTGAAGCGAAGAGGGGGCACCAGATGGCACTCGAATCGTCTTGCACGCTCGCGCGTGCTGTCGCCCATCACGAAGCCCTGCGCTGCTCGTTGATTAAGGCGAAAGCTTCGTATGCAAATTATAAGGTTTTACGTGCCAAAACCACTTTCTGATTATGAGGCAAGCAGTAACGGAAAACTCCGGAAATTTCGACCACCTGGGGTTCTTTGACGTGGATCCTAAATCTAAGTACGCGGGTGTTTTCGCATTGCGGCTCCCATCGAAATGCGGCCACCGTGGCCGGGATTCGATCCCGCGACCTCGTGCTTGAAAGCCTTGTTGTACGTCTCATCAGACAGTCGACCTACATAGTGCCCGGGCGAAAACGCTTCGACGACGCGAAACTCACGAAAAGGCCAAGAACCCTCGACCATTTGTGGGAGTCGAGCCCACGCCCTTTGGTGTTAATGAAGGCGTAGTTAACTCAGGCAGGGTTAAGACAGAGTAGAGTTAAAGCACTCGAACCCACTACCATTGGTCGGAGTCGAACCTTCGGCGTTTGGTCGCAGTGGGACCCTAGGCGTCTGTTGGAGTCGAAGCCACGACCTATGGTGTCAATAACGGCGAAGTTATTAAGGCACAGGTAATTATGATAGAGGTAAAGAAGGCATTCGAACGCACGATCTTTGGTAAGCGAATTAAGGGGGATCACGAAGCGAAGTAAACTAAGCGAATTCAGGGAGCTGTGTACGTCATGTGTCCGTCTTTAATGCATCGACACTTGGGCTTTCGCGTTTAAGTCGTCTTAGGGATAACATAAGTGACCCTGTGACTTTTTTGTTTTTTTTTTGTAAGTAATACCTCAAAATTTACGTGGAGGAAAACTTCACAAGTATGGTCAGTGTTAAAATGGCTGCATGGAGCGCCGTATGCGAAAAAGAAAAGTTAAACATTTTCGCTGCGCGGCAGAGACAGGCAGCCTGGTATTTGAATTTCCAGTCATTACTATGAAGCATGTACGTACGACATAAATGTTGCGCGGTTTTACTGGTTACGCTCGCAGACTACCTGGATATCCAATGTTTTCTCGAATCCCCGTGGCCTGCAAAACTTTGATGCCGACTGCGCACTGTATGTCAAGTGGATTCTCGCGAGCGCGTCAGCGCTTGCTTGACCCGCTGTCAAATCGCAGTTCGGTGAAATGACCTCATTGCAGGTCATTACAGCTAATAACTATCGATTGTCTTGGAAACCGCCAGCAGATCGAACGGCGGGCTGGATCGCTGATCCTTTCAGTCTGCCTCCCTTGCGCCTGACCATTTGTCCGGATTTGTCTGACTTACCGGTCGCGTCGCCATGGCCTTCTCTCCCCCATCACTTCCTTTGCGCGCAAAGAGGGAGGGAGGGAGGGAGGGAGGGAGGGAGGGAGGGAGGGAGGGGGAGAGCCATTGCGTTAGTGTGGTGGTTAGGATCGTGCCGATATTGACTTTCAGCACTAACTTCCCCGTTTCTCTTACCGTAAGTGTAATATACTGCGGGAGCGCTGAATTCCGGTCCCTGAGCTCTTCCTTCCGTTGGTATAGCAGGTCGGTTGCTGGCTCACGTAGTCAGCTTTACGAAACTAAAAGTTGCGAAACCCGCATTGTGTATTTTAATGATGTTTTTTTTTTTCTTTTCTTCTCCTTGTGCTAACAGAACTTAAAAAGGAAAGTGCCTTTGGCGTACAGCACAATTAGATCTACTCATTTAGCCGGACTGTACCGAAAATGAGGACATTAACTGTACAAGAAACCACAATACACGATCGACTAATTAACAAAATGTTAGTAAAAAAAGTTTTAAGTAACTACATAAGGGCACGTATGACAATTTATGAACTGGAGCCAGTGAGTTCTCAAGACACATTTTCTTGGAACTAATTTGGAAAGCCGCTTTTATATGCATTGAAACCCAGAGGTAACTGGGACATCAATGTATGACATTCGCGCATTTCGGAAAAACTTATCTCCAAACTAGTGTCGTCCATTGAATTCATCCATTTAACGCACCGACGACAATTTGCAAATTGCAATGGATGGTGTAAATTATTAATTCAAACTGAATTAGCGAAAACTTGGTAATTAGTAGATTGTGCATTTTGATTTCTCGTGCTAATAACGTTCGCCTCTTATAGCAGTCCAGTTCAAAGAGTAGAATTTCGCTACATGACACATGTGGCTTTTAAAATTTCTGCTGACTACCTAAAGTAGTAAAACTCCATGTACTACATATATAGACAATGACAGGGAGCGTTACTCCGAAATATTGAACTTATATACGTTGCACGAAAGAGCAAACACGCTACTGTTTCTTTCCTAAAAAAATTTTGATAACATTTCAGCTTCAAGGTACAAGACATAGCAAAAATAATGGCGATACATTCGAAGACAGTCTGTCGTAACGAACACACATTGCACATAAACACTTATCGCACAACTCTTCCTTTAGAAGCAAGTCTTGTAGTCTATGCGTCAAACATACGCGTGCGCGCATGAGTCGGTATCGTTGTGTGCAACTTCTGCCGCTTTGTATGCGGTTCGAATCCTTCTGCGGTCAAACAGCGGCGAATACTTATGCTCGCGTGTGCGGGGTGGTGGCGAACGCATCGTAGCTATATGTGACGAAAAGTGGTCGCATTAAACCAAGAACATCAGCCCTACGAGTATTACAGCGTTTAAGGCGGTCTCGTGCGTTTCTGAGACGACTAGCTCACAATATTAAAACCTAGCCAATTCGAAACAAGCTATTAGCTTCGCTTTTTTTTTTTTTTTTTGCTGACCAAGCTTCCGTACAGCAGCGGACGTCAAAGCTTGCGCGATAGTGCCCAATGTAATTACTAAGATAACAAATTTATCTAAGAACCTGTCATTATTGGCTTAGCGAGTTATCTTGTAATTCCGTAACTGTAATTGCAAAAGCACAACTTTTCTCTTTTTTGCTGCAGTGTCGAGGAATAGGTGCTCAATATTTGCAGTGAAATATATATTGCTGTTATCGTTACTTTTTTTGCTTCGGAAAGTTGTCTTTAAACGTAATAATTACGCGACTACAGATATAGAAGCATATTTTTTTTATGTTCCTGCACTAAATAAAATGCAGTATACGAGAGAGAAAGGGGGGTATTTATTATGAGAGAAAAGCTGAGGGGTCGGCCTGAATCAATGTTCTGACCTGCTACTCGGCGTCGCGGGAATGGGAATGGGTGTAGAAAGAAAGAGTAGAGAACACGTTGATTATGATGCTGAAGATGGCGGTGAAAATCTTGCACGCTCCAAGACTCTTCAAAGTCTCTAGTCTAGTCGGCTCTCATACAAAAAATTTGGTGAGGGCCTTCAGCCTATCAGGCTGATGACGAGGATCAGGTGAAGGTCCCAATAGAACCATTTCAGTTAATTACCCAACGATAAATTTTGACAAGATGTCTGCCAGCGATTTTCTCAGTACATCAAATCGCGAGTAGATGCACAAGAGGTGTTCTGTCGCCTCAGGGCTAGATACCGCATTCCTCACAATTCACACTGTCTTTTTTTCCCCCCACTTGAACGTATCTCCGCCCGGCCGATTAAATGCAGGTAGCGCCGGGTGAAGGCCGCACCTAATCATAACCTGTGCAGCAAGCTTGCATTGCACCGTTTCATAGTCGGTGGTATCTCTGGGTCGAGTTCGGGAAGGCGGCAATGACGATGACCTAGCGAGGGCCAATATACTGCAGTATTATCGTGTAGAAGTCCGTACGCTAGGGCATTAGTTTGTGGTCGTGAAAATGGGATTGACACTCGTGTGGCATTAATGTTGGCCATCTTTGCCTCCGCGTCGGCAAGCTCATTTCTGTGTCAGCCACCGTGTCCCTGAATCCACTGAAACCTTATGCAACGGCCAGCTCTCAGGGCGACATCCTGTGGTTCGAACACCTCTTGAGCAACAGCACTAGTAAGGTCCTCGTCTAAGGGCAGAATCGATCACTTGAAGCGCCGGCTTGGAATCGCAAAATATCGTCCAATTCTGAGGCAGCTTCATCGATATATGAGGAATCGCCTCCCGAATGGCATCAATCTTTGCGGCCGTTGGTGTAGTCTGGTGGTCGAGATGAAAGCGCCTACTGATCTTCATATTCGGTTTTACGATTGCCGCGGTTGAAGTGGTTGTTGACACCGACCCGTCAGCAAATATACGTATGGGAGTGGCATATTCTTCAGATATATGGGTTAAAGTAAGCTGTTGAATTCCAGGTGAGGGTATACATGATTTTTTTCCACAATGCGGGAATGGATAGATTCACCACAGGTGCTGACAAAATACACGCTGGCACGGCCGCTGCTACAGTATATACGAAGTTTGAATTGAACTTCCATGCTTTTCATGGCACACTTGAGCTTGATCTTCTGTCTAGTGCTCCTTAATAATAAAGTTTGTCGTCTGGATGTTTCCTTGCGTGTTCCTTTATCGAAAGCCCGGGTAACGCGTTTTTTTTTTTCTACATCTTGTGTCTGAACTCTAGCGTTATCGTGAAAGGCCGACCTCACAATGCGCAGTTTTGAAGTAATGAAGAAAAAAAAAGTGCGTTCAGTGTCGGCGGTGGAGTCTGTTCGTTCTTGTAACACCATTCATTACGAGCGACTCGCCGGGCGCAGCAGGGGTTCCAGCGGGCAATGACTCCACCCTCGACCGCACACGGAGCCTCTGTTCGGTCTTCGAAACATAATAGATTGCGTTTGTCGCCGAGATGCCGCCTCTCTCTCTCTCTCTCTCTCTCTCTCTCTCTCTCTCTCTCTCTCTCTCTCTCTCTCTCTATCTATCTATCTATCTATCTATCTATCTATCTATCTATCTATCTATCTATCTATCTATCTATCTATCTATCTATCTATCTATCTATCTATCTATCCCTTTAACATCCACCCCCGCCGGACACAGCGGGGTACGCGGTCCAGCGTCGCTTGTTTTAGCCGGAATTATTGAGTGTGCACGCGGTACAAAGGCCGTTGGACAGCGGTTCCGAGCGCGAACCATTATAGCTTCCCCTCAACTCTTCTTCCTCCCCCTCTCCCCCCTCCTCTTACCCCCAGGCGCACACAAGTGGCAGCAACGAAATCACGAGACGATAGTACAGCGACGGCTTCGTGCAAACAGCCGGACAGACCCTAATCAGATTGCGCCGCTGCTGTGGTCGTCGGGCTACGAGGAAATGGAGAGAGAGAGGGGGGGGGAGGGAGAGAGAGAGGGAGAGCCTTAACAAGTGCTCTCTTGTCGCCGTCGCCCTGGCAAAGTGTCAAGCCTGATTGTTTTTTCCCCTCGTTGCTGAAATGTCCTCGAGCAACTAAACCCGACGTGTCCACGTCCGTATGGGAGTCTACAAGGGACGGGTGCGATTTCTGTCGAGAGGGGATTGATGCAGTGTCGTCGCACGCGCAATCTTGGTGACTCTCTCTCTCTCTCTTGTTCCCGATGAACGAGAGAATTAATTAAGCAGGAAGAATGTAGGTCGCCCGAAGCTTTCCGGGCTGCAGCAACGGAAGACGCGGTTTCTTCGGTAATTACCTGAGATGTCAGGTAATTAATAATGTCAGATGTTAGAACCCAATGGGGCATTCGGCGCATGCGCAGTGTTTGGTGCTTACTTTATTGGGTGGGCAGCTCCGGATGAACGTCTTTTCAGCGTCTTTCCTCCTTTCTTTCTTTGCATCGCTCAGCCCTCTTTCCCCTGCGCTCCTCTGGTTGACTTCCATACTCCCCCCTTCCTTCCCCTCTCTCAACTACGATATATATACGAAGCTCCAGGGAAACTCGAAGGCGTAGAGGACCAAGGGATCGAAAGCAGCCTCCACCACTTGCGAGACAGCTGTTAAGGTTCAATGGTTTATTTCGCAGCTCGCGCGCTGAAGATGACGCTGGTCATCATGATGAATATATACAGATGAAGATGTAGGGGTAATATAATGCTCACACAATTTATAGTGTGTGTGTGTGTGTGTGCGTGTGTGTGTGTGTGTGTGTGTGTGTGTGTGTGTGTGTGTGTGTGTGTGTGTGTGTGTGTGTGTGTGTGTGTGTGTGTGTGTGTGTGTGTGTGTTGATAGCTTGGTGCGATGGCCGGAGGGCCTCAAAAGCCCACGTACCACGTGTTGCGAGCCAGTATCCAAGTGCAGTAGTGAAACGCGCCTTGGGAATCCATACGGCATGTTCTTTTCTTTATTTTCTTTTTTCACATCATACACAATCTTTGTTTTTGTTTTTGTCATTGCCCAAATGCACCAATCAGCTAAAGTGAACACGCTGCTAGCCTATAATCGTAGTACTTGAGCTAGATCAGTCGAAGCGGCCGACATCGGTCATAGGAGAATTGGAAACGCATAATCGACTAATTAACAAATTTATCACGAGTTAGTTTTTTTTTGTTGATTTATTACCTTACGCCACGAATTGCAAGTTTGCGAATTGTAGCCGGTGAGTCTGCACGGCACATCCACTTGGAACGACTTATAATAATAATAATAATAATAATAATAATAATAATAATAATAATAATAATAATAATAATAATCTGTGTCCCAGAGCCTTCCACCGCCCTATTGAAAAAACATGTCCGATAACTCACGTATACCAAATAATCCAGTATGGGATTGTGAGGCTTCCCATCTTTTTATACATTTTTCGATGAGATCGTGTTACAAGGTGCGCCAATGGGGAAGGCTGCACATTATTTTAGGGGTCCTCTAACGCGCACCTAGATCTCACTGTGCGAGTCATTTTTCGCTTTCCTCCAACATTAGAATGTGGCCGCTTCGACCTAAAATGGAAACCGCGGCCTGCAGTGCTTTGAAGCGGAACGCCTTATGCTCTTAACCTCTGCGGCGGCCGTAGAGAATGAATTGCTCAAAATAAACCGCGCAGGCGCCACCGGACTTAATGGGTCCAGGTAAGGAAGGTCTTCAGCTAGATGTATATGCGCTGTGAGAAGCTACAGTTTCGACTCAAGGGCCATAACGCTATACCACGTCGAAGGCATCATTACTGAGTTACTGCCCGCAGTACTCCACGGAAAAAAATAAAGAAAGAAAACCGAGCAATGTGGTGATTCCTTTTGCCCGATTCTTTCTTATTTTCTAATAATTCGCCATTCACGACCGGCCCGTCGCGCTTTGATGAAGTAGGCGTGGCGTCGCTCGGACCACCGACGTGTTTCTTCTTTTTTTTTCGTGTGTGTTTTAAACATACTGAAAACATAAGAGGCTTCATACTGCGTGGCGAGAACCGTTTCAACCGCTAAACGGTACTTGCTGTCGCATGTAAACGACAGTACAAGATGGTAACCAACTGAAGACAGTTATTGCACAAGCAGATAGAAGTTTCCAAGGAAGGCAATAACAAAATGAAATGAACGGGGAAACTTCGAGCAGGATATTTAATATCCTCCTATATATATATATATATATATATATATATATATATATATATATATATATATATATATATATATATATATATAAAATGTGTGGGCATAATCTAGAAACTATCACAAGTGTGGTTCTATAACGTAACTAGGCAAACAGCCCGTCCACTTCAAGTCGAGGCGACAAAACGCACACCAACCAAACGCGACCGTTTACTATATATGGCACCGGGTTTGGCAGTTGGTAAACATGAAACTGTTCACACCTCGCCCGATTAGAAACGTTGAGCAGCAAGCGTAGCCCGCCCGAAGAACATTTCCAAGGTACGCTTTCAGTTCACAGTAGGAATATATGGTGGAAAGGTTCCACCGAGATCTTTCACTGCATGCAACGCTTGCATTGATCGTTAAATTGTAATGCTTTCCGGCTTCCGTACTTGTAAACGAATACGCGTACATAATCATGATCATCATCAGCCTAGTTTTGCGTCCACTGCAGGACGAAGCCTCTCTCAGCGATCTGAAATTACACGTGCCTTGCGCTAGCTGCTTCCACGCGGCGCCTGCAAGTTTCCTAATTTGATGAGCCCCCACACCTAATCCTCTGCCGCCCTCGGCAACGCATGCCGTCCCTAGGCGCCCATTCTGTAACTCTGATGCAACACCTTCTATTTGCCTTACACATTACATGGCATGGCCATGTCCACTTCTTCCTCTTAATGTCTGTCACAAAAGTCGCGTTATTTCTTCAATTCTCCGCCCCCGCATCCTATGTATGCACGCCTATTAAGCATCGCTTCTTTAAGAGTGGGCCACAAGCCTACGTGCCGCACCGTTTCGCAAACGGTGGAGAACGTGATCTTGGGTACGTCCAGAGCACGTTGAGCTATGTGTGTTCGTGACTGCTGTAATGCGTGTGATTAATGTGTTCGCCGGAGAAGGTGATCGCTGGTAGGGTTGGAACCTTGGTGGCTACACACCCGGGCTACGTGAGGCCGGGTGCATCCGCGGCTGTTGTTTTGTGTGTTATTAAATTGCTTGCCAGTGAAGGTGACCGCAAGCAGAGTCTAAACCACGGTGGAAGCAAGCCCGGCCTACGTGAAGCCGTCCTCGACCGCAGCTATTGTTTTGTGTGTGATTAAATTGACTGCCGGTGAAGGTGACCGCCAGTGGAGCCCGAACTACGGCGAGGACCAGTGTGCGCGTGTGTGAACCATGTCTAGACGACAAGAAGTGAACGCTGGCGCCTCGAGAGGCTTATAAAAGCACGCCGATCCTACACTTCACCAGTCTGCTCCGGGGACGATAAACGAACGCCGAGCAACTCCCGGGCAAATAACCTGCCGACATCACGCCCCGACACCGAACACCGCCGGCCGCCGTGGAAGCCAGCCGCCGACGTCGAGGCGCCGACTTCGAGGGTCACTTACGGGCCGCATCGGTTGGGACGGACTGCCGGCGCGCCCGGCTGACTGTATGTCGTTTTTGATTCTGTGGACTGTGGACTCTAAACATTTGCCTTCTCGATTACTGTTTAGGAATCTAGTTGGAACTGATGTCCATTGTTCCTGTTGCGATTGCACATAGTAATTGTTTAACTTGGTTACACCTGTTCTTTGGAATTGTAATTGTACTGTTTCCGTCTAACATATTCATATCCATTGCTTAATAACGTCAGTTTATTTTGTTGCTGAGCAATCACATTAAAACACTGCTTTTGCTTGATTTCATCAGGCCTTTGTCTCGTTCACGACGGTAATTGGCGAAAGCCAGGCACCAGACTCCACCCCCTTATGCCACCACTCAGGAGGAGCTAACGCATCGACGCTGAGTCGTGACATTATCTGGCGTCCGCGACAGGACTTCTGGTGCAAAGTAGCCGCCTTGAACGGGGTGAGGACCTTGGTGAATGATCCCCTTCATTAGGAGGGACAGTTCTAGTTGAAAAGAAAAGGGAATATTTTTCAAAAGGAATTTTTTTAACGCTTCTTTGCATACCCCAACTTTCTGTTTTACCATGGAGTTAGAAAAGTTGGTATCTATCGGCACTCAGTTCGGTCTCTCAGGAGCGGAGCTGAAGAAGTGGATAGAGGAGGAACAGGCGAGACAACGACAGGAAAGGGCTTTGGCTCGAGAGGCATCAGAAAGAGAACGAGAAGTAGCGGAGAGAGAACACGCCGCAGCACTTAAAGCGAGCGAGCGTGAGGTGGAAGCGTTGCGTCTTAAGCTGGAGCTTCGAAAGCTGGAGAGGGAGAATCCGAGTAATGTTAGCAGCACTCAAGAGAGGGATGCCGACAACGGTATGAGACTTAATGCGAGCAAGCTTCTCATCGCATTCGACGAAAGAAAGGATGACCTTGATGCATATATACGCCGTTTTGAGGGTCTCGCTAGGAGCCAGAGGTGGCCGGAAGAGCAGTGGGCTACAGTATTGAGCACATGTCTGAGCGGGGAAGCGCTAAGTGTCTTTGGGAGATTGTCACCGGAAGATGCGTCAAGCTACCCCAAGGTCAAGGCCGCTCTCTTGAGGCGTTTTCGATTCACCATTGAGGGCTTCAGAGAAAAATTCAGGAGCGCAAGATCAGCAGACGGCGAGACCGCTGCGCAATTTTCGGCAAGGCTGAGCCATTATTTTGACCGATGGATAGAGATGGCCGAGATAGAGAAGGACTACATTTCGCTTCGCGAGATTTTGATTAAGGAGCAATTTCTTAGTAGTTGCCACCCGAACTTGTCACTTTACCTTAAGGAGAGGAAAGCTGAATCACTTGATGAAATGCTGGGACTGGCCGATCGATTTCTCGAAGCACAAGGAGGCACTAACTTGGGAAAGGTGAAGAGAGACGGACGAGAAGACGCCGCGAGAATTGAAAGTGACGACAGGAGAGCCAGCCAAAGGGTGCCACCAAAATGTTACCTTTGTGGTAGGACGGGGCACCATGCAGCACAGTGCAAGAGCAACTTTGTTGGCGGGTATGGTCCCGTTTGCTTTAAATGCGGTAGAAAAGGGCACAAGGCAGACACTTGCCAACAGAGATGGAAGGAGAAGCCTCAGGCTTCATGTGTTTATGCACCTGGCAAGGCAGACAACCAGGAATGTATCCGCGACGGATATGTTGAGCTAAAGAATGGCAACAAAATTCCTGTGGTGAATGCTGTAATGATGACACGGCCGCAATTCCTAGTCGAGGGAATGCCTGTTGTTGCCGGCAATATAGGCGGGAAATCTGTCACTGTACTACGCGATACGGGAAGCAACACAGTAATAGTCAGAAGAAGCCTTGTCAACGACGACCAGCTCACAGGGGAAAGTAGTCCAGTTTATTTAGTTGATGGAACCGTGAAGATGCTTCCTGAAGCTCGAATCCACGTCGAGACCCCCTATTTCTGCGGCAACATCACCGCCCTTTGTATGCAGGATCCTTTGTATGATGTAATACTAGGGAACATAGAGGGTGTTAAAGCACCGGACGAGCCGTCTAGCGAGGCAGCGAAGGAGACGGATGATTTACCGGCAAGGGAGGAGGCGACCGCTGCAGCCGTAACAAGAGCCCAGGCGAAGAGCGCCGGAAAGAAATTTGAGAGGCTGAAAACGCCCGACGTAGAAACTACCCCCGGAACAGCGGGAACATACGCCGAGGCCCAAGAAAGAGACGAGTCGTTGCGACACTGCTTTTTGCAGATCGGCAAAAAGCTGACCTGCAGGGATCAGCAGAGCGTGATTGAGTTTAAGCAAGAAAACGGGCTTCTGTATCGCACGTACACAGAGCCAAATGGAAGGTATGTTCAGCAATTAGTCGTTCCGAAGGAACATCGAGAAGCCGTACTGAAAATGGCCCATGACGGGATCATGTCCGGGCATCTGGGAGCTCAGAAAACAAAAGATCGCATCATGGAAGAATTTTTTTGGCCGGGCCTTACCGCCGACGTTAAGAGGTTTGTGGCCTCTTGCGATATCTGTCAACGAACGACGCCTAAAGGGAGAGTACCACATGTGCCTCTGGGGAGGGTACCAATCATAGACACCCCATTTAAGCGGGTCGCAATCGACATTGTGGGGCCTATACAGCCACCGTCCAGAAGCGGGAATCGCTATATATTGACCCTTATGGACTACGCGACAAGATATCCGGATGCGGTCGCCCTACCGAGCATCGAGACAGAGCGTGTGGCTGAGGCCTTGGTAGAAATGTTCTCCCGTGTGGGAGTGCCTAACGAAATACTTAGCGATCGTGGATCTAACTTTACATCAGAACTGATGAAAGAGGTCGCCCGCCTCTTATCCGTCCGGCAGTTGCACACAACGCCATATCATCCCATGGCCAACGGCTTGGTGGAGAAATTTAACGGGACCCTGAAGCTTATGTTAAAGCGAATGTGCGCAGAGAAGCCGAGAGAATGGGACCGCTACCTGGCCCCTTTGTTATTCGCCTACAGGGAGGTACCTCAAGCAAGCCTTGGGTTTTCCCCCTTCGAGCTCTTGTATGGTCGCCACATCAGAGGTCCCCTAACGATTCTAAAGGAGGTTTGGACGAACCATGCCCTAGATGAAGAAGCAAAGACCACATATCAACACGTGATCGACCTTCGCAACCGTTTAGAGGAAACGTGTCGATTGGCACACGAAGAGCTCGAGAGGGCCGGCGCTCGATACGCGAAGCTGTACAACCGCCAAGCAAAGCAGAGAACGTTTCAGCCGGGAGACAAAGTCCTAGTCCTGCTACCGACAGAACAAAACAAGCTGCTTCTGCAGTGGAAGGGACCTTTCGAAGTAAAAGCAAAGAAAGGTGATGTCGACTACATCATCGAGACTGCAGGAGGGCCCAAAGTTTTTCATGCCAACCTGTTAAAAAAATACGAGGACAGAGACAGGCACGGCAACTGAACAGTAGAGTCCTTCGATGGAGCTTGTTACTTCAAGAGTACCAGTTCACCGTAAAGCACATAAAGGGAAAAGAAAATGTGGGAGCGGATTATCTGAGCAGATTGTGAAACAGATATTCGGCAACCACAGTCTTTAATGTGTAACCATCAATAGATGTGAGTCTTGTGTTGATACCAAGCGACTTTTGCGGTATGATGAATATTATAAAATAATATTCTAGAAGTGGGGGGCAGTGTCACAAAAGTCGCGTTATTTCTTCAATTCTCCGCCCCCGCATCCTATGTATGCACGCCTATTAAGCATCGCTTCTTTAAGAGTGGGCCACAAGCCTACGTGCCGCACCGTTTCGCAAACGGTGGAGAACGTGATCTTGGGTACGTCCAGAGCACGTTGAGCTATGTGTGTTCGTGACTGCTGTAATGCGTGTGATTAATGTGTTCGCCGGAGAAGGTGATCGCTGGTAGGGTTGGAACCTTGGTGGCTACACACCCGGGCTACGTGAGGCCGGGTGCATCCGCGGCTGTTGTTTTGTGTGTTATTAAATTGCTTGCCAGTGAAGGTGACCGCAAGCAGAGTCTAAACCACGGTGGAAGCAAGCCCGGCCTACGTGAAGCCGTCCTCGACCGCAGCTATTGTTTTGTGTGTGATTAAATTGACTGCCGGTGAAGGTGACCGCCAGTGGAGCCCGAACTACGGCGAGGACCAGTGTGCGCGTGTGTGAACCATGTCTAGACGACAAGAAGTGAACGCTGGCGCCTCGAGAGGCTTATAAAAGCACGCCGATCCTACACTTCACCAGTCTGCTCCGGGGACGATAAACGAACGCCGAGCAACTCCCGGGCAAATAACCTGCCGACATCACGCCCCGACACCGAACACCGCCGGCCGCCGTGGAAGCCAGCCGCCGACGTCGAGGCGCCGACTTCGAGGGTCACTTACGGGCCGCATCGGTTGGGACGGACTGCCGGCGCGCCCGGCTGACTGTATGTCGTTTTTGATTCTGTGGACTGTGGACTCTAAACATTTGCCTTCTCGATTACTGTTTAGGAATCTAGTTGGAACTGATGTCCATTGTTCCTGTTGCGATTGCACATAGTAATTGTTTAACTTGGTTACACCTGTTCTTTGGAATTGTAATTGTACTGTTTCCGTCTAACATATTCATATCCATTGCTTAATAACGTCAGTTTATTTTGTTGCTGAGCAATCACATTAAAACACTGCTTTTGCTTGATTTCATCAGGCCTTTGTCTCGTTCACGACGGTAATTGGCGAAAGCCAGGCACCAGACTCCACCCCCTTATGCCACCACTCAGGAGGAGCTAACGCATCGACGCTGAGTCGTGACAATGTCAATTATAGAACATGGGCTAACCCCGTTTGCTCTCTGATCCACACCGCTCTCTTCCTGCCTCCTAACGTAACGCCTGACATTTTTCGTTCGATCGCTCTCTGTGTAGGTCCTTAACTTGTTGTCGAGCTGCCTTGTTGACCTCCCAAGCTTCTGCCCCGTACGTTAGCGCCGGTAGAATGCAATATTGTAGACTTTTCTTTTGGACGCGATAGCGGCAATCTCGCGGTCATGATTTGGCAATGCCTACCGTATGCGCTTCAACCAATTTTCATTCTTCTGCGAGTTTTCTTCACACGATCCGGATCCCCCGTGGGTAATTGGCCTTGATAGACGTATTCCTACATTGACTCTAGAGGGTGACTGCAACTAATTATAAACGCGCATAAAGTGGCTTAAATAATTTAAAAAAAAACGGATGAAGATGTTATTGTACTCATCGTCTCACTTCCACGTTATTTTTTTTTTCCACACCGCGTCCACGGCAATCGTCTGAACTGTTGGAAGCGTGAAATTACGAGAGTGCATGAGAGAGAGAAAACAAGGATAGGAAAGGCAGGGAGGTCAACCATCACAGCATCCGGTTTGTTACCCTACACTGGGGGCGAGGAAAAAGGGAATATAATGAGGAAGAAAGGGAGAGAGTAAGCACTGAGTACGTGTGGGAGGGACACCATACGCAAGGACACTATAAACGGTCTCTTAAGCCGGTGCACTTCAAGAACTGCAACAGAGACAATTATTTCAACCCCTCACCCCCCCCCCCCCCTTCCCATCCGCTACGGCCGTCAGAGCAGTGTTTCAAGTTCACCGACGCCGGTGTAAGTCGGCGCTCTGTTCGCTCCTCGGCGCCGTGGAGCGGCCGCTCGCTGGTCCGCCTCGTATGTGTGTCCACCTGCCGACCCTTTCGCTTGTCTTTCTTTTCCCCGTTCTCGCTTCCAAAATATCGATCCCGCCGAAGTGGTGGTCCCCCGCTCGCGTAACGCTGCCGGTGGAAATTAGGTTATAAGCCACCCCGGTGGCCGTAACCTTTTACCCTCTCCTCGGCGATTTTCCCCTCGCCATTTTGCGGTCAACCTTCCGCCTTTCTCTCTCTCTCTCTTGCTTACCCCATTTTCTCTCTCTCTCTCTTTTCTCTCTCCTTCTCTCTCTCTCCCTCTCTCTCTTTCTTTCTTATTCAACCTTTATACACACACACTGCTGTCCTTGCCCAGTCGGTGCGGACCTCAAACTGGGATGCCTGTCACGTCGGGCGTACGTTGTCACGCGTTAAAAATGCAAGCCTCTTCACCGCTGACCTATACGCTTCGTCCCGACTATAACGTGCACCAGCTTTCTTTTTTTTTTTTCTTGCGGGGAGGGGGTCTGGGCGTGTGTCGGAAGGCCAGTAAATGGGCGCTCCCACTAAACCCGGCCATCGTGAATGCAGAATTTACATAGGTATGTTCTTGCGGTCCGTGCAGGGTGCTTTATAGAGGAATCGTTCGACGTTGCTTTAAAATCGGGGAAACTGCGATAATTAAGCGAGTACCTCGCGATTGCTTTTGCCGCGGAGGCATACATTTTTGAATGAGTCTATTTAGTAATTCTTCGAGTACCCGCCGTGGATGCTCAGTGGCTATGGTGTTAGGCTGCTGAGCACGAGGTCGCGGGATCGAATCCTTGCCACGGCGGCCGCATTTCGATGGGGGCGAAATGCGAAAACACCCGTGTACTTAGATTTAGGTGCACGTTAAAGAACCCCAGGTGGTCGAAATTTCCGGAGTCCTCCACTACGGCGTGCCTCATAATCAGAAAGTGGTTTTGGCACGTAAAACCCCATAATTTAGTAATCCTTCGAGTAGTATTTGAAAAGCAAGCTAATTAACGCTCAACGTACGCGTCGCTGCCTGCGCAAAGTGCTTCGCACGTTTAGAATTTATTTTTTTCACTATTACGATCAAGCAAGTAAGATGAGCGAGTTGGTTACAACTGTCGTGGAAGGTGATTTTTTTTTTTTCAACGTAAATTTAGACGTCACCGCGGGCGAGATGCAAAGAGCCACGTCTGCCTTTGTCCCGCCTAAATTTGCGCGGGAAAATCGGTCGTCTGTCGTGCGCATCTCGCTCTCTCCCGCCTAAATTAGCGCGGGAAAACCGTGTTCCACAAGCCTCCATTACGAGCCCGCACGGAACAGTGCCGTCGGTGTGGAATCAACTTATACCGCGGTGTACACTCGGTTTTGTAAATTTTCTTCTAATGCGTTAAACTTCCAAATTCAAATTTCGGGCCGGTCGAAAGCGAACACGAAATTACTTGACAGCAAAAGTGAAAAGGCTGGATTCTTTCTCAAATGCAAACTGTTTATTATCTGCAGAGCGTCGGCGTGAAGCGTGTTGCTGCCTTCCTCGGCCGCGTCTCTCGTGCGTCTCTCCTTGCCGTCTCTTGTGCTCGGCTGACCTCCGGCTCTTCTCTCTCGCCTCGCTCGAACCCCCGTGTCTACTCGTGGGTCTCTTCTTACAGTCCCAGGAACTATGGCAGGGCATCGGTGCGATGAGTCTTTCCTCGTGTTTACTCAAGGGTCTCTTGCGGGGAGCAAAGTACCATGCGGGGCGTCTCGTGATCTACGGGATTGCGGCGGTGCACATGAGCTCGCTGCCTGACAGGTCGGCGTAGAATGCGTGACGGCTAAGTTACGAGAGTGCGCGCCGCTCACACGGCCTACCCAAAATTTGCGACTGTCCTCAGGCGCACGTGTCCGTCGATGTCAATTCCTCGGTGTCCAAGGCGCGTTCTTAGTACTTCCTCAGCTGTTCGACGTTTACACTTTTTTCGTTTGATCTTCCGAGGATGGGGGTAGCCCTGCTTATAACAGCCATGTTGGGACCTGTCTGGCGTTATGAACGCGGTCTTGTGAATGTCGTCAGGTTTCACTCGCACCGTGAGAAAGGCCAACTTCACATCCAGGACAGTGAAGTACTTCGGACCGTTTATCATGATGTCAATTGCGTCTTCCATGATCGGCATCGGGTAAGGCGGATTGATGGTTTTCTCGTTCAATTTTCTGTAGTCGTGGACCATGCGTCTGGGCGTGGTGGGGTGATGTGGTTGATCCACTACAATGGTAGGCGCTGTAAAGAACGGCGGGTTGCACAACAAGATTGTCACCTTGCCACCCGATTACGACAAGGGGTGCAAGACGCGCACCTCCCGCTCTCCGCCGCTGCAGCTGCGAGGCGTTCAAAGAAGCGACCTTTGCGCTGGAATCCGCCGCCTTCCTCCAGCCCGCTTCGACATTGTGACAAGACGAGTTTGGTGTGTGGACAATGATTCCAGAGTTCCTCAACGCGGCGCTGATCTGACACGCCTGAAGAAGCTACCGCGGGAACGTCTTATTTTTGCGCTCTCACGGTTCCGCATGTTGCAAAACAACGAGCGTCCCTCGAGCGGCGTCGATTTTCCGGAACGGCACCACCTTCAACGCCGTCGCTTGGGCTTCGGAATGTGTGTGCCTTTGTGTCTGTAAACTGGTCTTCAGAGCAGCTGCGAGTTGGTGGTGTGTAAACGAACAGCCGCCGCGTCGTAGGACCAGCGGATCGAGTGTATAAGAACTGTGGTTGTGCGATTGTTGGACGCACTTCTCTTGAGCAGTCATGTTAGACTGGTTCACTTCTCTCATGCAGTCCTGTTGGACTAATACTATTTTTCTCAAACAGTCATGTTAGACTGAGTTAATTTTCTGTAATTAAACCCCTTTTTCCTCGTTCTCGATGAGAAGCAGTTCTTCACTTCATCAACGATCTCAGCGTAAATAAGTTGGACGACGGCATGGGCCAGCTACCTTCGAATTCATGCCGTACTCCAATCTTGGCAAAGGACCACGGACGAAGGGATTGAGCCCCCAATCCTGACAACTGGCTGACAGCGGTGAGATGGACTTTGCGACATGGTGCTGTATCTGTGGTGAGTGCTTGGTTTTTGCTTTGACTCTCTAGGCTTCATTTTGTGGTTGTTCTGTTTAGAACAGTAGGGAAGCTAGATTGTTGTGTGTTAGCTAGGTTGTGTTTTCCTAGCTAGATTTAGAGAGCAGAATCAAGGCAGTAAAGCAGCAGTCATGGAGTTAAGGACACTGCTGAGAGACGAGTTGTTGATTGTTGGTGAGGAACTGGGCCTAGATGTACGCAAGGAAATGCTCAAATCGGAATTATTGGAGCTAATTTCCAATCAGGCCAGTGAGCAAGATATTGAAATGGGATTGGAACTTCTCAAAAAGAGAGAGAAACGGGAAAAAGAAAGAGAAGAACGAGACAGAGAAAAACGAGAGAGAGAGGAACGCGATAAAGATCGCGAGATAACAAAAATGCAACTTGAACTTGAAAACAGACGTTTGGAGTTGTCTCAAGGAAGTGAAGGAGCTCTGGGTCGATCAAGTGAGGCAGAATCGTACCGCATGGACAGGCTATTAAAGCCATATGAGGTCGGGACCGACATAGGCTTGTTCCTAAGCAATTTTGAAAGGACTTGCGAAAAGATGAACTTCGGTCCGAGTACATGGCCACAGCGGTTGCTGTCTATGTTGCCGTGTGAGGCGGCGGAAGTAATCGCCAGATTGAGTGTGCAGGATGCATATGATTATGCGAAAGTTAAGGCTAGTCTCCTGAAGAAATACCGCCTTTCAGCCGAAGCTTTTCGGCAAAGGTTTAGGAGCACAGGCAAGAAAGATAGCGAGGGCTATCCGGAGTTTGCATATAGCTTAAAGGCCAACCTAGTCGAGTGGCTTAAAAGCGCGGAAGCGTACGACAGCAGAGACATGATCATTGAATGCATGTGTCTAGAGCAGTTTTACAAAACCATTCCCCAAGCTGTGAAACTGTGGGTGCAAGATAGAGGTAATGTAAACACTGTGGAAAGGGCGGCTGAATTAGCCGAAGAGTACGCAACCCGTAGAAAGTTGAACGCCGAGGAGGGAAACTGGGACGGTCGAAATGGACCGCGGAAACCATTTCCGTTCAAAAAGGGTGCGCAAACTAGACGATCCGAGCCTGTAGACATGGCGGAAAAGCCCGCAGAAAAGAGCGAGGAGAAACTTAACGGAGAAACAGCACAAAAAGAACAGAAAAGAAAGTTCGGATCTTTTAGACCAATTCGCTGTTACAGATGCCACAAACTGGGGCATATAGCTGTAAACTGCGAGAAGTCTAGCGTAGTTTTTTCCTACGTGGAGGAAAAAGATGAGAATATGGAACTTTTAAGTCCGTATCTCCACAACCTGCAAGTTAATGGAAAACCATGCCGAGTGCTAAGAGACAGTGCCGCCACGCTGGACATTGTCCATCCGTCTTACGTGATGGTAGAGGACTTCACCGGAGAAGTAGCATGGATAAAACAGGTTGTAGAAGAACACAGCGTGTGTCTGCCCATGGCCAAAGTCAAAATCAGTGGACCATTCGGGGAGCTAGAGACTGAGGCTGCAGTTTCCAAATTTTTGTCACTGCAGTATCCCTACATCTTTTCGAATCGTTCGAATCAGTTACTGCGTGACAGAGGGCTCAAACTGGGAGAGGGCATAGTACAGGCATTGACCAGAGGCCAAGCTCGTAAGATCGCGGCGCTTTCGGCTGAAAATGCTCAAGCTCCTCCAGCTGAAGCAGAAAAGGGGATAGCTTCAATACCCGAATCCGAGCTAGGCCCGACGGACAAAAGAACAGTTGAGGAGAGCCTGCCAGTTGACCAGCTCAATGAGAGCGTAGCACTAGAGTGTCAGAGTTCTAGCCTGCAGGAAGAGCATGCAGACGCGCTCCCAAGCGAGACAGGGTCGTTATTATCACCGGCCTCAAAGAACTTTGATCAACTCTTACGCGTGGATAGAGAGTCACTGGCAGCTGAGCAAAAGAATGATGAGAGCTTAGCTAAATTACGGGACACAGCTAAAGAAGGCATTGCTAGGCGCAACGTAACGATACATGAGAAAGGAGGATTGTTGTATCGGCATTACAGAGATCGAAAGGGTAGGATTTTAGATCAGTTAGTCATACCTACTAAGTATAGGGAGGACCTTTTGAGTCTTTGTCATGGAAATGGGTGGTCCGGCCACCTAGGCATAAACAAATCAAAGGAAAGATTGCTTATGGAATACTACTGGCCTGGCTGTTTCAAAGATGTAGAAAACTTTGTAAGATCATGCGACGCCTGCCAGCGTTCTGGTAAACCAGGAGAGACTTGGAAAGCTCCACTGAAGGTAGTGCCCTTAATAACAGAGCCTTTCAGACGGCTTGTAATAGACACGGTAGGGCCTCTTCCAAAAACAAAATCAGGCTACAGGTACTTGTTTACCATGCTGTGTCCGGCTACCAAGTTTCCAGAAGCAATCCCTTTGAAAGAGCTCAGCTCCACTGAAGTAGTAGACGCGCTTTTGACAGTGTTTGCACGAGTTGGGTTTCCAGCCGAAATTCAGGCAGATCAAGGGTCAGTATTCACGAGCGCACTGACTTCCACATTCTTGCAAAAGTGCGGGGTAAAGTTAATTCACAGTTCTGTCTATCACCCTCAGTCAAACAGTGTAGAGAGGTGGCATTCGGTGCTTAAGCGAGTTTTGCGTGCGCTCTGTTACGAGCACAAGGAGGACTGGGAGAACGGTCTGCCGGCAACTTTGTTTGCTTTGCGAACGGTTCCACATGAGGCGACAGGGTTCTCACCAGCAGAACTAGTGTATGGGAGGACACTCCGTTCTCCACTGAGAATGTTAAGAGAGATGTGGGAGGAAAGAGGGGAGAGTCCAACCGTGGTTGAATACGTGCTAAATTTACTGGATCGGCTAAGCGCAACCCGAGAACTAGTCGGAAATAACATGGAAATAGCTCAAAGGAACGCCAAATTCTATTACGACAAGCATGCGAGGCTGCGTACGTTTAAAGTTGATTTAACGATGAAAGCGGAAAAGTGTAGGTTTGGTTGTTCGCAGGTTACTTATCTGGGCCATGTTGTCGGTCAGGACATGAGACGGCCGGCTGAGCTGAAAATAGCTACGATTGGAGAATTTTCTCAGCCGCGCACGAAAACGGACCGTTCATTTTTGGGACTTGTGGGGTACTATCAACGGTACATTCCGAATTACTCGCAATTGGCAAGTCCATTAACAGACGCCCTCCGAAAGGGAGCACCGAGTAACGTACACTGGGATAAGGACAAAGAGAACGCTTTTCAAAGTTTGAAAACGCTATTGGTTTCTCGCCCTGTGCTTCGCGCGCCAGACTACACAAAGGAATTCATAGTTCAATGCGACGCAAGCGACAGAGGTATGGGCGTGGTACTTAGTCAAGTCGGCGACGATAACGAGGAGCATCCTATCCTCTACGCCAGCCGTAAACTAAATGTAAGAGAGGAAGCCTACAGCGCTTCAGAGAAGGAATGCGCTTGTTTGGTTTGGGCCGCCCAGAAGTTGTCGTGTTATTTGTACGGAGCGAAGTTCATCTTCGAGACCGACCACTGTCCTCTGACGTGGCTCAATCAAATGTCACACAAAAACGGCCGCTTGCTCCGATGGAGCCTCACTCTCCAAGAGTACAACTTCTCCGTTAGATATAAGAAGGGAAAGTTGCATAGCAATGCGGATGGTTTGAGCAGGCTAATTTGAATTCTGCGTTTGAGGGTCCCGCCTAAATTTTAGGGTTACTAGTGTTAAATTTATTAAGCGAAGAAGATCCCCTCTCATTTAGCAGGATTCCCTCCATGATTGCTGAATTTGTCAGCAGGAATTTGCTTCAGAAATCGGCATAGTGAAATGCAGCATTTTTTTTGTTTCTGCACTTATGTTGTTGTTGTTTTTTTTTGAAGCCTAGCGAGTCTAAAGTGAGAGCCAATGCACGTCATCTCGGCGCAGAGCCGTGTTGTGGGGTTCATTTTGCAGTTGCCTGTCCTTGTTGGATGTTTTGGGGCGGTGACATCAATGCACAAGTGGTCGCTGCGAGCCAAGACATCAATCCCCCCCCTGACCAGCAGCCGTTCTCTTCCTGCCTAGCGGTTGTCAGCGCTAGACAGTCGAGACTTTTGGGGCCATGGAGGCGCTGTAAAGAACGGCGGGTTGCACAACAAGATTGTCACCTTGCCACCCGATTACGACAAGGGGTGCAAGACGCGCACCTCCCGCTCTCCGCCGCTGCAGCTGCGAGGCGTTCAAAGAAGCGACCTTTGCGCTGGAATCCGCCGCCTTCCTCCAGCCCGCTTCGACATTGTGACAAGACGAGTTTGGTGTGTGGACAATGATTCCAGAGTTCCTCAACGCGGCGCTGATCTGACACGCCTGAAGAAGCTACCGCGGGAACGTCTTATTTTTGCGCTCTCACGGTTCCGCATGTTGCAAAACAACGAGCGTCCCTCGAGCGGCGTCGATTTTCCGGAACGGCACCACCTTCAACGCCGTCGCTTGGGCTTCGGAATGTGTGTGCCTTTGTGTCTGTAAACTGGTCTTCAGAGCAGCTGCGAGTTGGTGGTGTGTAAACGAACAGCCGCCGCGTCGTAGGACCAGCGGATCGAGTGTATAAGAACTGTGGTTGTGCGATTGTTGGACGCACTTCTCTTGAGCAGTCATGTTAGACTGGTTCACTTCTCTCATGCAGTCCTGTTGGACTAATACTATTTTTCTCAAACAGTCATGTTAGACTGAGTTAATTTTCTGTAATTAAACCCCTTTTTCCTCGTTCTCGATGAGAAGCAGTTCTTCACTTCATCAACGATCTCAGCGTAAATAAGTTGGACGACGGCATGGGCCAGCTACCTTCGAATTCATGCCGTACTCCAATCTTGGCAAAGGACCACGGACGAAGGGATTGAGCCCCCAATCCTGACAACTGGCTGACAGCGGTGAGATGGACTTTGCGACATGGTGCTGTATCTGTGGTGAGTGCTTGGTTTTTGCTTTGACTCTCTAGGCTTCATTTTGTGGTTGTTCTGTTTAGAACAGTAGGGAAGCTAGATTGTTGTGTGTTAGCTAGGTTGTGTTTTCCTAGCTAGATTTAGAGAGCAGAATCAAGGCAGTAAAGCAGCAGTCATGGAGTTAAGGACACTGCTGAGAGACGAGTTGTTGATTGTTGGTGAGGAACTGGGCCTAGATGTACGCAAGGAAATGCTCAAATCGGAATTATTGGAGCTAATTTCCAATCAGGCCAGTGAGCAAGATATTGAAATGGGATTGGAACTTCTCAAAAAGAGAGAGAAACGGGAAAAAGAAAGAGAAGAACGAGACAGAGAAAAACGAGAGAGAGAGGAACGCGATAAAGATCGCGAGATAACAAAAATGCAACTTGAACTTGAAAACAGACGTTTGGAGTTGTCTCAAGGAAGTGAAGGAGCTCTGGGTCGATCAAGTGAGGCAGAATCGTACCGCATGGACAGGCTATTAAAGCCATATGAGGTCGGGACCGACATAGGCTTGTTCCTAAGCAATTTTGAAAGGACTTGCGAAAAGATGAACTTCGGTCCGAGTACATGGCCACAGCGGTTGCTGTCTATGTTGCCGTGTGAGGCGGCGGAAGTAATCGCCAGATTGAGTGTGCAGGATGCATATGATTATGCGAAAGTTAAGGCTAGTCTCCTGAAGAAATACCGCCTTTCAGCCGAAGCTTTTCGGCAAAGGTTTAGGAGCACAGGCAAGAAAGATAGCGAGGGCTATCCGGAGTTTGCATATAGCTTAAAGGCCAACCTAGTCGAGTGGCTTAAAAGCGCGGAAGCGTACGACAGCAGAGACATGATCATTGAATGCATGTGTCTAGAGCAGTTTTACAAAACCATTCCCCAAGCTGTGAAACTGTGGGTGCAAGATAGAGGTAATGTAAACACTGTGGAAAGGGCGGCTGAATTAGCCGAAGAGTACGCAACCCGTAGAAAGTTGAACGCCGAGGAGGGAAACTGGGACGGTCGAAATGGACCGCGGAAACCATTTCCGTTCAAAAAGGGTGCGCAAACTAGACGATCCGAGCCTGTAGACATGGCGGAAAAGCCCGCAGAAAAGAGCGAGGAGAAACTTAACGGAGAAACAGCACAAAAAGAACAGAAAAGAAAGTTCGGATCTTTTAGACCAATTCGCTGTTACAGATGCCACAAACTGGGGCATATAGCTGTAAACTGCGAGAAGTCTAGCGTAGTTTTTTCCTACGTGGAGGAAAAAGATGAGAATATGGAACTTTTAAGTCCGTATCTCCACAACCTGCAAGTTAATGGAAAACCATGCCGAGTGCTAAGAGACAGTGCCGCCACGCTGGACATTGTCCATCCGTCTTACGTGATGGTAGAGGACTTCACCGGAGAAGTAGCATGGATAAAACAGGTTGTAGAAGAACACAGCGTGTGTCTGCCCATGGCCAAAGTCAAAATCAGTGGACCATTCGGGGAGCTAGAGACTGAGGCTGCAGTTTCCAAATTTTTGTCACTGCAGTATCCCTACATCTTTTCGAATCGTTCGAATCAGTTACTGCGTGACAGAGGGCTCAAACTGGGAGAGGGCATAGTACAGGCATTGACCAGAGGCCAAGCTCGTAAGATCGCGGCGCTTTCGGCTGAAAATGCTCAAGCTCCTCCAGCTGAAGCAGAAAAGGGGATAGCTTCAATACCCGAATCCGAGCTAGGCCCGACGGACAAAAGAACAGTTGAGGAGAGCCTGCCAGTTGACCAGCTCAATGAGAGCGTAGCACTAGAGTGTCAGAGTTCTAGCCTGCAGGAAGAGCATGCAGACGCGCTCCCAAGCGAGACAGGGTCGTTATTATCACCGGCCTCAAAGAACTTTGATCAACTCTTACGCGTGGATAGAGAGTCACTGGCAGCTGAGCAAAAGAATGATGAGAGCTTAGCTAAATTACGGGACACAGCTAAAGAAGGCATTGCTAGGCGCAACGTAACGATACATGAGAAAGGAGGATTGTTGTATCGGCATTACAGAGATCGAAAGGGTAGGATTTTAGATCAGTTAGTCATACCTACTAAGTATAGGGAGGACCTTTTGAGTCTTTGTCATGGAAATGGGTGGTCCGGCCACCTAGGCATAAACAAATCAAAGGAAAGATTGCTTATGGAATACTACTGGCCTGGCTGTTTCAAAGATGTAGAAAACTTTGTAAGATCATGCGACGCCTGCCAGCGTTCTGGTAAACCAGGAGAGACTTGGAAAGCTCCACTGAAGGTAGTGCCCTTAATAACAGAGCCTTTCAGACGGCTTGTAATAGACACGGTAGGGCCTCTTCCAAAAACAAAATCAGGCTACAGGTACTTGTTTACCATGCTGTGTCCGGCTACCAAGTTTCCAGAAGCAATCCCTTTGAAAGAGCTCAGCTCCACTGAAGTAGTAGACGCGCTTTTGACAGTGTTTGCACGAGTTGGGTTTCCAGCCGAAATTCAGGCAGATCAAGGGTCAGTATTCACGAGCGCACTGACTTCCACATTCTTGCAAAAGTGCGGGGTAAAGTTAATTCACAGTTCTGTCTATCACCCTCAGTCAAACAGTGTAGAGAGGTGGCATTCGGTGCTTAAGCGAGTTTTGCGTGCGCTCTGTTACGAGCACAAGGAGGACTGGGAGAACGGTCTGCCGGCAACTTTGTTTGCTTTGCGAACGGTTCCACATGAGGCGACAGGGTTCTCACCAGCAGAACTAGTGTATGGGAGGACACTCCGTTCTCCACTGAGAATGTTAAGAGAGATGTGGGAGGAAAGAGGGGAGAGTCCAACCGTGGTTGAATACGTGCTAAATTTACTGGATCGGCTAAGCGCAACCCGAGAACTAGTCGGAAATAACATGGAAATAGCTCAAAGGAACGCCAAATTCTATTACGACAAGCATGCGAGGCTGCGTACGTTTAAAGTTGATTTAACGATGAAAGCGGAAAAGTGTAGGTTTGGTTGTTCCCAGGTTACTTATCTGGGCCATGTTGTCGGTCAGGACATGAGACGGCCGGCTGAGCTGAAAATAGCTACGATTGGAGAATTTTCTCAGCCGCGCACGAAAACGGACCGTTCATTTTTGGGACTTGTGGGGTACTATCAACGGTACATTCCGAATTACTCGCAATTGGCAAGTCCATTAACAGACGCCCTCCGAAAGGGAGCACCGAGTAACGTACACTGGGATAAGGACAAAGAGAACGCTTTTCAAAGTTTGAAAACGCTATTGGTTTCTCGCCCTGTGCTTCGCGCGCCAGACTACACAAAGGAATTCATAGTTCAATGCGACGCAAGCGACAGAGGTATGGGCGTGGTACTTAGTCAAGTCGGCGACGATAACGAGGAGCATCCTATCCTCTACGCCAGCCGTAAACTAAATGTAAGAGAGGAAGCCTACAGCGCTTCAGAGAAGGAATGCGCTTGTTTGGTTTGGGCCGCCCAGAAGTTGTCGTGTTATTTGTACGGAGCGAAGTTCATCTTCGAGACCGACCACTGTCCTCTGACGTGGCTCAATCAAATGTCACACAAAAACGGCCGCTTGCTCCGATGGAGCCTCACTCTCCAAGAGTACAACTTCTCCGTTAGATATAAGAAGGGAAAGTTGCATAGCAATGCGGATGGTTTGAGCAGGCTAATTTGAATTCTGCGTTTGAGGGTCCCGCCTAAATTTTAGGGTTACTAGTGTTAAATTTATTAAGCGAAGAAGATCCCCTCTCATTTAGCAGGATTCCCTCCATGATTGCTGAATTTGTCAGCAGGAATTTGCTTCAGAAATCGGCATAGTGAAATGCAGCATTTTTTTTGTTTCTGCACTTATGTTGTTGTTGTTTTTTTTTGAAGCCTAGCGAGTCTAAAGTGAGAGCCAATGCACGTCATCTCGGCGCAGAGCCGTGTTGTGGGGTTCATTTTGCAGTTGCCTGTCCTTGTTGGATGTTTTGGGGCGGTGACATCAATGCACAAGTGGTCGCTGCGAGCCAAGACATCAATCCCCCCCCTGACCAGCAGCCGTTCTCTTCCTGCCTAGCGGTTGTCAGCGCTAGACAGTCGAGACTTTTGGGGCCATGGAGGCGCTGTAAAGAACGGCGGGTTGCACAACAAGATTGTCACCTTGCCACCCGATTACGACAAGGGGTGCAAGACGCGCACCTCCCGCTCTCCGCCGCTGCAGCTGCGAGGCGTTCAAAGAAGCGACCTTTGCGCTGGAATCCGCCGCCTTCCTCCAGCCCGCTTCGACATTGTGACAAGACGAGTTTGGTGTGTGGACAATGATTCCAGAGTTCCTCAACGCGGCGCTGATCTGACACGCCTGAAGAAGCTACCGCGGGAACGTCTTATTTTTGCGCTCTCACGGTTCCGCATGTTGCAAAACAACGAGCGTCCCTCGAGCGGCGTCGATTTTCCGGAACGGCACCACCTTCAACGCCGTCGCTTGGGCTTCGGAATGTGTGTGCCTTTGTGTCTGTAAACTGGTCTTCAGAGCAGCTGCGAGTTGGTGGTGTGTAAACGAACAGCCGCCGCGTCGTAGGACCAGCGGATCGAGTGTATAAGAACTGTGGTTGTGCGATTGTTGGACGCACTTCTCTTGAGCAGTCATGTTAGACTGGTTCACTTCTCTCATGCAGTCCTGTTGGACTAATACTATTTTTCTCAAACAGTCATGTTAGACTGAGTTAATTTTCTGTAATTAAACCCCTTTTTCCTCGTTCTCGATGAGAAGCAGTTCTTCACTTCATCAACGATCTCAGCGTAAATAAGTTGGACGACGGCATGGGCCAGCTACCTTCGAATTCATGCCGTACTCCAATCTTGGCAAAGGACCACGGACGAAGGGATTGAGCCCCCAATCCTGACAGCGCGCTGTACTGGCTCTGGCTCGGTCGGATGATCCCTTTAGCTAGGTAGTCATTGACCTGCTCTCTCATAAACTGGCTGTCCGCAGGGCAGGATCTGTATGGCCTTGAGGCGACGGGAATATTGTCTCTGAGATCGATGCTGTGCTCAGCGTGAGCGCAGAGCCCTAGCGCGTCCTTCCCCGTGGTGAACGCCTTATGGTGACGATGAAGAATTGAGCGCAGCTCATCTTGTTCGTCGGCGTTTGCGTCGCGGGACATTTTGGATACTGCCTCTTCGATCTGATTGGTGTAATCTTCGTCAGGACCGGGGTCCTTCGTGTTCAGCTGTACGAAGCCGATATCGCTCACCGGTAGTTCGTCTAGGACCTTGCGATTGCTAAAGGCTGTTATTAGGGTCTCTCCGACGCGATGCGCACCGTGTGCGCCTGGTGCGTGACCCGATGGCTCACTCACCGATGGCTGAAAGGGGACGAGGGTGACGTCGTTAGTGGGGTGGAACGTGACGTCAACATTCGCAGCGCGACGCCAGTCCGAACCAAGAATCAGGTCCATGGCACCTGGCAAGGGCGCGATCACCACCTCCTCGAGTCGCACGGTCGATGTTCCGACGGTCACGTTCAGAGTCGCCACTCTCGCCGGTCTGACGCACCGGTCGAGCACTTCTATCGTTTCGTGAGACGTCCAAGGTCGGGGATGAACCTCAGGACCCACGGAGCTCTCGCCGAGGACGGAGACGTTGGAGCCGCTGTCTATGCAGACTCTGACCTGTCGGCCCTCAACGAAGCCCTTCACGATGGGTAGGCTGCCGCCCGTCGATTGCAGGAAGCAGTTGGCTTGCTTGGAGGTTGTGCCGGCGTTGCCTGCGTCATATCTGGCTTCTCGGCGTCGTTCCGCGTGGATTGTGGCCTCCGTCTTGGGTCTGGTGCACTCCCTCGACAAATGTCCCATATTTCCGCAGTTAAAGCAGGCTCGTGCTCGCGCCGCTCGAACTGGTTCTCGGTGTTCGCGCCGCATTGACTGAGCGCTCGGCCCGGGGCGTCCGTCGTCAGCTGCCGCTCTGTTCTCGTAGCTGTTCCTCGTTTGGTTTCGTTGACTCTGTTGTCCAGCTTGAGATTGTCGGAACTGCGCTGTTTGCGTCGTTATTGCTTTACGCCGTCTGGTGTCGAGCAGCGCTGCGCGGTCTATCAAATCAATGACGCTGCTGCAGGGCTGTGCAGCGAGAGGATTCGCCCAGGTGTCGTCTTCGATCCCGCTGAGTATCAGCGAAATTCTCTCTTCATTCGCAAGCGGGTACGGAGATTTGTCCAGTAGAGCATTTTTAGAGTACATGTACTCCACAAGGGTCTCTGAATTGCGCAGTTTTCGTGAAGCTTGCAGGTCCAAGAACTCCTGCATTGTTAGCTTCCGGTCGAAACGAGAGGCAAGAGCTTCCTTCCAAAGGTCCCACGTTTCACAAGCCATACCGTAAGAACTGTGCCAGTCCCTTGCCGCACCTTGGAGCCGGGTTGCTGCCGTTGCGAGCGTCAGTGATGGGGACCAGTGGGCCAGCGCAGCAATGCGTTCCACCTGCGTAATCCACGTTTGGACATTTCGTTGTACATCACCGTCGTACTCGGGGATGGCGGACGCGGTATCGTTCGTAGACTGGATCAGCACGGGCGGAGCTGGCGCGGACATTCTCGACAACGCTTCCGTCATCTGCAGCTGCGCGCGTGCGAACATGGCCACGATTTCAGTCACGCTTGGCGTACCTTCTGTAGCTGTGGCGGTGGTGTTCTCCAGCGAGGGCTGCGGAGATGCGCCACGGTTGACTTCTGCAGGCCGTTGGTTCGCTGCCGTAGCAGGGGCTTGGCTCCAGTCGTAACGTTGGGAGCCCGTTTCGTCCCCAGCTTGCGCCTGCGTTGGCTTCGGTGCCGCCGTTGTGTCACTCGTAGCGTGTGACCCGCGTTGCTGGGTTAGAAGCCGTCGCAGTTGGTCAACCTCTGCACGCAGACTCTCGATCGTAGTCGCCGTAGTCGCAGACTCTCGTTCGTGGTCGTCGCCGTCAGCTTCGGTCTGGAGGCGAGTGTTGTCGTCTTGGAGACGGGTCACGAGATCGTCCTTGCGGCCGCTGCACGGAAGTCCACGCATTCTCAGCTCGTCAGTCAGCTGTTGCTTTTTCAGGGCGCTCAGAACTTCGCGGACCGTTGATTTCATCGGTGAATAGATGAATGTCGACTCCGAGCTCACCGATGGCGTTCTGCTGGGCTCCGTGGTGGCAGCTCGTTCTTCGTTCGGGAAAGACGCGTCTGCAGATCCTGTCGGCTGCGCCATGACAGCAAAAGTGAAAAGGCTGGATTCTTTCTCAAATGCAAACTGTTTATTATCTGCAGAGCGTCGGCGTGAAGCGTGTTGCTGCCTTCCTCGGCCGCGTCTCTCGTGCGTCTCTCCTTGCCGTCTCTTGTGCTCGGCTGACCTCCGGCTCTTCTCTCTCGCCTCGCTCGAACCCCCGTGTCTACTCGTGGGTCTCTTCTTACAGTCCCAGGAACTATGGCAGGGCATCGGTGCGATGAGTCTTTCCTCGTGTTTACTCAAGGGTCTCTTGCGGGGAGCAAAGTACCATGCGGGGCGTCTCGTGATCTACGGGATTGCGGCGGTGCACATGAGCTCGCTGCCTGACAGGTCGGCGTAGAATGCGTGACGGCTAAGTTACGAGAGTGCGCGCCGCTCACAACTAGTTGCTGTCACCTATAGTACAGTAACGATTAGAGACCGCGGGCGCCTGAAACAATCAACTTAATTCAATGCAATTTACTTTCATGGGCGCAACGTATCAATACACATAAATGCCATATTATTGTGCGTAAGGTGGCCCCAAGGTAAAAAAAAAAAAACTGCAGGAGTCTGCGCATGAATAAGGATAGGCACCACATGAAGCGAACTTAAGACGTCCCATGGGGACACATGTAAATTGGCGCACTAGTGTAGAGGGTTGTTTAAGTACACCCGCGGGGAATAAAGGGTAAAATAAGGATGAACGAAATAGGAAAAAGAAAAAATATATATTTGAGTAAAAAAATTAAGAGAACTGGTACAAAATGTGTGCTTATATCAATACCAACTTAGAAAAACCTACAATCAGTAAAAAAAGGAAACAAAGCGAAAAAAGACGACACGGGGAACAGTTCGCACTGTTATTTCTACGAACAGATGAGCTTGTTTTTGACACGGCCTATTGTTTCAAGCGGCATAGAAAACGATAAGCGAGCGGATAGTCAACGTATTTATCTGACCTTTTTGCCCTCTCCGTTATGTATTACGCATAAACTTGGCGTAACAGGGTCGCTCGTGGTTTCCAGACGCCGGAAGTGAAACGGCAGTTCACTCTAAACAGAAACTGTGGGCTGCCACAAGGGGAAGGAAAAAAAAGTGGAGCCTGACAGTTTTTGCGTTTCGTGAAGCTTCAGCTCAGGGTGAAATCTGATTTCCTACGATTTCCTTGAAACGGCTACTGGAACAACTTGAATGAAATTTGTTGCATTTGAGAGATAACTTTAGTCTAGCAAATATATAGGGCGCCTAACCTTAATTTGGTATCTCTAATTCTCGCGAAGATTGATGAAAATCGGTAAGCTACAAAAAAAAAATGAGCGCGTACAAGTTTACAAATCCAAAAATCTGCACCAACACCAGACATCGCAGTACTGTAGACAGCTGCAGCGGTTATAGCGCAACTGAAGTGAACAAATTTGACGTGTATTCACAGTGTGCGAGAAATTGTTACAGTTTTTACGAGGTGTTGGCAAGTGCCCTACTCACAAATGAGCGGCATATTCCAGGGCTGCGTATGATGCGTCAAATTTGTCCACTTTAAATGCATTATTACGTGTGACTCGCACTACTGTGCTACAGATTTTCAAACACGATGCGCAACTTCTTTTTTTTTTTTAAGATTTGCGATCTTGAAGAATATTTTTGAAGGAATGATGACGTAAATCTAAAATCCGCTTCCCGCACTCCCTAAATTTAGGCTTTGTTTTTTTTCTTTTTAGTGCGACGCTTTGTCTTTTTTTCTTTTTAATGATTTGTCCGCCTCCTTCACTTATAGAGGAGCTCTCGAGCTAAAAGCTTGCTCTTGATACGAGTCTTTTCTCTCTCCTTCCTTCACCTCCTCCTTGTCCCCCTATTGTCTGAACGCTTTCGTGGTTGAGGGGGGGGGGGGTGCGATTCACGAACTTAAAGAACCGTGCGCTGTGCTCGGGCACGTGCAAACAGCCTCGGCACGTGAGAGACGAACGCCGCGAAAGCTTAGTGCGTAAGTATCTGAATACATCGTACGCCTGTTTCCGTCGGGCTATGGTAATTCAGGGCGAAAGCCGTGATTGGCTGCGAAATTTGAGGCCGCAACTTGTTCTGCTCTCTCCTGAACAGAACGTTTCGGGCCGCGCATGGGCAGGATGAGACGCTCCCGTGTCATGCACTCCTTTTACGCGTAACCACAAGTGCTTCCCCCAGTTGTGTGCCGAAACGAACGCCGAAGATTGCTCCCTAAAGTACGCTGAAATATCTTCAAGCGAAAGTTGTCTGCTATGTTGCCTGCACCGAGACGCCGTGCCTGCACAGTGGGGGGTAGATATACACCTCAGACCCCCAGTAGCGGGCCGTGACATTTGCGCTACCATCGCTGAAGATAAAGTTTCGGCTCAGCAGCAAACTTAAGACCCATCCACGTGCTGTACCTTGTCCGGTAGCGCGACATATCTCCTGCGACGTGTATCGCGAGATGCGGATCCCACGAAAAGAAGCACCCTGTGTGCGTGTGTGCCGCAATTTTTTTTTTGTTCAACTGCTCCTTTTCGCGCCGTTATACAGACGCTTGCTATGATGGAAAAAATCAACAGGCAGTGCATAAATGAATGTTGCCATTCGTTACGACTTGAACTTTCCGTAAAAAACTGGCTCTGTCGTACAGCTTCGGGTTCACTTCCGCCGTACTGCACACAACTGGCGACGCCGTGGTGACCCGGACGCCGGTCGCAGAGGGCGGGTTGAACGAATCAGGAACAGCCGGGCGCGGCGCGAAAGAACAGCCAAAGAAGCACTGTTTCGCTGATGGCGGACATAACGTGAAATAACGGGGAAACTGCGGGAAAGACAGATGTGAAGCTGAAGGTTATTGCAGAACGGTATCAAAACAGGAAAGACTGCAGGGGGAAAGGAAAACAGTAAAAAGAAGAAACGTGAATGCCCTAACTTGGGCGCATTGTTCGTATTGTATTTTTCATTTTTTTTTCTTTGCCGGAGGCAGCGGCCCGTCGCGAACGGTAGGCCATCATTCGGTTGCCGGGCATTAGTAGATATGACGGACGGTCGTCGGGCAGCGCCAAGTGTACGCGTTCGCGCCCCTGTCGACAGCACGGTTGTGTGTGGGTTACGGCGAAACGGCGCAGTCTGATAAGAACGCCGTGTAAGTGCTTATTGTTCACGATAACGACGACTATGGCGGTCGCAATGGTAACTGCAATGATGATGATGATGATGATGGCTGTACTACTGCGGCTGCGAGTGATACGACTGAGCCTCCGTTTGCATTGTGCGGTGAGCGCGTTCAAGAAAAAAAGCTAATGGCAATACAGCAGCGTCTGCGCAGTTGCTATGACGTGGCGCTCTTGAGCCGAGGTAGCGGGTTCGGTTCCGGGCCGCGGCGGTCGCACTTTAACGAGGGGTGGGGGATGCGGAAACGCTTTTGTACCGCATGGTCTTTGTGAACGTTAAAGCCGAAAAGCGCGGCGACGCTTCTTTGAAGACGCCGGAATCTGTGACGGTTACTGACTCTACTGCGTCGTGAGTGGTTGTCTCTCATTTGTGCTTTTAAAACACGTGTTCACGGACATCGCCGAAAAGGATAGTTTCTCGAAAGAGACCTTAACTGTTTTTGTGTGAGGCGTCTCTGTTAATTTTTGAATATTCTTTTTAAGCATCACCTGTTGAAAGCACCTATATTTACTTTATATTATCGCCTGTAGTATCAATCAGTCGATCGAAACGGGATAGTTGTCGCCAGCAAACGGCGGTTACAACTATTCTGTTTATTTTCATCTAAAAAGAAGAAAATAAACCCGGTGGTATAAATTATACCGAAGCCCCCACCTACGTCATGCCAACTAAGTAACGATGCCGTTGCGGCTGTATAGTTAAAAACCCCATAATCTAATTTTTTGTAAAAACTGTTGGTTGGCACACTGACATCTTAGTTATGTTAACTACTGTCGTCGGCTCACGCCTTGATAAGCGCCATTATGGCAAATATGAGTTGTGGGATTTCGAATTGGGAAAATCAAACGAGCAAAAAAAAAAAAACAGAATAAGACAGTGAACTAAACAGCGCCGTAGCTGTGTCCTGTGGCAAAAGAACAAATGTCGGGGTCGGCTGTCGGATATACGGTACAGTGGCAAACTGGATGTTGAAAAAAAAGAAAAAACGACACCACCAGCTCTGATGTGAACACTGAAAAGTTCGAGGTTTCTTTAAAAACTCGCAGGAAGATTCGAAATTCCAAACAGGCAAGAAAAAAAACACATGCTTACCAATATAAGAAGATGCGAAAGTGTTTGCGCCACGTATTATATAGCCCGTGTATGAGCAGTCGGTGTTAGTGGTTGAAATTCGTCGATGTTGTGCGCCTTGTAGATTCAGTAATGAACAGTGAATGCATGATGACACGACACTTGCGAGGGAATCCTCAAGCCCGCAAACGATTTAAACCCGCTGCGGTGTGTGTGCATATATATATATATATATATATATATATATATATATATATATATATATATATATATATATATATATATATATATATATATATATATATATATATATATATCCCTCTGCTCAGGCCTCGGCACTTCTATGGGGCCGTCGCAGTTATAACGCTCGTGGACTTTCTTTCTTCATTTATTCAAGACATTCCTTACAGAAATGCTTTTGGGGACACGACAAAAGGCAGTGAATTACGTGCACGATAAAGGAGGCCCAGCCAGACGAAATTAATCCGGAGTCTTCCACTGCGGCGTGCCTCATAATCGTATGGTGGCTTTGGAACGTAAAACCGGCAGAATGATAGAAAGAGAAAAAAAAGAGCTGGGCCAGTGTAATGTATACGCATTCCTTTTTGCTCTATTCTGTTCCTTCCTAATAATGCACTGCTCACGACCGGCCGATCCCGGTGGAAACTGCGTAGGCGGAGCGCCTTCGGACAACTGATAATGCTCGAAAGGAAACGCCTTCGGAGTAGAATGGCAATGTTATACTTCGGCCGCGCTGTCGCGCGAAAATTCGGTGTTGTGAAAGAAACGTGTTAGCAGTCTGCGCTTGGGACAATAATTAAAGGGGAAAAATTACAATAAAACGGCACAAAAGTAAATGCTCTAGAACTCAGTGCACTTCAGCTCTTCCTTCACAGCCTCACAACGCCTTCGCTGGTCAAAATGGCACTAGTATTAAACTCACGTGATTCTTACAGCAACATCGACAGCAGAGGTTCTATACACATAAAAACAAAAAGAAAGAAACGTTTCCTAATGTTAGTCTCAAGAAGTTTAGCTTGTGACTTGGATTACAGAATTCGGTACAGAAAAGTTCTAGCTGGAACAACAGAGCATTTCTCTGCGCATTCTCGCACAGCATATCTCAGTACTAGTGCTTGGCGAAAGTTTGTCAGAAGGTTATGCTTTGAGTGCTGGATGACTTCAATTCTACTTTTACAAGTAATTGTTAAAAAGTTACAGAGAGAGAGAGAGAGATGGTATAGGGAAAAGGCAGGTAGTTAGGTTAACCACAGGCTGTGCCCGGTTGTCAGGATCTAGCACTGGGATAGGGAGAAAGGAGCCTATAATATGAGTAGACTGAGAGAAGCTCAAGGTATGCACCCCCAACACACGCAACGAAGTGCTCATTGTTCAGTCAGTGGAAAGCGGTCTTGGAAACTGGCGCATTTCTAGAAGCGCACCAGCGTTGGTGTGGCTTCGCAGACGCACGAAACCACAGTCCAAGGATGCTCTGTAAGAGGCCTGTCATCTAATTGGACTAAAGCTGTCCCAAGGGCAAGCCTCTCATCTTCGCACGATGGGCGGTCGCACAGGAGATGTTTCGCGGTTTCTTTTATGGCCATGTGTATGTGTTACAATTGGCGCTGCCCGCCTTTCCAATTAGGAATGAATAAGTGTTCGTAACAACAACAACAACAACAACAACAACAACAACAAAAAGCTTACTACTCGCAGCCGACATTGTAGCGTTTCTTCCAGTCGAGTGGAATTTGGCAAATGTTGTAACTGCATGCTCGGAGGCACGGCGTGTAGAGTTTTTCTCTTTTTTTTTTTCTTCACTTGGGTTACCACGCGGCATAACGTCTTAACGGAGTTAAATATAAGCATGCAGGCCCGTTTCATATGGAGATACTGCAACCGTGAATTTCAATGTGGGGCGTTGGTGCAATGTAGAATGTAAAACTGCAAAATTTGTTCATTACGATCGTAGTGGCGATTATCGCGCACATTATGATGTCTACTGCTGTTCGTGTATAGATGTTGCTCAGCCGAAGTGTTCGTTTTTCAAGTCTCGGAATCCCTTATTTGCAGCAGTCTGAGGCAGTCGTCACAGAATTTGTCAAGTGGCGTCTGTGATCCCGCTAGCTCATCTGAAAGCAAGAACGCAGAACGAAAATAAAAATGAGACACGAAGAACAAAAAGGAAAGCGGAGAACCGCGCCATTGTGGGCCGCTCGTCGAACGATTTCGTGGGCGCGGGAACCGCATTGGATCTTCGCGTTCTACGCAAATTTGACGTTCAATTTGCGTTGCCCTTTCGCGAGGCGAGCGCCTTCAGAGCCCAGCCTCCCCCCCCCCCTCCCCTTCCCCTCGACGCGAAATTCCCCATTCCCGCGCCGCGCGGCCGGTCTCCAATTCTGCACCGGCCCTCGATTTGTCTTGTCTTGTCTTGTGGCCTCGAGAGTGGCGCGTACCCACTATGGGGGATTGGCCAAGAAGCAGGCGGTTTTCCATATGGTTAGAAGTAGAGACAATCTAGATTTGTATAGTGGAGCGTGGGACGATAGTACTGTAAATTAGAAGTTTAATTGATTATTGTTAGGAATTCCAATAAAATAAGTAAACGTGAAGAAATGAAATAATATAAATTATGGATAATTTTAGAAATTCAGCAAGATTTGCGAGCGCTTCGTGTTTGACTTTTCCTTCGTCGCCCGGAACAGGGTGTGTCCCACTCCACGAGCGCGCACTCCTTCGCGAAACTCACGCGGCTGGCGCCTTGCTTTCTCAACTTCTCGGTTTGCATCCGGATTTTGTTAGCTAGGGGTCCAAAGGGCCCTCCTATCACACGCAAGCGAGGTGGCCCGACTCAGTGGTGCCCTGGACTAGGGGCCCACCCAAGGCTGAAGAGGACCCAAAGTTTTCAAGAATGAAGACTTCGTGCTCAACTCGCGAATATCTTAAAGAACTAAAAAAGTTTCCCATTCCATTCCATCTGTTCACGCAGCCTGTCTCCGTTTGGCGAGGACCCCGCCTTCTTATCTGCATCGCCCTTAACGCATTTTCTCTCTCACTATATGTGGCGTTTTATTCCTCGCGTCGCCGGGAACTGTTCTCGATTGCGCCAGAAGAAGCGCATTGCGTGCGGCCAAAAGTGGACCGGACGTTTCGATGTCTTCAGGTGGGAATAAAGCAGGGAAGGCGTTGGGCTCGTCGGTGGCACTTTTCGACAGTCAAGAACTGAAAATTTTTTAGGCCTCCCTGGAATAAAGAGACATGTTAAAGTGGCAAGAAAGGGCCAGCCAATAAATTTGTTTATACCGGTGAATTAGTCTTTCAGAATACTATTACTGTTAATTTGGCGGAAAGAGATCGGTTATTAGCGGAGAAAGAAGGTGAAGCGTTCTTTGAATTTCGCGCGGAAACACCAGCTCCTGCACGTCAGTGTGACGTGACGGATTTCTAAATATCTACTCACTTTTAGTCCGTTTTGGCGTGCAGGAAAAGCTTTCGAAAGTTCCCTAGATTGAATCTTTGGTTTCCTTTGAATTAAGTGCGGGTATTCAGTAGACCGTCGTTATAACGAAATTTAACAGGGATAAGCGGGCTAGTTGGTGGTCGTTATTGGAATGCATCATGTAACCGCACAAAAACAAGGGACAAAGAAGGAACACACAAGACAGGCGTGGTTGAAGTTCCGCGCCTGTCTTCTGTGTTCCTTCTTTGTCCCTTGTTCTTGTGCGGTTACATGAGTTATAACGAAAACCGCTTTATTCAGAGTATCTCTTTATTCAAAGCTCGGTGACGTCCTGAATGCTGTCCGTGCACTTAAATGCTGAGTCATTTGAAGTGGAGCGGCACCGTACTCCGCTTCGTGCGAAGTGCCAAGCCAGAAATTCGCACCATATATACAGCTCAGTGCGGCTGTGCGGTGACACTTTACTTTACATCGTGTCGAAAAGGCAGGCATGGAGAGCGGTGAAGGCCATGCTTCGCCACGTGGTGGCGGTTCCTTGTGACTTTGGCTCCATCACGTGATCACAACCGCGTGCCAGATTAGGCAGCTGCCTGACAGGCCTAAAAATAAAATGGCGGGTCTCTAAAAAAATAAGACACCAGCAGAGCAAGTCGACGACCTACGTAGAAAATAGAGAAAGAAAAATATTACAAGGCTACATAAACAGCACAAGCATGATTGGGAATATAGAGAACTGATCACTAGCAATTAATCAGGTCGCCGTCAACGTGAAAATCCCGCAGAGCCTTGAGAGCTAATCTCTTTTTGTGTGTGGGTGGTTGGGGGGGGGGGGGGGGGGGCTATATCTCTAATCCGTTCAGACTACTGCGACTGATCTCTCGCTGCTGCCCATTGTCCGGCGACTCACTGAGACAGTGTTCGTGGTGCCCCAGCGCTCGCACTCTGATTGTCGCCTGGTGGACACACTGGCAGTGCACTGTCCATTATCACCGCCACGCCGGGCCGCTGTCATTAACTGGGTGCCGCTGTCGTCAAAGGTTCCGCGGTCACCAACGGAGCAGCCATACAGACACGACGTGTGCGTGATCTCTGGATCTACCTGCTTAGCTGCTAGCCCTGTGAGGTTCTCGGACCTCCGATAGATGTCTCTATTATTATCGCGTATTCCTTCCCTCTTCTCAGTTGCGCGACAGAGATGACGTCAGTAGCATATTTGTGAGGGCTAGTTGATTCATCTGGAAAGAGAGAAAAAAACTAAGAAGGGGAGAGAAATAATAGATGCATATTAGATTAGAAAGGGTGGAGATATAGCTGCGTAAGCCTTGCCCTATCTTGCGTTATGGTAAAAAGAAATAGCCCTTTCTTTTCGCATGAGCGACCATGATATTGTGATATGTAGTACATATATTTGTGTACGCAGGCATATTCTAGGCTGGATATGTAAAGACTGTGCCTTCTTCGAATAAAGATTCAGCTCTTGCGGCCACATCGAGTTTGCAAGTTCTTTTTCTTTGGTCACGCGTTCTCTTCGCCCAGCAATCGTATTTACTGGGCTACTATTATTCGATGTCGAACGAGATGTTTCCATGCTGTCAATGTTTTCATGCTAGTCGTTTTTCTGGTTTCCTCCTAGGTCAGATGCGTATGCAGTTAAAGAAAACAAACCACTTCCGGGATGTTCCAAACTTGTAACTTGTGAACTCCTTGATTGTTTTGCTCACTGCCCCGCCATCCGTTGGAGGAGGCGGAAACGTGAACTAGATTACACCAGCACGCATGCCACAATGCAATGCAATCAACATGGCATTGTTGCAATCAACAATGCAATCAACTTCTCAATCCTGCAACCTTGAGGCTATCTACGAAAAAACTGATTATAGAAAGTTGTCGGCGCACGGCAAGAAATTCTAACGCACACGTCTTTTTTCTTCGCAGTTAGTGCGCAGATGCATTGTATCATCTTTTTTTTTTCTCTCTTCTTGGCTCATTTTGTAACCACAACACGACTGACAGTTCTGCCACATTTCTATTCTTTGAGGATTTTTGTAGGTACTTTTTATTTTGTTTGACTGAGTTGTGCGACTTTTTGCTTGTCAAATGTCTACAGCTTTTTCTTTTTGGTATATACAGCGATATTTTCATAATTGCAGGTATCCTAATTGACGTGGCTTTGGTTAGTTAAAATTGTTCGAATATCACTGTACATTAATATGTTTCTTTATATATAGGCAACATGTAGAAATGCAAATTTTATGTACCTTCATACCTCTGAGGACACTGATAGTATTGCCAGGTAAATAAATAACTGAATGAATAAATAAATTCGGGGTAGACGACAATGATAGATGTATTACGGGCTAACAAATAACGTGTGTGATGATCTCATTTTTTTTTAAAAGAAGGCAGCATAATGTGCGTGCGAATGACTGTATTTTAAGCCAAGTGACATGCGACACGAGCCTCGCTCGTCCACATCTCGGCATCTCTATGGTGGCACATCCGCCATTAGGCAATGCTCAAATAGACGGGGGCGCCAGATTTTCCTTCATGTAAAACTGTAAAAAACTCCGAGTTGGGCCTCAGACATAACACTGCACCTAAGTACGGCGGCTCCATTTGGCTTCTCACCGTACGCAGCCTTTCGAGAGCTTATAAGGGCGGGGAAGCCTTTGGCCGTGATTCCCCTAAGGTTTCTCTCGGGAGACACACGACGAAATCACCTGCCTTCTGGCGGCGGGAGATGGGAAGGAAAGGGAGGGTTGGGAGGGGCACTTCTTTATTGCATTATCGTGACTAGAGCTCGCATTGCGAACTGCGGCGTACTGCCTCTCCGCATTCTTTCTTTTTTTATGCGGTTGTAAAAGAGCGTGGGGCGAGATGACGTGGAAAGGATATGCAAGTGCTGGAAAGATATGGACCACTGGCGAAAGGCCAGAGTGTGTCCACTGACAGAGGGCGCGTACGGGTCGGCACACCGGCATTAACATAAAGCGAGGAAATGGCCGTACCCCACCCTCCGCCTTCGACCCTACTCTAGTGGGGTCTGCCCACGGTGTTTCTTCTTGCTTCGAGAAGACCCCCTCCCGTTATATAACGCTTAATGTGTCACCGAACGTTTTTCGGCCACGGGGAACTTCGCCTAGCAAAGGAAAAGTGTCTTTAATGGCGCCGTTAGCCCGTCCCGTTTGCCCCACTTTACCTCACCGTGGAGGGCTCATGTGTGACGACGTATCGCCGCAACGTTAGTCTAATAATCTATTCATTTGTCAAGACTGAAGCGTTACATTCCGATCTATGTAGACGAAGCCTGAATGTAAGCAGTGACGAAATCGCGCCTTTCTTTCTCTCTCTCCCTCTCTCTCATCACTAATGACAGTTTCGACTGGTCGGTGAGAGCCTTCTGGTAGCGCTAGAAGAAATTTAGGGCAGTAGATCCACTACAGTTTAATCATGCTTCAACGTTGATAACGAAGCCTATTTATCGCTGTTACAGTCTGCTCAAGGTATAATGCCCTGATCGACCGCAGTGTTACGTGATCTCTGTAGCGCCATTGGTGAGCCCTGAAGTTACCAGTTTAATTTATGAGAAACACGGAAAGCAGCTAGTATTCTTTTTCTCACATGGGTTGCCACGCGGCATGACGTCAGTATGAACTAGTTGCAATGTCTATTTCTTAACCATTGTTATATCCCGCGTTGTAGCTGGTATTTAATGTCTAAAGTACGTCTTTCTTCTTTCCGTTTACTTCTAATTTCATGTCCGTTTCAGGAGCGAAACGGCTACCTTATCGCGTTCGCCCTCTTCAGCAACAAATCGATGCGGCCGTTTGCGTTTTTTACGAGCCAATAAGCGGCTGCCGATACGTGCGGTGGTCAGCATTCGGCGGGACATTTCTAGGAGGTGCTAACTCGGCGCTATGAACACGTTGGGCAATCTCGATCACGGGTCCGTAATGGCGAGTGTCTTGCATAAGGAACGAGCAAGCGCGCAGCGTGACGTGCGAAAAAAAGAAAACGACATCTTGCGACCTTCGGTGATGACGCAAACCGTAGGGAAATGACACGTGGAACATTCTCGGTTGCGTGCCGACTTACTGGGACATTCCTTTATTAATCTTTCGCTAGAGGAAAAAAAGAAAGAAAGACTGCAAGTTAGGGTTCCATCTACAGAAGTGGGAGGGGGGGGGGATATTCGCAGGAATCTGCTGCTTAATGGCTCTACGGAGACGTTACGACCGGACCCTCGATTCAAATGACTGTCTTGTCAATAAGATGAACAAGAAAAAAGGCCAACCAAGAAATAAAAAAAATCGCAGATCCAATAAATCTGTGTAGCGTCCGTGGTTTCGGTCTTGTGTTTGGGTTCGCTTTTATTTGCTCTAGGATCGCTTCGTCAAGTAGCATACAATCATGCACGAGAACAAGTTTTCTGTGCTGCTCTAGTAGCTTTAACTGATCTATAATTGACATCATCGCTAAGACCGAGGGCGCGGTATCAAATCCCGGCCACGACGGTCGCATTTCAGTGAGGGACGAAATGCATAAAACCCGCCGTGGTTGCTCAGTGGCTATGGTGTTATGCTGCTGAGCACGAGGTCGCGGGATCGAATCCCGGCCACGGCCGCGGCCGCATTCCGATGGGGGCGAAATGTGAAAACCCCCGTGTACTTAGATTTAGGGTGCACGTTAAAGAACCCCAGGTGGTGGAGATTTCCGGAGTTCTCCACCATGGTGTGTCTCATAATCAGAAAATGGTTTCGGCAGGTAAAACCTCAAAATTAAAGAAATGCACAAAACGCCCGCGTACTGTGCATTGGGCACGTTAAGGAACCCCGGCCGGTCAAATTTAATACGGAGCCCCCGCTTCGGCGGCCCTCATTATCGTATCGTAGTTTTGGCACGCAAAAACCCATAATTTAACTTTATCGCGTTGTCACATAGACTGTACAGACGAAGAAAAAGACGCTGCAAGACCTCCGAGTCTGGCAGGATCTCGGTACTTTTTAAACGTTCGTTTGGGTATGCTCTCCCCCCAAAATTTAGCATCCTTACAGCCTGTAAAACTGATCTATGGTCCGTGCAGGGGACACCGTTTGTGATGTACCAAATTCTTTCTTTTTTTCATTTCGTGATGCTGCAGCTTATGTATGAAGTCAGAATGCTGCGAAGGAACTTCCGGCGGACTGCATGCACTCGTTGGACGCATGTGCGTTTACCTGGACTATGTGTGACTTTGTGCGATCTTATCTCTGCAGTGTAATATTCTCAGTGTTCTTCTCCGTGCATCAATGAAAAAAAGTAGAACAATTAAAGAAGTTGCTATAGGAGGCCCGGCACATTGCCGTAGTAGCACGGGGTCCATCCCCAGTAACGTTGATGGTCAAAGCCTAGTTCTAATTCGCCGTAAGGTGCGGGAGAAACTGAGAATGCGGCCTCAGTTTTCGTCGATGACACGATGATGACGACGACGCAGCGGTAAATGGCCGGGTAGACCAGCAAACTCATTTGCGAAAAATTTTTTAGCTGCTGTCTCTGTAACAGAGCAGAACGCGGCTAGTTGGGACCGTGTACGTGTGATTAGGAGTGCGCGAAAGTTCGATATTTTCGAATAACCAATCGAGCGTTGCCCTGTTTGATTCGGTCTTCGAATGGAATGGTCACTATTCGTGAGTACCAATAGTTCTTGAATAGATTTCCCATATTTGGCATCGCCATCGTTGCGCGATCAAGCATACAACTGGAGCAGAAGTATACGTTTCAAAAGTGCGACGACGTCACGACGGGCATAGTAGACGGGCATAGTAGTTACGACGTCACGACGGGCATAGTAGTTAGGACGTCACGAAGGGCATAGTAGTTACGACGTCACGACGGGCATAGTAGACGGGCATAGTAGTTACGACGTCACGACGGGCATAGTAGACGGGCATAGTAGTTACGACGTCACAACGGGCATAGTAGACGGGCATAGTAGTTACGACGTCACGACGGGCATAGTAGACGGGCATAGTAGTTACGACGTCACGAAGGGCATAGTAGTTACGACGTCACGACGGGCATAGTAGACGGGCATAGTAGTTACGACGTCACGACGGGCATAGTAGACGGGCATAGTAGTTACGACGTCACGAAGGGCATAGTAGTTACGACGTCACGACGGGCATAGTAGACGGGCATAGTAGTTACGACGTCACGACGGGCATAGTAGACGGGCATAGTAGTTACGACGTCACGACGGGCATAGTAGACGGGCATAGTAGTTACGACGTCACAACGGGCATAGTAGACGGGCATAGTAGTTACGACGTCACGACGGGCATAGTAGACGGGCATAGTAGTTACGACGTCACAACGGGCATAGTAGACGGGCATAGTAGTTACGACGTCACAACGGGCATAGTAGACGGGCATAGTAGTTACGACGTCACGACGGGCATAGTAGACGGGCATAGTAGTTACGACGTCACGACGGGCATAGTAGGCGGGCATAGTAGTTACGACGTCACGAAGGGCATAGTAGTTACGACGTCACGACGGGCATAGTAGACGGGCATAGTAGTTACGACGTCACGACGGGCATAGTAGACGGGCATAGTATTTACGACGTCACGACGGGCATAGTAGACGGGCAAAGTAGTTACGACGTCACGAAGGGCATAGTAGACGGGCATAGTAGTTACGACGTCACGACGGGCATAGTAGACGGGCATAGTAGTTACGACGTCACGACGGGCATAGTAGACGGGCATAGTAGTTACGACGTCACGACGGGCATAGTAGACGGGCATAGTAGTTACGACGTCACAACGGGCATAGTAGACGGGCATAGTAGTTACGACGTCACGACGGGCATAGTAGACGGGCATAGTAGTTACGACGTCACGACGGGCATAGTAGGCGGGCATAGTAGTTACGACGTCACGAAGGGCATAGTAGTTACGACGTCACGACGGGCATAGTAGACGGGCATAGTAGTTACGACGTCACGACGGGCATAGTAGACGGGCATAGTATTTACGACGTCACGACGGGCATAGTAGACGGGCATAGTAGTTACGACGTCACGAAGGGCATAGTAGACGGGCATAGTAGTTACGACGTCACAACGGGCATAGTAGACGGGCATAGTATTTACGACGTCACGACGGGCATAGTAGACGGGCATAGTAGTTACGACGTCACGAAGGGCATAGTAGTTACGACGTCACGACGGGCATAGTAGACGGGCATAGTAGTTACGACGTCACGACGGGCATAGTAGACGGGCATAGTAGTTACGACGTCACGACGGGCATAGTAGACGGGCATAGTAGTTACGACGTCACGACGGGCATAGTAGACGGGCATAGTAGTTACGACGTCACGACGGGCATAGTAGACGGGCATAGTAGTTACGACGTCACGACGGGCATAGTAGACGGGCATAGTATTTACGACGTCACGACGAGCATAGTAGTTACGACGTCACGACGGGCATAGTAGACGGACATAGAAGTTACGACGTCACGAAGGGCATAGTAGTTACGACGTCACGACGGGCATAGTAGGCGGGCGTAGTAGACGGGCATAGTAGTTACGACGTCACAACGGGCATAGTAGAGGGGCATAGTAGTTACGACGTCACGACGGGCATAGTAGACGGGCATAGTAGTTACGACGTCATGACGGGCATAGTAGACGGGCATAGTAGTTGCGACGTCATGACGAGCATAGTAGTTACGACGTCACGACGGGCATAGTAGACGGGCATAGTAGTTACGACGTCACGACGGGCATAGTAGACGGGCATAGTAGTTACGACGTCACGACGGGCATAGTAGTTACGACGTCACGACGGGCATAGTAGACGGCCATAGTAGACGGGCATAGTAGACGGGCATAGTAGTTACGACGTCACAACGGGCATAGTAGAGGGGCATAGTAGTTACGACGTCACGACGGGCATAGTAGACGGGCATAGTAGTTACGACGTCACGACGGGCTTAGTAGACGGGCATAGTAGTTACGACGTCACGACGGGCATAGTAGTTACGACGTCACGACGGGCATAGTAGACGGGCATAGAAGTTACGACGTCACGACGGGCATAGTAGAGAGAGAGAGAGAGAGAAGGGAAGACTGAAAGGCAGGGAGGTTAACCAGACTGAGTCCAGTTTGCTACCCTACACGTGGGGAGGGGAATGGGGAGTGAAAGAGGAAGAGAGAGAACTTAAGTGTAGGATGTCTATAGTCGGGCACTCAAGTCCGTTGCCTTCAGGTAGCGAAAAAGCGCTCGAACTGCTTTCTGGGCCAATGAACTCAATGAACTCAATGAACTCCCTCAGGGTGGGGTTCTTAGCCCCACTTTGTTCAACCTTGCAATCTTTGGCCTTGCCGACGTTCTACCGCATACAGTAAACCTTTCAATATATGCTGACGACATATGCATATGGGCCTCGGCAGTTACACGTCTCCAGGTGCGTGCACGGCTCCAAAAAGCAGTGGCCCTAACATCATCGTACCTGCGTGCGCAAGGCCTAAGCATTTCGACCGAGAAGTGCGCCTTCGTCGCTTTTACCCACAAGCCCATGACCTGGTACCCCATTTCTATTGACCACCAACCAATTTCCTACGCAAAAACTCACCGATTCTTAGGCGTTATTATAGACAGAGACCTTTCATGGAGCCCCCACATCTCATACTTGAAGAAGAGGCTTACTTCTATCTCCCATATACTAAGGTTTCTTGCCGGTAAAACGTGGGGCACATCCGTGGCATCTATGCTTCAACTGTACAGGACGCTCTTCCTAGGATACTTGCGAGACGGGCATAGTAGACGGGCATAGTAGTTACGACGTCACGACGGGCATAGTAGTTACACAGTGGAGCGCGCTACGCCGCTTAGGGTGTCAAATATCTTTTTTCGGCAATACCGCTACTGTTCGCATTCTCCCGTGAATGCTGAGGGTGCGAACAAACGGCTTATTGGCTCGTAACGCTCCATTCGCGCGCTTGATAAACAATGATTCACGGCGTACAGTGTAATGACGGAAACTTGCTAACGTTGTGAATACACTACCATGGTGAAGATCGTCTTACATATTAACGGTGAAAACGGAAGTTTATTATTGGATAATTACTCCAAAAATGGCTGTGGCTTAGGTAAGGTTAAGCCCAGGATGCGAAGCATACTAGCCTTTATTTTAGTTGTTGAACCACTGTTTAGCCTGGTGAACTGCTGTTGCTTGGCTATATTTGGTTCGGCTAGACGAAGAAACAACTCATGCATTACTTCTTCGCCTTCAAGAGTGGAACGCGACAGCGTTCCCGTCGACCCGCCAAGGGGTGTAAGACAATGGGCTACAGGGCAGCGACTACGCGCCCCGCATTGGACGCGGTGAGCGTCGAGCAAAGCAGCGTTCGGCGCGGCAACGAAATGTGCGCCTGAGCAAGAGACGCACGCCTTAGAAACAGCGCGTTTCTAAGGCAACACCGCATTCACTAGAGGCGCTTTTGTACCGCTTTGAAGCGTTGTACTCGTGGCTCAGTGGTAGCGTCTCCGTCCCACACTCCGGAGACCCTGGTTCGATTCCCACCCAGCCCGTCTTGCAAGAGTTGAGCCAAAGCCACTTCTCCTCTGTCGTGACGTCACGGTGTCACGTGATTTCATGGTCACCGCCGCGCCTGAGGAGCTGGGTTGAGCCCTCGTAATATGCTTCGCATAAAAGTATTCGATGTATTCCACGTGACAGCCACATCGAGACAGAAATTGAACGCTGTCGCTTGTCTCTCCTCGTTTCCAGACCATATGGAGCACGACGCCGCGTCGTCGAGCTCCGTGCACCGCCTCGTGCTGGTGGTCGCGACCGTGCTGGTGCTGACGCATTCGTGGCCCGTGGCCCGGGCCGTGAGCGCGGAGAGCCAGTGCGACCCGCCGGGCGTGTGGCAGACGGGCGAGGCGCTGGACGAGACCGCCTCGAGGGCTTCCGGCGCCAACGTCAGCCTGATCGAGCCGACCCGGTCCGGGAAGCTGCAGGAGTGCGTGGACCGGTGCTGCAAGAGAGGTATATATACGCGCGTAGACAGAACGGGATGGCGGAGGGACGGGAATCGCTCGTGGCTTAGGCGTATATGGCTTAGGCTATATGGCTTAGGCTCGGCCATGGTGAAATAGCGCTGCGCGTTTTCCCGGAGTTTCAGTAGTAGTAGTTGCAAGTAGTAGCATTTCGGAAGGAATTCTAACGCACAGAACCCGTGCAGCATCGCTTCGACGTTTCTTTTAACTGCGCGCAATGACGAGGACACAAGAAAGAAACACCACACCACGAGCGCAGTACTGCCAACTGTTTATGTTTTTGGTATGCAAGCAACGTACATATATTTCATTCAGGAACCTGTACACGTGTCCGCATTGTCCCTCTCACGTGTGTCGATAAACATGAAAACGTTAAAGTTATCTTCTGGGTAACGGTTTACATCGCGTACGTCGCCAGAAGGCCACACGAGAACAATGGAGAGCTTTAGGTTAGGGAACGCAAGCGGCTTGCGTACGCAAGTCGCTTGCTTTCCCTAACCTAAAACTCTCCAATGAAAAAAAAAACAACTGTGCGTCATGTTGCAGGCAGCGCTCTTGGCGGTTTGCCATCCCGTATAATTAGTTGTCGCGTGTGTTGTTCAAAAATTCAGGCAGTGGCCTCTCTGGCTGTAAAAATTACCGCGCTCAAAAAAAAAAGAAAAGCCTAACGTTGCTGCAGGATGGTATGCATTTAAATAGGTTGGCGCGTCACTACGCGACGGGTGAAGAGCGTGACGACAGGACATGGCAGGAGTACAGGACAGGTGGCTGCACTCCGTTATGGTGTCCTCGAGAGATCCTGCGATGCGAGGACACGCGATGAAATTTCCGAAACCCATGTTCTTCGCACACGAGGATGTCCGCGTTTGCGGGGAACACGGGTTCTACTGTTGCAGAGCCGCTAACTCTAATGTTACGCGAAATAACACAATCACAGGCGAGTTCTAAAGGGGAAGTTTACTGCATATATATATGTATATATATATATATATATATATATGATGTATGTGTGTGTGTGTGTGTAAATGCAAAATATTTCATCGATGAAGTATCTTATTCAGTGTCAGTATACTCATGCCATCGCTTTTATTTTCTCTAAATGTTTGCAGATGATTGCAGCGTTGCCACTGTCAAGGTTCAAGACAAGGGCACCGTACTTTGCGCCTTGTTTAACTGCCACCCACCTGAAAAGTGCATCTTCAAGAAGTCCGCCAGGCTTCTTAGCCTGGACCGAACGGCGACTGCCTTCCTGAGGCGGGTCGTCGCCGGCTGGCCCAAGTACAGCAACATCGAAGTACACACGGGAAACATCTCCTCCACTAACGCCACGCCGATTTCGTCGTCGACTTCACTTACTCCCGATACGACGTTACCCTTCGTAGCTGAAGTGACGACAGCCAACGTCACTACGGCTGCCAGCGGGGATAAGTCGACGACGACTTCCACGTCCGCTCCAAAGCTCAACACGGAAGATAGTGACGCAAACAGCCCGATGGTGACGACGGATGACGTCACTACAGCGTCCGGTTTGAACGCCTCGACTTCAACGTCTACGACGCACCAACCTCTAGGTCTTGGCGGCATATTAGACCTATTAAACCACGTGGCCGAGTCTAGGACTCACTCCGAGCTCCACGAAGAAGCAACCTCGTCTACAGATAGTGCCAATCACGTTTCTAGCACGTCACTGTCGCCCTCGGGTACGTCATCAACGACGGAATCGTTCTACAGATCGTCCTCTACCACGCCTGCCGACGACGACATGTCTCCGCCTCCGTTTTCCGGTGTACCGGAAGTGTCGTCGTCAACCGAAGGGACGACCAGCACCACTACGACGGTGTCGTCTGCTCTCGAGGCTTCCATGAAGAAAATCCTTCCCACCAAGATGTTCGACGGCGACTCGTGGTGGGCCCCGTTGTCGGCTCCGGCGAAAGCCTCGAACCCGTCAACAAACGCATCCAGCGTCACCACCCAGAGCCCGAACGCGACAGAGAAGACGACCGACGCGGTCAAGTCCGGCGACATCAGGGGACCCATACAGATCTTCGCCCCGACGACGTTGAACGTCGACCTGATGCCCAAGGCGTCGCCTTCGATCAGCCTAGTGATAGGCCTGTGTCTCGGCCTGCTCCTTATCTTTGTCGTTATGGGCCTTATCGGCCGAAGGATTCTCGACGTGTGGCAGAGGAGGCACTATTCCAAGATGGACTTCCTCGTCGACGGCATGTACCACGTGACGTGAGTCGCGGACGTGCAGTTGGAACCTTAGCGCGCCGCGAACAAAGTTTCTGGTGCTTCGTGCAAGCGCTAGCCGATGGTCGCCAGCATGCTCAATTTCCACGCGAAAAGGAAGTGTGGTCGGCGAGGCGAATCGCTAAAAGCTCCCAGAAACATCAGTTCCCTGGTGCAATGCGAAGGCGTCTTTCTTGCCTCTTTCTGACACACAGGTAAATGCACACAACCAAAACACAGTTTTGTTGTTGCAGTAGCCAAAGTAACTTATGGCCCTAATTTATAAAAACTGGCAGACGGATGCCGTGAAAGCTCTGTCTACACAATACAATTCTCACCTTATTTAAGATGCGCCCTGTTAGCAAAGCAAATATGCACTGTTATATCAGTGAAAAAGTCATGGCAACTTCGTGGTTTACGTGCTATTCCCCCTTTTATCTGACGCCATTCCCCCTTTCTGACGTTTCTGGGGCTCTCTGCAGTTTTCAACAAAACGTTTTCTCGTTGTTGTTGTTGTTGCTTGTTGCATGTGGCGACCATCGGCTAGGCTCTCGATCAAATTTTGTACAGACGTGAACTGTTGGATAGCAGACATGTTCGATACGGCGTTGGTGACCGTATGCCACAGTGAGAGGACTGTCTTTGTTCCTGTTGGTTGATTGTTTTGCGAAACTTCTTGCTTGCTATTTCTCGCGTGCGTTCGTCCTCATCGGGATCAAAACACATCACAGACAGCTTGCTGGCGAGGCTGATCCAACTCACCTTCTCTACTCAGACTGATTTTGCTTCAGCCATGTAAGATATGATGGGCAGTTGTTGCTGACAGAGAAAGAGAACAGGATAAATGAAGGACAGGGAGGTTCACCAGCACAGTCTAGGCTATCCTGCATTGTGGAAAGGAGAAATGAGAGGGAAAGAGTAAGAAAATGGGAGGAAGCCCTGAGTCGGTGTGCAGTTGAGTCAACGGCTTATTGGGATTCTCAGCGCTGTATGACAGACGGTCCTCTGAGTCCGGTGGCCTTGAGAAATCGCACCAGCGCTATGTCGTCTTCTGCAACTGTGATGGACGAGACCATGGTCCCAAGATCTTGGTCAGTACGATAGGTCTTCCGGTCTAACTTGTATATAGCGGTGTGGATGGCAAGTCTTTTACCTTTAAAGGACATTTAGTAGCAAGATGTTTCAGAGTTTCTTCGCAAGCATGTATTGCGATGGGCGCTGTCGTTCATTCCTATCAAGAATTGGCATGCGTTAGTGAATGCAAGGCCCAGGCATCGCTAAAGTAGTGTTTGTTCGCTTCGGGGAATATCAGGTAGCAGGTGCAGTTTCGAAGAACTATGGTGAGTCAAATCGGGAATGTGCCATTTCTATAATGTAAGACGTGCTAACAATTGCTTTAGTACTGCGCTGTGTCAGCTCTTGATGGCGATACAGAATATGTCCTCGCTCAAGTGCTGACCTTGGCTTTTTTCAAAGTACTTAATTAATATTGAGAATTACAGTATAATGCTTGTGCTGCTTTCTTATCGCAAATAGGTCAGTATGACCGATATGCTGAAAACTCCTTAGTGAGCTCAATATTTGCAGAACAAAATTGAGCGTGTATATGGTTTGTAACTGAAACGCAGCGAAGAAAATGATATTATCAGGCAGCTCTATCTAATATATGGCATATATATATGTAAGATATGCCATATATCCGACTTCAGCCATTCGCCAAAGGCACGTCGTGGTCAAGAAAGGTAAAGCTTATGATATAGATGCACAGAAGTTCAAGATGAGTGGGGTTCAAATCTGTCGCAGGACAATAGACGCTTGTTATTTCCAACAAAGACAATATTAATCATATGTAGTGGTATTTATTAAGCGGACCTTTATCACACTTGCGCCGTGACGACAAAAAAAAAGAGCTCTTATCCTACATATCCTCCCCTTCCAGTAATATAAACATATCAGGTCACACGGAATAATGCACCGTCAAGACCATTGCATGCGTGGGATGTGCATCATGTGAAAATGTTTGACAAGTATGGCTATAAAGGCTGCGTTTGCAAGAAAGTAAATGGCAATGCTCTCTATTTTTTTTAAGGTTTTCCCGGTTTAACTCGCACCCGTGTCTCGTGTGTTAAAAGCAAAAGGCGGTGCATGAGTAGCGTTCGTTGTAGGGTCCGTGGAAATTGTAGCTTCGCACTTTCGCATCAGTCATTGAGATACTATAGTTAACGGTCATAGACGAGCGTGATGCAACATAAATTCTTTTTCCTTCATTACTTTTTCTGGCATTGTTTTACAGTGTGTTTTGATGTCTCTGCTAACGAGCTACTTATGTGTTGGTGGTGCGTGAAGCCGACGCTGCTGGGGAGGGAGTACGACCTGGCATGTTTAATATCAGAGAGTTTTAGCATAGCGCTACCGACTTGCGGTTACCGATACAGGGTGCCGTGACCTACCATGCGCGGAGTTTACCGGGTGCCGGTAAATTTACCGGGATGGCACGTGCCCTAGTTACCGTGATTGCGTAACAACATGCACCTGCTCATGCGGGCCGCTCACTCGCTCTCAGCCGTAAAAGCAAAGAATACAAAGTACCATCAGCCATCGCTATGTCTCATCTCGCGCCGAGCGCAACGTGTAAGCGATGTTTTGTCCTAATTAATATTGAGATCAGTGGTAGGTTTCGAGGCCGCTATGCCTAGACAGGCGGCAACAAGGTGGGAAAAGTGTATCGATTTCCGCCTAGCAGATGGCGCCACAGCAGTTAGCGTTGGTCGGCGCTGTGCAAGGCGAGCGACTTTGACGAACGGTTTCGCTGCCAACCCCATAACCCCCTTTTTTTTTTTTGCAGTCACGTACATGAAAAAGTGGGCGTTGCTGTAGCTAATGGGGACTTTGGGGAAAACGCGTGAAGTTGGATCGATACGGCAACAGTGCGACATGTTGGTCACGCGGCACCAATTAGCGCACGGAGTGTGTCATCCAACAGTGGAGGACCAACCAAGACAACGCGCTGGCTTGTATACACGCGATTTGGGAATTGCAGCTGCAAAAGCCGCTCGCCGGTTTCTCTTGGCGCTTTCAGTTGATTTCCAAAGGCCACTCTGATTGGGATAGTTCGTTCAGCGTGTTACTGCGAACAATTTTGGTACGGGCTCACGTACCTTGCGAAGACGGTGGCGCCACGAGCGGGTTGCGAAGGCTAAACTTTCAAGGGGCAGTTTTTCAATTGCTGACGCAATGCTAAGATTTATGTTGCGGCTAACTGAGGTGAATTAGATGGTATATGCCATGCGTAGCATGAAATTCTTCCATCAATCAACATCCGTTTTCCTTTCACTCTGGAGTCGTATGTGTGTTTTACCTCTCTCTCTCTCTCTCTCTGCAATACCTTGCAGCAGAGATGTCTGCGGCGCGAATGAAAGATCGGGGCACAAGTGCCTTGTAAGCACGAGCACGTCATTGTCATTTCACCTCCTCTGTGTGGAGCCTCCACAGCGCAGGAACACATTGTCGCAAGTCTTCCTCTTTCGCCCAAGCGTGCGAAATAAAAGAGTCATGATAGGGTCCAACTTTCGTATTTGCAAGTCCTAGCTTTCGCGGGCCGCGTCGTATTCCGCCTTCCTGGTGTCCATGGAATTATACCGCGGCACGCTGCTTACCGATTGCACCGCGCATGTACATGCGAGAGAAAAAAAAAAAACCGGAGGAATACTTGTTCGTTTCGTTGACGATGCACATGGCTTCTCTTTCCTTCAAATGCGACCTTATTTCTGCGGTCCTCATTCGCTATGGGGGCCAAGCAAGCGTCGACGAGAGAACCTAGTTTGATCAAGAACGAACGTCTGTTCGTCTGCTCCTGTTTCCTGGCTGAAACGCTGCGTGCAAAGATATGGCAGGGTTACCGAATGCTAATCGCAGGAACCGTCAATCGGGGTACGCCCCTAGCAAACACAGGTCCAATCCACATCCGTTAATTCCTTCGCAGGAACAGTACGTGACGTCTTCTCTGAACTGTCACATGCAGGTTTGCTGAGCATGTTGGAATTTTCTTAGTTTGAAAGTGGTACGCGAGTTTTGTTGCCGAAACTGCGCACACTTGTGGAAACTAGATCTTGCATCAACCAACCAGATGCTGAGCCTGCAAGGGCTTGTTCGTATGGACTGCAGGGCAGCCCAAAACCTACCGAGCAGAACTTGTTGCTGGGCGATTTGGTATATCTTAATGAGTGCCTGAAGGATGCAAACACATGCACATGCAATGTTTAGTTCCCTTTGTGTGTCGTCTATTTGTTTTTTTCACAATATATTGCACATGCGTGTGCTTGCGCCCTTCACTGCAGGCCGTCATCAAAATCTACCGAATTTGCGGTTTTGTTAAGCCAGGAAAGAAAGGCATGTAAATAAAGCACAGCAGAAATTCACATTTGAAGTCAGGTATGGTGCAATGTGTTCAGTACCTTCTCTGCGAACCTGCACGTTATTTCTTTTTGTCTAACGGTCGAAGATAAGAAACCCATGCATGATGTCCCGATAGATATTTTGAACGGTAGTACAGAACGAATTCCTGTTAAACAGAATTTCTTAGGCAGGATTACTATTCAGTACTTCACAGCCTGTGCTGTCACGCAAATCTCTGATTGGAATGTTCTTCGGGGCTTCTCCGTGCTTTCATATGGTTAATATATATCAATAAGTGACAAATACTCGTTTCTCAGTAAATTAAGTTTAAGATCACAACGATTCATTAAATTGCGTCGTATGATCGCTATAGCAAGTGCGTAAAATTTGATAACATTATACTTATTCATTGTGAAATGTCCTACGACTAGTGACCTAATTAATAAAGGGAAAGTCAGACATTCACCCGTTCGTAGCAATTGCTACAAAGGAAACTCGTACGGGCTCCTCAAAAGAAAAGCCTCGCAGTTGAAGAAAAATTCGTCCTGGTCCGGGACTCGAAGCCGTGACCACCGCCTTTCCGGGGCAGCCGCTCTACCATCTGAGCTAACCAGGTGGCTAGCAGATGGCAGGGCTTTATTAATTACTTCTCTCCACCTTGCGGGTTTCCGCAGAACTATTACGTCAATTACTAGTGACGTACTTGCTTGGCCACTTTTGTTTCTTACACACTTCCGCAATTATACTGCCAACAGTGGTGATTTATCACCTGTTGGGTGTGGGCCAGTTAAGAAACATTTGTTTCTTAACTGAAAACAGGTATGCGGATTCAGTCGCTCAGTGGTTGGGACGAACTCTTGCTACCACTGTGCAGCGCGATATTAGTACGACGTAGAATAACAAAAGGCCAAACAAACGCTTCATACACTTTTTTCTTTCTGTTTAGAGCCGGGTACATTTTAAACTCTAAAGTTTTTGTGGCTCGAGGCAAACCATTTGTGGTTATGCTTGTGTCATGTTGTTGTCATGTTGTTGCTTGTGTCATGTTGTTGGATTGAAGCTTTCCTTATCATTTACTTCTTGTGTGCGCGTGGGTCAAAGCATGCGGGAGATGTCTCGCTTTTTTCCCCTTAGTGCGCAGTGTTACTCTGACTCTTGCTTTTGTGGGCGCACTGTTTCGCGACGTATGAATAAGCGCGCTGTTTCCTTTCTGTACATGAGTGAGTAAAATCAAAACTCTTCGTTGTTGCGAGGTTTAATATCTGCAGATTTCTTTTTTGTTATTTGTAGGTGTCGGTGATGAATTACAATCATTCTCAAGAGTGGTTAATAGCGGTTATTCTGCTATTGCAGTAATATTCCCTGTGATGGAATGTGTTTACGCAGCTTGTTGATAAATTAAAAGGAAGGAAAACTTGCTTGCAGCGTTATTCCCTCTTATTCTTCCAGTATATCGCGCCTTATCGTAAGGTTTAGTCATGACACAGTACTTCGCGGGATACGTCAAAATAGCCTAAAGGTGAGTGAATGGCATTGGACAAATTACATGCCTATTTCTTCAGATGGCATCCATGAAATCACCGCGCTTTTATTCCGAGCTTCGCATAACGGCGCCCTTCTTCGAAAAAGCGAGGGTTCGAGCAAGAAAATGGATGGTTTGGGGATGGGGTATAGGGACCCGGCATGTTGAACACACTCGATGTACACGTGACATGAGCTCAGAGAGAGTCCCGTATGAAGGCGGTCGTCACCGGCAGCTTTCAGTGCTCATCCCAGTACGAACATGAATGCAGAGGCATCATCTCGTCGCTGTGATTGCACTTAAACGCGCGTCTGAAGCGCTCGCTGCTGCCCAGGTGCGCGTTCACCAGAATGCGGGCAGGAATGCCCATCCTGTGCTTGACCTTGTAACGCTCGGCGCCCCGCGGTTCGCACATTCCCATCGTGTACACAATGTAGAAGAGCATGTCGGCCGTGAACTCCGGTTCTATGCGCAGCCCGTCGGAGTGGTACTTGGACACTTTCTCCTTGTAGAACCTGTGCAGCGGGTCGAGCAACGCGCCCTGAGCGATGAACTCTTCGAAGAAGGCCTGCTGGTTGCTGTTTATGAGCATGTCCTTCAGCGAGAGGGCGTACAGGTCTCGGTAGCAGGACCTGATCTTCACCAGCTTGGCGTCGTCGGTCGGCGACCACCAGTGAGTGCTGACCGTGGAGTCGCGAATGAACGTCTGCGTGCCCCGGCCGTCGATGACGGCGAGCATCGCCTTCAGAATGGGCGCGCCGATCAGCGGCACAATGAGTAGCGGGTCGTCGAACTCTTGCATCTTGTTGATGAGCCCGAACATGGCCGGCGGCAAGTACAGCGTGTGGGTCTCGGCTACGTACTTGGGCTCGGTCGAGAACACCGACCCCGGGAAGAAGTCGCCCCCGTAGCCGGGGTCGCGACCGGGCACCTCTTCGAGAAGGCTAGCCACTTGCCGCAGCTTGTTGAAGTGCTTCTCGTTCCTGGCGTACGTGAGCTCGTCGTGAGGCGTGGCCCCGAGCAGATTTACCTTCAGTGTCCTGAGCCGCTTCAACGCGTCTCTCCGACTGTCGGTCTCGGTGAACCAGACGCGGACGTACTTCTTGAGACTCTTCTTGAGGTCGGCGATCATGTTCTCTATCACTCGAGCTTTGGGCTTCTCCGGAGACCACTCCGTGACTCCCAGAGCCTTCAGCGCTAGGAGCCGCATCCCGTGTCGGTAAGCCTTTTCGGTGAGGCTTAGACAGCCCTGGACCTGCATGGGAACGCCGGTCACCGTCTGCTCGAGACCGAGGGGCGTCAGGAAGGACATGTTTTGGATGAGCGGCGCGATCTGGGTGAGGGTCGAGTAGATGACCAGGTTGGCCACGTCGAGCGCTGACGTCGCGTTCCGCAGCACGGACATGAGGTTCATGAGGTACTTGTGGTCCAGGACTCGGATTTCGCGCCGGTTTTCGACCAGGGCCATCACGAGCGGGTCCCAGAATTTGTCGCCGGTGAGGAGGTTATCCGTCTCTACGGCACGGTCGGCGAGGGTAACGAAATCTCGCGAGACGATGCCGGCCAGTGCGAGTTCCAGCTTCACGATGCCTTGCGGCAAGCCACCAGCTCGTCGGCCTTGAAGTGCCGCTCGCAGTACTTTTTTGTAGTCTTCTTCCTTGGCCGTCGGGTAGAGGTACTGGAATCTGCAGCATGCGCACAGAATAGTGTAAAGGCACGCGACTTTTCGATATATTGGGCTGAGATACTTTTTGAACCATGTGCCGTAAGAAGAGAGATAGTAAACAAAAACAATTCTGGGGTCTTACGTGCCGAAACCACGATCTGGTTATGAGGCACACCGTAGTGGAGGAGCATGGATTAATTTTATAACCTGGAATTCTTTAACTTGCTCATAAATTGACGTGGACGAGTGTTCTCGCATTTCACCCCCGTTGAAATACGGTCGCCGCCACTGAGTTATACTACCGCGGTGGTGGAAGAGTAAGCCATATTTCAACGCCATTGTGCGCTTCGTTCTAGTTGTCGCCAGCGGAACTGAGGCGTGACTCTCCTTCTACTGCGGGCGCGCCCGTTTTATGAGAGTTGCGTAGAATCGACCTCATCCTCGGTGTTTTTTAAGGCGTCGGGTGTGCCACAGTTGTCGAGCTACTGATGTGGAACGCACGAGACTGCGGTAAGCAGCAGCTATGATCAAGTGTGAAGAGGTTTAGAAGCTTCTGAAAAAAAAAAAATCTGCGGATCCCACGCGTTGTGGGAATCAGTTTAGGCGAAGCTTGCATTGGTGTTTGTGAAGAACGATGTTTCTGTTTGGCGACCATTTGCGAGGAGAGACCACGAGACCCAGCTGGACGCACTTTCGCAGGGAACTAACTGCCTCGCCCAACAGGAACTCGTTGCGACGCACATACCACGTATGACGACGACAGAACGACCACGATGGCTTGAAGATGTCTATATGACGGCGACACATGGCCGATGGCATGATGACGCTGGAATCAATACGGCAAATGTACACGATGAAATGACCCCGACGCAAGGACGTCGATGCATTGATTGCCGTGGTATAATGACGACGGAATGATGATAACGATGTCATGACGACCGTGGGATAACGACGACGTTGGCATGGAAGGATGACGATGTTAAAATGATTGCAATGGTACGACGAAGATGGCATGACCAAAATGGTATGGCGATGTATTCTGGACACGTAATAAACCAACATACCTGCCTTTTATGTACCGTTGAGTACGAACCTGGTAATGCCAGAATAACAATAAACGCATGCAAGTAAAGTAAAGAGCTCGTGACACTGTTATAATTATTGCAAGAGAACTATACTTTTCATGGATGGACTAAACTAGCAATACTATTCCATTTATCTATGAGTGTGCATTCTGTTGAGTGCAGAGCTGGGGAAGCTCGGTGCGGACACGACGTCTACCTTCGATTCAGACGCAAAATAGATGTATCCTTGCTGCGTATTTTGCTATATGCAGACAATAAATTAACCCATGAGAGCAGCTCTGCTGCGAGCGCCTATCCCGAATATACGAAGAGCTTCAACGCACTTGATCGCCTATCTATCTACGCGTCGTTCACGAACAAGAAATCGATTTAGGGTGCATAAATATCGGGATAGTAAACGCCTGCTTGCAGCTTCCGAAAAATTTTCATATTACCTCGCCAGAGGCAGAACAGGCGAGTCCACGTAGAGCGTGTCGTTCCTTAGCGTAGAGCGCAAATCCCCGACGTACGTCTTCAGCAGCGGCGTCGCCCGAAAGAACTTCGCCACGTACGCCACCAGTTTGGGCAGCGTGCTGACCGACGTTATCTTCTCCAGGGGCCAGATGGGAAATCGCGGCCTGAGGCTACTCAGCGTGCGCGGCGTCTTGGGCTGCAGACAGTCCGCGAAAAACGCTGCCGCGTTGCGCTCCCACGGCATGGCGGACACCTTCTTCCGGAGGTAGGCGGCCAGCCCGTTCATGAGGCTCGCCACCGCCTGCGTCCGAAAGTCCAGCGAGTCCTTCTGGTCCCCTCGCTCGCCTTCTGCTGCCGTCGCCGCCGCCTGCTGCGGCGGCGACGACGTGAACCACTTGGCCGAGCAGACGTGCGAGTAGAAGTCGTGGCAAGGCTTGATGGTCCAGTCCAGCTTGGACGTCAGGTACCGGCTCAGCCAGCGGCACTGCGGCCGGCCGCACTCGCTCCGGCGGCGTCGCTCCCCGCTGCCTTCGTCGGCGATCTCCCTCCACGAGTCGTAGTTGTTGACGAACGCCGAGTCCGGGGCGTCCTGCCGGGCCCGCATGTCTCCGTACTCCGCCTCCGAGGCGTCGCCTTCGCCTTCCTCCTTGCCGCTCGGGTGCGGGCGGCGTCGCCGGCTGTGCCGCCGCTTCTTGTGTCTCTTGTGCCTCCTGGCGACGGCGCCGCGCTTCTCGGAGCCCTTCCTGCGGTGCGTGGCCGCGGGGATCCGGGACGGCGGCGCGGCGTTGGAAACCGGCGCCTCGTGCGGAGACGCCACCGCGTCTCGGAGCGGGGGGTACGCCGGGGAGTCGACCTGGATTCCTCCGGGCGTCGTGAATCGCGACGCCACGACGTTGAAGAGCGTTATGCTGAAGACGATGATGATCGTGATGCCGGCCATGAAGATGAGCACCGAGCGCAGGCTGACGTAGACGACATTGCTGTCGTCGGCCGTCTTGAAGGAGCTGTCGCTTCGCGGCCGCTTGGCGAACAAGATTGTATTAGCCGGCCTGTCGACCACCATCTTGCCGCCCGCCGCCCGCCGTCCGGCTGTCGCGGCGATGGCGATGGTCGTGGCGGAGATGCGAGTGCTCCGCGAAGCGACAGAAAAATTGAACAAGCCCCCGGAAAGCGACTTGATTGTCAAGCATGTGGGAACCAAAATGAGTGTCAACAGGTGAGTAAACAAATACGAGAATTAAAAGGTCCGCACGTAACCCGAAAGAACTGTCTTCACTGCGGCGAAACAGTAGTCTGATAGTGATGATTCTGAACTCTGGCTCGTACCCGTTTCGGGGGACAGGCCAATAACAATGTTGTGCGTATCAACGTTGCCCAAGAACGGGTGTTACGCTTGGGTGAAACGTTCGACCAACAATTACCTTAATAAAAACACGTTGTTCATAAACTATTAACGGTTGTCGCCAATGTAAGCGAATCTCTGAAGGTTTCCTGAAAGCCATTCGCTTTATTAAAGGAATTATGCGCTTGAAGGCGCTTACATCTTGCACAGTTAGGTAACGTTTGCCGCTTCATTGCGGAATTATGTGGAGAACAGGTTCCTTAACAGTCACATCTGAGCTATATAACGTATACGTGGCGTTACATATAAACCGATTCGTAGCATGTGTGTTATTTTCTGCGGCGTGAGCGCCGGCGGTGGGGACTGCCATCTTCTTCTCTTGCAGCCCAAACAGAGAGAGAAGGTGGCAGCAGGAGGGGAGAGCTTCGCCTCGACCATTCCATTCTCTTCCTTTATCCTCAATCATACGGGCACCGAGCCACGCTCCCTGCAGGGAAGCAGAAGCACCGCCACTTTCTTCTACGCAACCACTCTCTCTCTCTCTCTCTTTGCTGTAACCGTCCAGTCGCCTTAAACCTCTCCCGCGACAGCACGTAACCGTGATGAACGCGCACTGCAACTGAATTGCGCCGAGAGCACGCGCCATTTGCATGTGCATTGTAAGGATTGGGATCGTGCATGAAATAAGTGGTAGCTGGCCCATGCCCTCGTTGACTCATCCACGCAAAGAACTTTGTTGAAGGGAGGGACTTGTTCTCATCGAGAACGAGGAATATGCGATTTATTTACAACATCTACGCGAAAGGTGGAGGACGTTACATTTCATCAGTGTAGCATGACTGAAAAAGAAAGCACACTGAACAGCCGACTACGGCTGCTTAAAAGCCCTCTGTCCTCCCTAGATCCCTAGGTGAGGGAAAACTGCCGTTCAACCTTCGTCAATGGGTGAGTCATCGTAATCGACCCGCATTTGAGGGGGAGGGTTCACATGCTCACTTCTGCATTTTGGTTTCACTGAACACACCGAGGGGAGTGGGTCGTCGTAGACAGGGGTGATACGCTTGACCCAAGCAGGCGCCTTTTGATCCCAGAGCTGACCCCGCAGCTAGCCTCCGCGTCTGTCAATTGACTGTGACGATTTATGGGGCCCGTTAGAAAGTACCGCAAGACACCCTTTTCCAGGAGCGCTCTTGCTCCAAGTAGACCGTGAAGGCGACAGCGAATCAACTAACAATACTCTGTCCGCCGAAAGAGACTAGACTCGCTGGCGCCGCTGGGCTGTACACAGGAGGCGTGTTGTTGGCTCTCCCAAAGGACTTGTCGCAGCCAGCTGGGAACATTTTGTGGGTCGGAACCCCTGCAGGCCGATCGTAATAGCGTCACGGTGAAAGTCCGACCACCCTGAGAAGGCGCGAATGGTCCAAAAAAGCTATTAGCTTTAAAAACTCAAAAGCAAATTTGCCAGGAAGCTAGACTAGTGCGTAATGAGGAGTAGGAAAAACTCAATGTTAGCTGTTTGAAGAACTTGTTTAACGACCCTCACTGTGTATGCCTAGCCTTTCAAACGAGTGGTACCAATGTTGTTGCGTTGTTGCGGTCGTATCGCACCATCGCAACGACTTTGCATTCGAGGCTCGAAAGGTCGGTGCAGGTCGGGGAACAACTATGCCACGTTTGCTGATGTACCTTTACATTGGTGGGTGGTGTCGCGGTATCAAGGCCAAACCGCGCGTGCGCTTGCCGGCGTGCCTTGCGTTAGCCGCGCCTCGCGAGGACTGGCGGCTTGAACCTACAAGACGCGCCAGCACGCACTCACTTGGCTCACTATTTTCGCCTTGGTAGACATCGTTTCGTATTTTGGTGGGGCAACCAAAGGGATATCTGTGCTCGCGCCGCACTCCGGCGCGTACGACCTATCCCGCACCACCTGCGCATGCGCAGGCGCGCTGGCGCGTGCTCTCGCGCGCCGGCAAGCGTACGTGTAGTTTGGCCTTTTGACTTAGCTCCTTCAACAAACGCAGCATTCGACGTGCCAAAACTGAGCACTCGAAGAGCGCCGATGGCACGGTACAATGGGCGCTTCCAGAAATGCGCGCGCACTATTGGCGCACAATTGGGGGGAGGGGGGTTCAACCCCCTCCCCCCGTCCGAAATTTTCTGACAATCCGCCACTCATGGCACTCCTCTACCACAGTTCGGATCGTGTTAACTGCTGAGGGGGTCAGCGCTAAAATTCCACACACAGATGAAGATGGGACGAGCGCGTGCTGTTATGATTGGGGGTTCAATCCCATCGCTCGTGATCCGTTGTCAAGATTCGAGTCGGGCATGAATTAGAAGGTAGCTGGCCCATGCCGTTGTCCAACTTATCCACGCTGAGGACGTTGATGGAGGGAAGGAGTGCTTCTCATCGTGAACGAGGAATATGGGTTTATTTACAGTATTTATATCAGTCTAACATGACTGCTTGGGAAAGTACATCAGTCTAACATGACTGCTTGAGAGAGAGCGTCCTGAGCAGCCGCACAACAGCGGTTTTTAAACACTCGGCCCTTTCCCGATACCCAGGTGACGCAAACGGCCGTCCAAGCTCCGTAGGCGAGTTGACCAGGCACCGTAGGGGAGACGAGGCACCGTAGGGGAGACGACCCGGCACCGTAGGGGCATTTAGTCCCCGAGCTGCAGCGTGCCCGCTGGCCGCCCATTGTCTGGCGTCTTGGTCGGCGCGTGGGAAGGGGTCTCAGTAGACGTTCCCACGGGCTCAGTAACAATAGTTGGTCCTCCGAGCCCGTTTAGTCACAATGGCGACTTCGTAAAACTCGGCTCCAGCGACGAAGAGTCGAGGACGCACGTATTGTTGTTCACACACAGTCGACTTAGTAACGCCGAGGCTAGAGGTGTGCGGCGACGCTCCAGGAAAGTTGCCGCCACTGGTGCAACTGGCCGGCAAAACTTGCACTACAGCTGGCCATTCTTAACAGTGCGTAAAACTTGGAGGCAGTGTTGCTCCCCACCAGGGCTACCTGTCATCGACAAGCTTCTCATTTCTGGTACTTGATCTAAGTGTCGACTACGCTGCGCGAAAGAAAAGCATTCTGAAAATATTACGACTTGCTTCTCTAGGAAACGCATAGTAAGCGACTCCCCCCTCCTCTCTCTCGCTTTTTTTTCAGCGAAGCTGTATGTGGCTAGGGTTCCGTGTATTTTTTTTCTGCGTCAACAAAAACTATCATCATCAGTGGCTCATACACCCATAAGCAAGCGAAAAATACAATAGCTCACACAGCTCCGTAAGGCAGAGGCTACAAGCACTCAGCAAAGTTAAGCGAACAGTGCTTACATTCTTTGGAATCACGCATACAACATACAGAACAGCATGCCGAACCTGTAATAATCAATGGCTCATATCCCCGTCAGCAAGCAAAAATTGTAATGGCTAATACCTCCATAAGGCAGAGGCTACAAGCACACAGCAAATTGCAGCGAACAATGAATACATTTTTTGCTATCATGCTTACAACATGCAGAACTACATTCGTTTCAATAAAGAACATGCTCATAAAAAGCATCTGAAACAGCCGCCTTGGATACCGCACATGTTCCCTGGGGACCCGCCTTTCACTTTCGTTCGCAGAGACCGTGAATGCATTCACAATGGTAACAGCGCGAACAAAAACGACGACGAAGTGAAAGGACACAGGACGATCGTTGACTCGCAACTAGATTTACTGAGACACACACCAGGAATATAAGCGACAAAGGCAATCACGTGGTCAATCGAGGAACGCACAGCCAGACCGCGAGGATACACGTGTCCTGGTTCTGCTCAGAGACAACAATTTTGTTTAAGCATAATGATGTATCCACCAGATTAGTCGTGAAAGCAGCCCACATTGAGCGAAAGGGCACGTGGTGCATTAGCAAGCCTTCGATCGCGCTGTCTCAGCAGGAATTAATTTACCTAGATAGCTCGATGCGGTAACAGATGCCCTGTATCCACTTGACCTGGTTGTGCGTTTCTCGATTGACCATGTGATCGCCTGTGTCGCTTACATTCCTGATGTGTGTTTAAGTAAACTTAGTTGCGAGTCAGCGCTCGTCGTGTGTCCATTCACTCCGTCGTCGTTTTTCTTCGCGCTGTTACCATTATGAATGTATACCAACTCGCCCAACTTTCCACTTTAATATCGCGAATGTAGCAGGTACACACGCCGTTTTATTTTCTGCAGCAACTAGACCTCCCTATGCAGCTCCCGGGAGCTGCATAGGGAGCTCCGCGCGTTTACCGCGACTGCTTATGCACGTGCCGCTCTCTTTTGCCTCTAGCAATATGGCCGCCACTGGCTTCACTCGCTCTTACAGGTGGCTCTGGCACTGCCACTCCAGAAATTTTGTGTAACCTCCTTGGCCGGAACTCTAGGCCGCACTCCTGCAGGCCGCGCTCAGAGCTAACAGGCTAATAATATGGCCTCCGAGATAAGCAACACGCGTTGTGCAGCGGGGCATAGAGTTTCCTGCAATAATTCCGCATGCCGCGGGAGCGTTGGTTAATCTCGAAGGCCATATAAATATGCTCAGTATGGCTCCTGCTGCAGCAGCAGATGACACTGCAGTAGACCGGTAGTCAATGACAGCAAAGCGGAAAAGAAATACAGCCATATGAAACACGGAGCTCTATGGGATATAATAGGTATAGGGTGCTCCGGGGTATGTGGAAAGGTGTAATGGTTCTAAGAGTTACATTTGTAAATGCGGTTGTTTGCTTGAAATCAGCGGTACAATTGGGACTCGATGGCAACCAAAGGTCAGTGGGACGCCTCGCATTGGGCGCTCACGCGAAGACTCCAAATGAAGCTGTGCAAGATGATCTGGGCTGGACAAGATTTGAAGTGAGAGAAGCTCACAGTAAAATTGATTATGAAGAGCGACTGAGGAAAAAAATTGGCAGTGGCATAGCTCGGCTATGCCAGGATATACGTAGCGAAAGCTAAGGCATAGCATGGTTAGCCTTGGTTAACCTTGATTGCAAGTCCAGGTTACTCTGGTTGTCTAGCTATGTTGCGGCGTTTAGCCAGTCGTTCGGCACGCTGTTGGTCTGTTTCCTTGATGATTCGTTTCCTCTTAATCTCTTTCTACGTCCTACGTTCGGCGCGCTGTTCGTCTATTTCCTGGGTGATTCGTTTCCTCTTCATCTCGTTCCGATGTCAATTCCAGGCCTCCTCCTGCTTATCAGAATTGTCGCCGTCCATACTGCTACCGCAACTGTGGTTGCGGCGTACGCGAGCTCTCCTTTTCAATCCTCCGACACGATATCAGGCATGCGACGCAGCTGACGAAGCGAGCGGAGGCGAGCGCAACGACGAGGAACGCGGTGTGAATGTAATACCAAACGGCGGCGGCGGAAAGGCGCGACGCTGCCCAGTGGCGGAACACCTGTGGCTCGGTGCTGCTAGTGGCGCATGCAAAGTAGTGACTAGGGAGCGAGAGAGAAATATCCGCGGCGAGGCGCGCGTTGTGACGTCATGTGTCTCCTCGGAGCACCGCCACGGCGAAATCGCAAGTTCACGTCCAGTAAAGCTTTCGCTTTAAAATACAAGAAAGGGGCTCGGAGAGGTTTCAGATTTGTACAGGAAAAACATTGAATCACCGTGGAGGAAAATAACTAGGAAGCTTACCAGCAAGTGTGCGACCTCTATGGTGGACAACATGGCAAGAAATAACATCAAGCGGAAAGTCAGAGAAGCTGAAATAATCTCAAGGGTGGTGGCAATGGAAAATAAACCTTCTATGAGTAACTACTTAAGAGGGAAAAAATTAGATCCAGAAAGAAATAATTTATGATAACTTAAAGGGAAGCGCATTGCTTTCCGAAGCGAAATCAGGATGCTTAGAACACACTTATAAAACGAGATATGGAGCATGCTTTTTAGGAATGTGAAGCCCAGCGGTCGATTCAGGGATCTCTGGCCTCATTGAAGCCCTTGGGCTCAGAGAGAGCAGGGGGAAAGTAAACATGTCCGCAGTGGAGATTAGTAAGCGGCGATCGGAAGATTGGTGGAACAAAACTAGGGAACGACAAAGAACGGAGGCGTGCAAAAACAAAGTTCACAATAGGGGTTCAGAAAGTTTGGTCATGGGAATTCATCGTGGGGTTCTTTTCCTTTCCTTTTTTCTTTTTTAACATAGAACACTATGTTAAATAATTTTACATTAGACAATATATTAACAAGAGCTTGGTGGCGCAACCCACCACCCCGTTCCAAAGGGAACGCTCATAGCATCCATCCACCCATCCATCGGGTTCCTACCAAGCATACAGTTTCATATAATAGCTTATATGTCAACGCTCTTGGGTGGCAGTCCCAGCCGCCATAGAGTTTCCTACTTTTGTAGGAAACTCTATGCCAGCCGCCACCTACGGGAGCGAGTAAAGCCGGCGGCGGCCATATTGCTAGAGGCAAAAGAGAGCGGCTCCAGCATGAGCGGCCGCGGTATTTGCGCGGAGCTCCTTGTGTTTACGGTCCCGCGATGAAAAACGTCGCAGTTTCGCTCTCAAGGCGAAGCATCCATTGCGATAGCAAATCAGTGCAGAGAGCTATACGAAGTAAATATAGTATTTTTATCGCTTACTAACTGAATTAACAAAGATATGGTGTCAGCGCGCAGGAGATAACATGACCAACATCACACTCGATGAGCGCGGACACTCGCTTTCAAAATGCTGGTGTGAGCAAGCGCGGCAGCAGCAGCGAGCGAAGTGACCTTCGTGCGGCCTACCGCTTCAACGCAAGAGCGGCGAGCACACAGGCGCACGAAGGTATGAGCCGTCTGTAGATCATTTTTGAGATACGGCGCGCGCGACCGCACGGGGCCGTACAAAGCAAGGAAGTTAAAAACTGCTGGAGTGGAAAGTACATCCTATCATGAATGTGAAGCCGCACACGAGGGGCACGACAAAACTAGGAATAAACGATAAAAATTGTGAAGCGCTTTTCGCACATTTCTCACGAGTTAATAAACCTTTTCGGTTAATCATGGCTTGTTTTATTAGACAAATACTTACCTGCGTGTAGCTCTGCATTACTGATTTTATTGTGAAATGTGAATGTCCCGGCATATTGTATTGGGGAGAACGTCATCAATATACAGAAGTTACTATTTTCGTTGGGAACAACCAGCTTTTATTTTCTCATTAGCCTTGCATTACAACAACAGACCCAAATAACCTAATATGTAAGCGGACATCCCATCCTCCCACGGCCTTTCGCGCGACTGGAAACAGCGCGTTTGCTCTCCGCTTTCTTCGTTCCCGCGCGCCAGACTGAGCCGCGATCGTCGGCTTCCCTTGCGTGCTTTCTCTCGCACATACAGCCCACTACGCGCGGCGACAGTGTTATCGCCCTTGGACTTTATATGGAACATCACGGCGACGGCGGCGGTAAAAATGCGCTTGAAGTGTCCACATAATAGCTATCGGAATAAAATAAAAAGACAAACTAACTTTAAAAAGTACACCAGCCCGCACTTGCGTGTCGCTGTTGTCGACAAAAAATATTCCGGCTTCGGTTTATTCCCGGAAGCTTCTACTGAAGCTGCGCTTTCTCACTTCCTCGCTTGGTTAAATTATGAACGGTCTCTCCATACAAACTAATGTGTGTGATATGAGTGTGTAATGAGCATTCATCACTGTTTGCCCACTAATTGATGTGAGAGGTACGATAGGCGCTGCTGAGCGGCGCGTCAAGTGAACGTTCTTCGAAGTCGCGCGGTGCATTGCTGTTCATGCAATGGCGTCCAAATTCACGACTGATAGGGTGACGCCCTCTGGATTTAAAATGCGTATCCTAAAGGCTGTTTAATCCAATGCACTCTAGCTTTTGCTCGATGAAGGCAACAGACGCGATTGAGGGAGCCGAAAACACGTCATAGAAATCGGGTTTTGGACGTCACCTATAAGTGCCATACAATAGGTGGCCTACCGTTCATGCGTTCATTATCCCCGCTTATTTTTTTATGATTCACTGAAGGCGAGTGTCTTCCATCTAGTGGAACTCCAGCCATTCAGCGCATGACCTCCGAAATCAGTGATATTTAAATCCCCGTTCCTGAGAATTACGTCCCCTGGATTTAAAATGCGCATCTTAAAGGCTGTGCTTTCGCTTGTGGAACGCGGTGGAAGCGATTTCAACAGCCGGAAACACCTCATAGACGTATGGGCTAGTCCAACGTTGGTCTAGACCGTGGGTTAGACCAATAGCTAGTCTAACCCATAGAGTTACTCTATGGTCTATGGTCTAACCACCCTAATGGGCCTCTTCGATTATTCGATATGGCAGCTCCGGACTGTCTAAGGAGGTTCTTTCAGCCAATGAGCGTTGCGTATGCAGCGTCTCGGAGAGTCTGGGACTTTTAAGGGCGAATAATAGAAGAGGCCCACGAATACCGGTGTCACATGAACACCTTTGATCGCGATCAAACACGAGCCGGATCGAAATTTTCGACTGCGATTGGCTCCCTCCTGCAACTTGCGCAAAGGGGCAATCACGACTGAGAAATTAAATCCGCGACTGGCTTCATCGTGATCAAAAGTGCGCCGTGTATAACTCTTTCGTGCACCTAGAGTACACTCTGCGTGTACTAAGAGTTGCATCTCGGGGGCCATAGCTACTGTATCATAGCCAACCCAACGTTACTAGACTGGTTGGGCCAACCATCGTCTTAATGCCTGGATAGCTAAAAGAGAGCGCTAGCTGTTTCAACGTATGTGTTCTGTGTTTTAGCAAGCGCTAACGGCAGCCAAGCGTAGCACTAGCGCCGGCCCTGCCCGCCCGTTCTAAAGAGTGAAGCCACATCAACATCACCAGCACGCTTGCGGGTACAGCCACAGCCGGCTCAGCGCCGAGGGGCCCACGGCTCATTTTGCTTTGTATTTCGCGGCTAATTGCTTTGCAATTACGTTGTTCCGTACCAGTGTTAAATCGCAAAGGACCAGTCTGGTTCACTTCAGCGTGTTTCAGTCGTTCAACGACTCCAGAGTCGGGGCTTTCAGAGCTGTGGCCGTCGGAGGAAACAGTACCGGCGGGGCCATTCTTTAGGAAGAGCCTACCGAGTGTGCCTAAAGAACGCAATTTTGTTGACATTCCCGAAAGCTGCACGGTGAGTGGTAACCTTGCAGGACATTTCGTTAGGCTCTTCTTTTTTGGCGGTTGCTGTTTCGGTTGGAGCGAGCTGCCTTCTCTATACGATACGCACTCGCGAGTTCGAACTCTCCGCTGTGTGAATAACCTCTCAAGGAAGCCCTATGCCTTGCAACGCTCACCCCTAAAATTTCGTTGCGCGTCGCTGCATTGTGCATGATTAATGCTGAAATCGTGAATTCCGCGTTGTTTGGCTCGCCCGCTGGCATGCATACATGCCCCATGTTAACGCTTTTATTCGCTGCATTGTCGCATTTATCGTAGTGCGATGGTGCCCATTGACATTCGTTAATTGCATGTGATTGAAAATGAAATAAAACTTTATTATAATAATCAACATCGGCAAGTGCCTCTTCCAAACTGGTAGTCTAGAGAAATATTTTACAGGTTAGTTCCGGAATAATTTCCCAGTGCAAATGAGAACGCTTCCTGCGAATTTAGTGGCTTGCAAATTCGAATTCTAGCCAGGCGAACGAGATTTGCCTCTTAACCACAGTGTATCATCCTTTCACATTTCAGTTGGCAATATTTGATCTGATGTAAAGTGGGGAAGCGTGCACACGGGATTTCTTTAGTCACGGTTTTGCTGTGAACTGGTTAATATTTTCATATATGTGCTTGCGATTCTTTATCCAATTCTCCTTGCCTTTTGATGGTTCAACATGTGCCAACCAACTGCCAGAAAAGGCCACTGCTTATCCTTTAACTTTCTGTATATTCACGTGTCTCAAACTTGAATCTCGTCACAATCAACTGTTGATCCTCATTTACCAGTGGATGCAGAAAATTTTATCAAGATAGTGGTCGGACATGCTGCATAGCATAGGATGCTAAATGCCCTTAATCAGAGCAGGCTGGCCATTGGAAACCAAACTTGGCAATGTACAACATAATGCTGTAATGGAACACTTGCCTAGTAGGACTCTTTGAGGAACTATCGTTTGTTATCTTTGATGTCACAGGCCTTAGTGCAGTTAAGAGGGAGTCATATGTCTGGTTGTGAGTCATGTCTTCTACTACAGTGGTCCGCATCCTGACTGTAGGGAATTCTGGGTGAGATTCCGAATTTGTATCAATGTGGCCGGCAACATTACCTCATTAGTATTAAAGAGACACCAAAGAAAATTCAAGTTTTGGGTGTGCTATAATTGTAGGTCAATGCAGCACTTCACTGGAGTTTAGAGCTCAAATTTTTCAATAACATGTGAAGCGAAAGGAGGCAGCTGCTGACTGTGTTGGCATTGGCATAGAAATGCTGTGAGGCACGAGTCCACAGTGTCTTATTTTTGTTGACAGCACTGACACCCAGTACACTTGCATTCTATTCCATTTTAATATAAGCTTACTTTTACTTTATTTGTTTCTGCGATGCATCAAAATAAGAGTGCAAATGTAAGTGAACTGCAGAATGAGCAGGCTGATGAACAGCTTTAAGCGAAACTTTGCTACAGCTATTGTCAGCACTGTTTGTTCCAGTGTGTGATGCAGGCTCTAGTGGATGCTTTGATTACACGCTGTGAGGTGAATTCAAAATCGTGATGCGCCTCAGCTTGGAGGTATTTGCACACAGGAGCATAATTCATGCGTGCTAGGATGAAACAGTCTTTTAGTTGGCGTCCGTCCCGGCATGCCTCCTAGATTGAGGCGTCCTGCCTGCATTCTGAAGAGACCACTCGAGAAAAAAGCCATGGGCTGGCGTCTCCTCGTCCTCCTCCATCTTCAGCAAATCAATCTAGCTAAATTAATGGATTGAATCTAAGGCAAGTGAAAGGTAATCTCATGGCTCTGGTGACATGTCCTCTAACAAAGGTTGCCAGCACTTTGGCTGTTCACCTGAAAAAAACTATGCATACCTACCTATTATCATTTCAGTAGAGACGGACTATGTAGGCGAATGATCACCTTTGTTTTACGGAATTGTTGTCATGTATTCAGTGTTGTTCGTTATATCGTCTATTGTTTGTATAATTACTCTTGAAGTCATCATATTTTACACATATTGCATATCCTTGCAGTTATGTGTGGTTTCCACAACTTCGTTAATTTTCTTAAACTGTGAATTGCTGTTTTTTGACTGTTCTCTTTTTTTGTATTATTCTCGCTGAGTGTTTGTGCTTATGGGTAGCTGGCGCTTTGTCAGGCATTTATTTGCCTTTTCGCCAGCGTCCATGGAAAATCTGTACATGATTGTCCGAAATAAACAAACTTCAAACTTCATTGACTGAAGGGCGTGAAGTGCAAGCAGGCTTACTTCAGTCCACCTTTTTCAGGACGTGAGTGTAGAATCCACGGAACGTGGTGAAAAAAATTTAGATTAAATTGCTGGATTCAGATAACTTAAGGATCTGATTAACTTTACTGTCCCTTTAGTGAGAGGGTAGCAGTTGTTGTAGTAAAGCTAAACAAGAAAGATAAACTTGAGGTAGTACAGGCTTAATGTGACAGTGTCCACTCAAAATGATGAAAAGATACATAAAGCTCTGCAGGCTAGCACTGAAGGAAGTCAAGACTCGGTATGATATATTTATAGAGGCCGTAAAACACTTTTTGAAGATAGTAACTATGCGTTGCTGATCTGTATAAAATGCTCCTGTGATCATGTGAGCCAAATATTATTGCACTGTGTGCGGCAAGGAATTAATTATCTCGTATCAAAACAGGAAAAAAAATCGTCTGCTCTTGCATTATGGTTTCTAATATTTGCTGTCTTTATGGTGTATGATAGTAGGGCTATAATTTTTCTCTTTGTACTTGACCAAGTGTTTTCCATCAATGAAATTTAGTTTATGTTGAACTTGCATGCTCCTTCAGATTGCAGCAGAACCTCTTAGCGTTGTCAAGATCTTCCTGTGACACTTGATACCATTCCATGTGTTCTTGGAGAGTGAGTAGCTGTTATGAAGATAACATAGGGTTCTCTAAACATAACCCAATGTCAGGGCTTGTAATTGCTGTTCATAGTAATCGATTTAAGGAAAATAAGTAGTCACTAGAATATCGTGATTCTTTGCTGTTGTTTCATCATTCTATGGTGAAACTAAAGTGATGGAATAAGTCTATTAGCCCATTTACGTAATTTTAACTGCTCCATGATAGCAGTGCATGGCAAAACGATGACACAAAAAGGAGCAAAGACGGGTTAAGCATTGCCTGGCAAGTGAAACTTTATTGGAAATGAAACATGACACATATAAAAAGAACAACAAAAACTAATCTGAAAGACCACAGTGGTGCATCAATGCAGGTTTGTTAAGAAGGTTGTGGACAAGTTGCAAGAACTCGAGAAATGTCACCTGTTTCCTTGTTGTGTGCTGCTATCATGGATAAGCTCTAACTTGCCCGATTAGCCATTCTTGTGTGGTCCATAACTTCTGTTTGAAATAAAACTGCATCATGAAATTTTACTACCCTGTTATGGGCCTCCTTCTTCTTTGAAAGTTTGCATCTAAATTAGGGCTGGGCAGTTTAATTTCTCAAATCATTGATTGATGCTTTAGCTTCAGTTGGGAATAATTTGTTCAGGTTGCAAAAGCAAAATAAGGCAAGGCAGGCAATGCCATGGCTTTTTTTGCTCAACACGAGGAAAGGGAACGACAGACTAGTTACAATTTTGTGACTAATATGGTGCCTGTGGGCTTTACTGGGCAGAAGGTCATGCGCATGGCACTTCAAGCCAGTGGAAGGAAAATTCAGTGCCAAACAGAGCACCTCTGTAGTACAGCTGGCTTGACTTATATAATCAAAGTAATCTACTCCCAAAGAACATTAAAGAGGCACTAAACAGAAAAATGATTTTAGCTGTTAGTAAATCACGTTTTCGTGATACGAAATGAGCTGCCCTTACTGCAAGATGATGCTTGGTATGCCAGAAACGACTCGAGAATGAAAGAGGGACAGTGTTTGAAATTTCCGGACCAGTATGCTGTGACGTTATGGATATTGAAGCTGTCTGTGGGCTTAATTTAACATTTGTTGGTAAAAATGGACTTGATTGTATTCTAAAAGAGCTAAAGTCTATACTTATGGAAAGGAAGTGTCAATAACCTTTGCTTAACCACAGTGGCACAAATGCGAAAAAATACTTTGCAATTGGTGATGTCACATTGACATGCCGGCCCGATGGTTTTTATGTGTAGTTTACAAATTATCAAGGATTGACTTCTGTCCTTGTTGGAACGATATCTTTTATATAGTGTATGAGCACGGAAACTTTTTTCACACAGACACCAATGTACAATTTATGTTTTGATTGTCGTTTCCTCGTCCAATCAGCAATGTATTACAGGAAAATCAATGAAAGTAGAGTCGTTCAAGAATGCTTTATCAATCTAAACTGGTTCAGTATTTAACTGGGTCAGTATTTCTCTTTAGTGCTCCCTTGAGCTTTGGATCCGTACCTGGACCTTTCATTATCCGAGTAGTTTTGGTACACTAGGTATGTCCATTCAACCAAAGCTTCATGACGTGACATAAATGGTCAGTTGAAAATGCACGCCTCTTTAACGTGAAGCATTCTTTGCTTTATCCCAGGCACTTATCAGTGGGTAGGTTGTCTCGCCTAGCTTGGGACATCTTCAACAAATAAAAATGTTGGTCCCAGGGTGCGATCGAACCATGCTCTCCCTGCACAACAACCCTACCCTCTAGAAATTGAATACATGACTACATGTATACTTCTCTCGTGCCAGTGTCAACTGTCTATTCAAGATGAATAATGTGTGCATCGCGTCGCATAGCATAGGCAAAAAAGCATGTGTGTGCAAGAGCACATGCTCTCGCGCGCACGTACTCAACCTTGCCACTGTCTTTCACGCGCATCACTTCACATAACAACATGTTGGCCACTGAGGCGACGTAATGGATGTGATGTTGTGCTTCTGAGCTGAACCGTGCGGGATCGAAGCACTGCCGTGGCTGCTGTTAAATGCAAAAATGCCCGTGTAACATGCATTGGCTACACGTTTAAGAAGTCAAGGTGGCCAAAGTTAATCTGCAGTTAATCTCCCTCACTAGGTGTGCCTCATAACAAAATTGGGCTTTGGCACGTAAAACCCCAGCATTTAATTTAAATTTAACATGTTGGTTATGAAATAGAGAGTTTGCCAGTTTCTCTTAATCTTCACACTTTGCAGCTAGCACTCTAAAACGCTGCTAGAATGCAGCACCTACGGGATCAGCCCGCGTTCTCCAGTCCTTATGATGTAACAGCTGGTGTTTTGTGGGCACTGCGTGACACGGTAGCGACTTCGATATTCGCCTAGGTCGTAACGAAACAGCTTGTAAAGCTTCTTCGCTTGAGTACACAAAGGTCAATCGTCATGCCATCAACATCGCTATTATTGTAATCACACACACACACCCGCTTCACACACTGAATAGCTTGCCTTGCAGAAATGTGCTAGTTCATTTAGTAACTTTTAGCACAACAGCAAATGATACTGGTTCACCAACTACATGTGAGATGCGTTGCATAACATTGATTCCTACGGTGCACGGGATCTGCGTGATTGTTGTAAAGTCCCGGTAAAGGAATTGCAGGTCTTGTGTCTCTTTTATAACACGCATACCTGTATCTGCAAATCTAATTGCTCTATCATTACTCACAAAATAAAATTTACAATAACTTGCATTGAAATTTTTATTTATAGCCCAGCCCCTGGCGTCAATGTATGTTTAAAGATGTCTGCAACTTGTGTCGCTTTTGCAGATGCCTTCGATGCCGCTGTCCTGTAAAGAATGCTGCATGCAGTTCACCGGCCCGGTGCCTTACATGGATCACATGCAGAGCGCCAAACACAAGAAGAAAATGGCGTCTCTGAATCAGACTGACGCATCGGCTCCGGCTACGGACTCCAAAGGAGTGGCTGCCGTCAAAGGAAGCTCCATATTGAGGCATCCGCTGCCGTTTGCGTGCAAGCTCTGCAACGTTTCGATGAACTGCGAAGCTGCCCTGACGGCCCACAATAAGGTGCGTCATGTGATGCTCCCACTACTGGTGCTGAAATTTGGGGTATTCGCCTCGGTGGCTTAGTGGCTGCGGCATTCCACTGCCGAGCTCGAGGTCGTGCTTGTTAGAGCTCGGCTGCAAACATGCCCGTGTACTTAGACTTAGGTGCACGTTAACCCCCCTCTGTGCCTTGGACGAGCTGTGTTCGTCCATGCATTTTGGTAATAACGGCCAAGGATGGGCTCAGCTCGTCAATGGCAGTTCGCATTTTCTAGGAATGCCATGGACGAGCCTGTAGTCGGATACAACTTTATAGAATAAAGGGGAGGCCCCGCCCAGATGACCGAAGCGCGACAGCCGATTGCCTCCGCGGCTAAAATAGTCCCACTCGAAAAATCATGCTCCTGAAACGCGTAATTCTCGGCATAATTAAAGACTTTTGTATTTTGATGATTGATTTAATAGAGCTCTCATGTGCTACAGCACATGCCGGATAGCAACAGAAAAATAACCCCGCGCCTTCTACAATGCGGCCCGTCGTCTGCTCTTTAGCTTCACTGCAAGTGACAAAAGTAGAAAGAGCAGCTCTGCATGGCTTTTGTGCTTGTTTACATGTATATGGCGTATCTACTACTTGTTTTCCAAGCTTAAAATGAATCAGTTGCTATTGAAAAAGTACTTATATAAAACAATGCATTTATTGCAACCATTACAAACCTGTGGCGAGAATGCGGTCGAGGCAGGAAGGTGCAAAAATGCTTCATTCATCGTTTTAAATAAATACTCTTAGTTTTAAATAGCATAAAATTTATATTTTTTGGTTTTGTGTTTTCACAATTTCACAGCACGCATTCTACAGGTTGCGCATGCAGTCAGCACTGGTGGACAGCAATCAATCGACTGTGCTACTCAACGCTCGAACACCGTCGCTAGACGCTCGGCTATCTCACTGCTGACAATGATCATTCACGCTAAGTTGACGGCGACAAACTTTGCGTTGAAGGCTTCTTCTGTAAATATTTTCTGTTGAGACACTCGTAGGTTTGTTTCGTGCATGCACACTTTTCTGATTTCTCCTGAAAATGGTTTTGCTCCATCACTTCACCCCGTCCGACGAAAAATGCAGCGACACAGTACACGAACACACCCGCCGCTACAGTAGGCACCAGTCTTTGGAAAACATTTCTCCTCATGACTTCACTCGGGAGCAAAATAAAACAACATGGAACAAACACGCAGGATGTGTGTTCGTAGTGGTCGCCTAGGGATCCTGTTTTCAGACAAAGCTTAACGCAGCGCCAGCGATGCTTGCTGCAATGTTCCTTCGCCGGATCACGGCTCAGAATAAACGCACGCGGCACAAATGCCGCATCGTAAGCTCGTAGTAATATTTCCGGCATGATAGATCATCACAAACAGTTCTGGAATTCACTCTGACGAGGGGCTGAAGCACACAGCTGTCACGACCTCGCCCAGTTCCAAGCGCGGGCGGCCATCTTCTCTGTCGGCGGGCTCACCGGCCGTCCGGCTGATGATGTTAGTCCAGAGTGCGCGCCCATTGGTGGGTGCTCGTGTGCCTTCGCCTCAGAGGAGTAAACGCCCCCTTTTTTCTAAAGTTGTATCCGACTATAGTTTCATCTCGGTGCTCAGTCGTGCTTTTGGTAGATAGCAGCACACAATCAGCGGCACTGCAGAAGCAGAAGCACATTTCTTCAATCTGAACAAGTAAAACACGTTGGCATCTAGAGTCATCAAAAATAATTTGTTCCGTTTTGGTCAGCATTCGGGATAGGAGCGTGGTATGGAAGGTGTTAAAGAGCCCCATGTAGTCATAATTAATCCGGAGCTCCCTGCCATGGCGTGCCTCAAACTCAAGATTTGGGTTGTGGTACGTAGAGCGTCAGAATATAATTTAATTAGAAGTTCATGTCACAGCATAAATGATTTGACAAAGGAATTTGTCGACCCACCACAGTGTCTCAGCAACTATGGCGTGCTGCTGCTGAGCAAAAGGTGCTACCCGTGCTAGTGGCATCTCAGTTTGGGCAAAGTGCAAGAACGCTTGTGTGCTTAGGACATTATGGAACCACAGGCGGTCAAAACTAATTGAAAGTCTGCATTACAGTGTGTCTTGTAATTACAGTGTTTCTTTGGGACTCAAGAACCCATGAACAAACCAATCGACCAACGAAAAGCTTTTGTAGCATAAACGCTTATAAAAAGATCAACTTGGGAAGTACCAATTGATTCCTTAAGAATTCAGATTTTCTCCTCTGCTTTCAAATCGGGTCAGCGAAGCACTTAACAGAATAACTGCACTAGGTTAAGCGAAACTTCCTGTTTAAATTGAACAGTTAGGGTGTGTATACTTAGCTTTCCGTGAGTGCGTTGCACATCAGTTAAGGCTAATTCTTCATAATACACATTTGCAGGGTCTGAGTAAACCCACCGTGGTAGCTTAGTAACTGTGGTGTTACGCTGCCTATCTTGAGGGTATGAGTTCAATCCCAATCGCAGTGGTTGCATTTGGATGTATTGAAAGGCAGTAACATTAAAGGTTAACGTTAAAGAACCCCAGGTGGTAAGAATTAATCTGGGCTATAGCAGGCCTCATACTTGATTATCGCGTGTCCTCGAATGTAATTTAATTTTTTTCAAGATCTAAGTACTAGTGAAAAAGGTTCAAGTGGGTACTTCAGATAAGAGGAGCGTGCTTGCAATGACTCATTTTCAATAACAAAAGCTTATTGAGAAATCTAGAAGTTTGCTAAACTAACCTATTTCTTCACGTAGGCTATCGAACGTGGGTCTATAGAGAAAACTGTTGCTATCTTGGAATATTACGGTGATGTACATTAATGTTTTGATACCTGTGTGACACGGACGCCCATGAAATCCTTTGAAGTAAGGTTGTGTGAGAGTTACTAAAGCAATTGAACCTCAAGGGAGTTGTGGTTGTACCACACGGCCACTAAGAGTGTTTAACAAAATTGGCTTTGTTCAGTTTATGTATGTGTACAGAAATTTTAACTCAAATTATGCTTAAGTCTATTAAATGTAATATTCTTTGAACAAAAGAAAATATAGCATCTTTATGCAAAAAATTCACTCCAGCTAAACCTCGACGTAACGAAGTTGATAAAATCGGCAATTCGCTTCATCATACTGAAGTTTAGTTCTATAGTAATTTGACCTCTTATGCAAATAAGTACAGTTGACAACCTATTTTTCTGACACGGGGGGGAGCTGCAAAATTTTCCAAATCGGCCAAGTGAAGAAAGGAAATTTGAGAAATACATTCATTTTGTTGAATTTCAGAGTTGGCAACCAAAGGGACGGTTTCATGTCCCGTTGACGATATCTTCACATTGTTGGGCTGATGCTAGGTGCGCTTTTGCGTCTACTCCACCCGAGCGGCAGATAGTGTCGTGCGCATTGGGATGATGCTATCTTGAAAAGCGCTGACAGGGGGGAGTGAATTTTCCAAATCGGCCAAGTGAAGAAAGGAAATTTGAGAAATACATTCATTTTGTTGAATTTCAGAGTTGGCAACCAAAGGGACGGTTTCATGTACCGTTGACGGTATCTTCACATCGTCGGGGGGGTGCTAGGTGCGCTTTTGCGTCTACTCCACCCTAATGGCAGATAGCATCGTGCGCATTGGGATGATGCTATCTTGAAAAGCGCTGACAGGGGCGAGTGAATGCTTTGTCTCTCATGCCTCAGTGCATCTCCGAAACTCAAGATTACGCGACCTCCAGTGTTAAACACACTGGAAGACAGCGCACATGACGCCACAGCATCTCAGCACGCTCACTCTTTGCGCACGTGGCAGATTACCTCTAAAACAGGGCGTGCGGGCTGCATATGCATGCAGCTACGTTGTCAGCCACGTGCTGCCACTGCTGCACTAGAAAAGGAGACGCACGCCAACCCGACACCGCACGTGCACGCAAGCTTTAGCTCGCTCGCTCCCCTCCCCTTTTCCCATTGTTCATGCTGAAAGACAGTGCTCAATCATGCCACTATCCCTCTCGGCAAACTTTCGCAGGCTTTCACTTGCATCCAAGCATACAGCAGGCAATTTGTGAGGTGCATACGCAAGCAGGTGGGCTTGTAATTCAATCATTTGACCACCTGCATCAGCAGAAACTTCCACTTAGGGTCACGGTATTCCTTCACAGTGGCAGTGAAATTTCGTTATATGGAAAACATCGTTATATTGAGGTTATCTTTGGGAAGAAATTCCCAAATGCACTGCTTCTTTATTTTGACCCAAAAAATAATCTGATAAATTTTTGTCATTCCCTTTAATGTTGAATTAATCAAAGTTGGCTGTAATAAATTCCCAAATGCACTGCTGCTGTATTTGCCTCTACTTACCTTATTCTAACAGGCCCCTATATCCAATTCACAGTCTGTTTTTATTAGTTCAAAGTAAGAGTATCTGAATATTCGAAACTTTCGAATAACAAATGGGGTAGGGTTCGATTCAATTCAGCCTTCAAATTGAGTAGTTAGTAAAGGCAAATATTTTTCCAATAGTGCATAAATATTTCAAAATGTCAACTGTGCCCAGTTGAACATAAAATTAGAGCAAAGGTATGATAAACTTCATCCCCACCAGCATGGTATAGGCATTAAACATAACTGAGGGCAGGCTGCGTCCCTTAGTGAGCCACAAATTACTGGCTATACAACAATGAGTTGCACTTCGTGAACAGTCCTATGCATGCGCAATAAGTTCATTTTAATTCATAATGTTCCTTTTGTGCTTCAAATAAACAGTGCTTCATAACATGCGATGTAATGACAAACTTGCTAACATTATTAAAATGAAGGTGCGAGCATTGTTTTACATGCTGAAAATGACAGTTCATTATTTGAAAACTATTAGAATATCATTGAACATTCAGTTTAATTTTGTTTTGTTTCTGTGGCTACAGTGAAACTTTGTTAAACCGTAGTTGGATGAAGCTCGGAAAAAGTACATACTAAACAGTAGTACTGCTTAACCGAAATAGCATGAGATCGCCCAGTTACCTGTCAAAAACGGAACTCAGAGAGAGTGCGATGAAAGGGGAAAAAACATGCAGTATTTATTTACTTCGCACGACAAACATGATATTTTTGTTTGATGCCGCGGCGGCCTAGCAGTGACAACAGTGGCCTCAAACTTGCTGAAGCTGTGAGCCAGCTTTTCAGCCAGCCCCTTCTTCGCAAACACTCGCATGGCAGATTCCTCGTTGGCGTTGCATATTCTCCATGTACAGGCGCGGTAGTGTTGCAGAAGTTGTGGGGCACCTTTTCATTGCGGGGTGCTGTTCTCGTCACGATAATTGCGTTTATGAGGCTGACGTAATGTGCAGCTTCTGCCACTGTCGGGCCTGAATCGCCCGTGCTGTCGCTTTCCTTGTCGTCCTTATCACTGTCGCTAGGCGACACTTCGGCAACAACAGAGGCAACGGTGGCGAAAAGTCCAACCTCGTAGCCGACATCTTTTTGTGGTCGCAGCAGCGCTGCCGAACAACTTCTTCGCATTCCAAATGCCACACACCGTACTCAACAGTAGACTCATGCTGTGTGCCAGTGCCGACTTTTCGCATCACATTCGATAGCACGAACGATGTCTAATTTTTCTCCTAAGCTAAGCACCTGGCGTCTTTTATATTCGAGTTTCGGCACGATGCAAGTTCTGGCTTGCACGATGCCGCAATGCTCTCTGGCACGGCGCCAAAATGATGTTGATGTTGATGTGGCTTAACGCGCAAATGCACAGGGCGCTTGGAGGTCATTCTGCTGATTTTTGAGGCTTGTTGTTCTGCCAGGCCGCCCCATGGAGACGACGTGCCGCCGTGTTTGCACGACGAAAAATGGAAACACTACGTGTTAACCGATACGTACGCAGTAAGCTGGTACGGTTTATGCAGATGCAAAACACATTATGTTCAATGGCCGCTGAGTCGGGGATTTGTCTTTACTACTTTTAAAACAAAACTACTCTTTACGGGTAAAATTTAATGAGGTTTTACTGTATTTGATAATATAACAGATTTGCTCTTGAAAATTATTTGCACATCCCTACATCAAAATAGCAAACCAACATAAAATTAACATTATGGCTTTTATGCGAAGTAGAAATTTAACGCTTACCAGACTTACATCAGCAGGCAACTGATGCAGACGTGATTTTCAGAACAGGACGTTTTAATAAGGCATGGTTTGACTGAAAAAAGATAAAATTCAGTACAATCAAAAAAGTGCTGAAGTAATAAACTGTCATGCTATCCTCTACATAACACTTCCCAGGAGGCATGCCTCCAAAGGGAGGTTAGTCATTCGTGATGAGTACACTTCTCGGGTGAAGTTCAAGAAAACAATATTTGGCACCTTGCCAAATATTGTAACATGCAGTTATATTACCACCCAAATGCGCGCCAAGATAACTTGGTGCCTATTCTACTGGGCACATCAACTAACGAAATCTGAATCGATGCGCACCCTGTTTAAGCAATATTATGGAACATGCAAAGGCACACACATGCGCACAGCTGAATCTTATGAGCTAATGGCTATAGGAGTCTGACAACACTGTTTCGCTGTCTACCGTCCACAGAAAGTAATCTTCAGTTCCGTTTAATGCTTTAGAAATGCTACACTTCTGGAGGCTCACGCAGCCGTCGTCTGCTGCAGGGCATCCCACGCACAATGGACCCACCTTTGCAATCTCTCCGAGTGTCATTTTCTTCAGATGACCTGTTCAGCCAGTGTGGCTAGGTACCTTGTGTCAAACTTTTTTTTTAGTGAGAATCGGTTTAATTTTGGTTTTGAGTAGGATTAGGATTGTAATGTCATGCAAATTTGAACGCACCTTTTATGTAAAAAAAAAGTGCTCGTTAGAATAGTGCAATACGATATATTGTTATAGTGTTTCAAAGCGGGCCAGTTACTGTAACGTCGTCGTCCTCAGCTCCAGACTCCTGCTCCTGTTGCTCAATGTTGTGCAGAGCAGTGTAACAATATCATTTCGTCATGATAACCGTTACAAAGTACACATTCCTTGTCGAAACATTGCCGAATACTCGTTCTTTTCTCCCTAGCACACAGAGTGATACAAACCACCTACCTGTCACTATAGCCAGTGTAAGCAACCCTGACAATTTCCATGATGTGCTGAGCAATTTAATCCTTTCATTTATGCATTTATTCTCATGTGTCAATTTTTTAAAAATTCTTGCTCTTGTGTTTGAAATGTGTCGTTACCCTTATGTGTGTGTCTACTGCCTTGTGTTTCTTGGCCGTGTACGTTTGCATTTTGGCCATATGCAGTTTATTGTTTTGTTTTGCATGATGTATTATGTATCTGTGTGCATCATTATTTTGTGCTTTGAGGTTGTGCTAATCTTGTTTTTTAGTGTTTGGTATGTACTGTAAAGAAATGTGTATAATATGGAACTGCATACAATATGAGTGAAGCAAACTGAGCAAAAACGTTTATTTTACCTTGGACCGTGTGCTTCCATCATTGTCATCCTCGGTTGAGCTGTTTTCGGACTGTCCCTTGCCCGAGGACTCTTCCCTGATTTGGCCATCTTCTGTGCCATCAAGCAGGTTTGAAATGCCGCCCTTCTTGAAAACTTGCTGTATCAGCATGTTACGGCTGCCAAACTCAAACTGTCTCTAGATGGCGCCTTCTGTACACTAGAGGTCGATGAGGATGATGGTAGCCATGCAGTAATAACAAAACCAAAACTTGGAGCCCGACTTGTGGCAGAAATTTTAGTTGAGGTCCGCATTTAGTACAAGGTGAAAATTTGGGACGCTAATAATAGGAAAAAATCTTAATGTTATATGAACGTTTTCATGTTATTTCTGCATTTTATTAAGCGTTTATTCCTCTATTTAACTCTTTTCCTGGCATACCTAATTATTTTGTATTACTCTGAAGCTGCACAACTCAAACACATTCTGTTTCATGAGAAATGGCTATTCAAGCAATTAGTAATGTAGTACTTATCTGACCAGCACAAAACAACCTTGGAAAAGACTGGGTGTACCGTAAAAACCGGACTATAGGTCGGACCGGAATATAGGTCGATCCCCCAACTAGCGAATTCTAAAAATGAAAAAAAATCTTTTTCAATGGCACAAGTGCCGAAAGATACCCTTACCTTGAATCAAATGCGACTCGTGCACAATAGTGACAATATTTATTTAAATGCTGCTCGCATGTGCACCGGGCCAATTTTTAAACGTATCGTGTGACCATCGACCCGCGTGCTTTTCAGCACCTTATTAACGGCGCTGAGTGGCGAAACAAACAAAATACGCGCATATATACATGTGCGTTTACTTTCGCTATTTCGCCACTCCGTGCCGTGATGATAAGGTGTTGACAAACACGCGGGTCGCGTGATACTGTTAAAAATTGGCCGGGTGTACAGTACGCAGAAGGGCACAAAGTGCGGAAGCGCTACAGTCGACTCACGATAATTCGAAGCCGCTTAATTGGAATTTTCGGTTAATTAGAAGTGAAGTGCTGGTCCCGTCAGTTTTGCATGTAATTCTATAGAAGAAATCGCTCGATAATTCGAAGTCCTCATCCAGTAATATTGTTTAATTGGAAGTTAATTTTCAGCCGGGATCCTCGAGGTGACCGTCATTCTTTGGTAGAATGTGCAATTTTTCAAGTGTTGTAACAGTTCCGTGCTCCGCGTTGGTGTCATCGCCACTGCAGCTGCCCGCAACGCCATCCTTCTTGGAGCGGCGCGATTATTCATTGCTACGGCTGCCGTGGCCTCCGCGATCAACTCCGGCGGGAGGCGAAGCGGCTCCCGCCGGAGGCCATGCACGGCTGCCGCGCGTGGCCGGAGCTGATCGCGGAGGCCACGCGGGTGTCATAGTTGCACGCAGCGCTGCATACTGGCAGTGGCGAGATTGTGCGAGAATAGTTTTGCAGCGTGCGCAGCGTATGTCGAGGCGTGTGTTGGTCGAGCACCTTTGTGCGGGTAGCTCGTAGGCTAGGTTGTTCCACAAGTGATTCGGAATTGACTGTACCTAGTCGCGCAGTTTATAGCCATGGCAAACCGTGGCTCTTATCGCGTGCTCGACCTGGCAACGAAAGTCGAGGTTCCGAAGGAAGTTGATAAGGGAGGTGCCGCCTAACAAGACATAGCGCGGAAGTACGGGATCAAGCCGAACACACTCTCAAACTACATCAAGAACAAGCGCACAATAATGGACGCATTTGAGAACGACAAGTTCAAGACTTCTCGGAAGCGAATGCGCACCGGCGCTTACCCAGAGTTGCAGAAGGCTCTGCTGAAGGGAGGCCAAGAGCAACAAACTTCCTCTCAGCGGAAACATCGTTGCAATGAAAGCCCGAACGCTTGCAGCAATGTTGCGGATCGATGACTTCGTTTCGTTAGATGGATGGCTGACGCGCTTTAAAGATCGCCATGACCTGGTTTTCAAGAGCGTGTGTGGTGAAAAGGCGTCCGTTAACCAGGAAACATGCGCCACGTGGAAAGACGGAAAGCTGCGTGAATATCTCGCCGAACACAGACCGGAAGACATCTTCAATGCAGATGAGACTGCACTCTTCTATCGGCTTCTACCAGAGAAGACCCTGACATTCAAGGACGACGACTGTGCTGGGGGCAAACGCAGCAAGGAGAGAGTGTCGGTGCTGATCGCGGCAAACATGACTGGCACGGAATGATGTCGGTTACTTGTGATCAAGAAAGCCGCGAAGCCGAGATGTTTTAACTCTTTCGGGACCGGGGAAAAAACAGGCAATTCTGATGGGTGTCAAAAATTATTTTTTATTACGAATAGTCATTGCGCTATATTGCTGCAATGTTTATCAAAATGTAGCTAATTAGATGGTCTTTCATGCATAAAGAAAGGTTAGACTTAAAAGTGATATATAATATTTTTTAAAAAATCTCAAATTCAAGATTTGCTGAAAGAACAACATAAAAAAGTTGGAAAAGTCATGGATATACAAGTGGAAAAACATAATAAAAAAAATTCAAGATATACAAAATGTGCTACAATGCCTCCTTTCTTGCTTGTGAAAATTTGGCACGCGTATCTACAACTGTCTTTTTTTTGTGTGAAATCTAGCTTGCACCAGTGGTCAGCCACTCAGGTCCCACGGTTCTTGTGCCACTCGACGAAGCAGTTCCGGGCAGTCGTAAAACACAAGTGAACTTGGCATGTGCTGCAAAAGACATTAGTTTTGAGCTCGATTTTCTTCTGCTCATAGCACAGCTTGCAGTTTCTGCGTTTTGCCACTTTTTCCGACTTGTGGAGTGCATGTTTTGCGACGGGTGGTGGAGGCGTGTGTGCTTGCTTGGCACCGTCAAGATTCAGAAGCTGCCGAATGAGCTCTTCTCTAAAAGCTAGGTGGTCAAACCCGGCAGTGCGTGCCAGCTCAGGAATCTCTGGGTGCAATGTGCGGTGAGCTTGGAAGAGTACGAAACTGTTCACACATGCAATATCGATGCAGTGGAAGAACAGAGTCTTCCACCACCGTACGCTTCTCATGAGAACATTATAATATCCAATCATTTGATCCGATTTATCTACGCCTAGCATGCCAGCATTATAATCATGGATCAGCAGAGGCTTTGTTATAGATATCTGAGTCCAGGAGTTTTGCCTTCTTTCCCTTCTTTTTGCGGTGACCGTGTCATTTGCAGTATGAACCGTGCTCATCATGTTGACAACACGCCGGTCTTTCCACTGAAGGTACAGGATGTTCTGATCGCGCAACCATCGAATGTCGCCACGTCGAGCTTTTTTTTTCCCACCGTGCATCCTTCAGTTCGGCAGGAAATCCTCGGCGATCCTTGCGTGTGGTTCCGCAAGCCAATGTTTTTCGGCTGAGAAGATGACTGAACAGGCTAGTAGAAGTGTAAAAATTGTCCATAAAGATCCTGTAGCCCTGATCAAGATATCTGTGACACAGCTGGCAAACTACGTCGAAAGCTAAGCCATGGGGCCCTGGCTGCTCACGCTTACCGGTATACACACTAAACTGCACAGTATATCCGGTGCCAGGGTCAGCTAGGACCCATAGCTTGTAGCCCCATTTTGTTACTTTATCTTTGATACACTGTCGGATGCCTGACCGCCCTTTCGATTTCACCATGCGCTCATCCACGGAAAGATCGCGATGTGGCTGGAAAAGATTCGCTGACACTTCGTTCATGTGTTGCAGGAGCCACCACATGTATCGGAGCTTTCCTCTTGAACTTTGAGTGACATCGTCCAAGTCTGGAACTTGCAACATTGCGAGTAGAGCTATGAACCGGCGTCGCCGCATGATCCGTGGTGGGAGCAGACCGCTGTGCAGATCTCCTACGTTCCAATACAGCTTCAGCCGAAGAACCTTCACAACGCCCATGTAAATTACGAGTCCGATAAACTTTAGCATTTCACTTGGGGTGACTTCTTCCCAAGATCCATCGGAACAAGCATGCGTTGGTTTTTCCAAAATGTGAGTCCAAGCATACTTGTTCGTGTTGTCACAAATTGTTTCGATCACATTCATCGAGAAAAACAGAAGAAAGAAGTCCAGAGCAGTCAAGAATTTCTTTGATCCGCTTCTGAGCGCCACGCCCACTTCTGCGTCCAAGTACACGCCAGGTTCCCGTAGCGGCGAAAACTCAATCTGCTTCTGCGCTGGCGGCAGCAGATCATTGCCGTAGCTTGTTGAGACCCTATCAAGTAAAGATAAAATAATGAGAACATATAGCGAGCCCGTTCACCTACTCCAGAAAGAAATGAATGTGGAACTATGCTCACCTTCGGCTACTAGATGAAGTCCGTGGCTCATCATCATCCGAATCGGAGTCCGAAATAAAATCGGAGCTGCCGAAGTCGTCTTCAGACTCTTCGCTGCTCGGTTCATCAAAAAAATCCGTTGCCGAAGCAGCGGAATCGCGCGATTGACGGCGTTCTTTTCGAGCGACCGGACGCGAGCACGACGCCATTTTCCACTGCGTCCGCCGCCGCCGCAATCGAGAAAATTCTCTCTCGCGTATCGCCACCTGCTGGAAATGAAAGAAACTATGCCGAAACCGAGAGTCTAGTTCCTGACGACCTCCTAGATGGAGCTACATGTCCAAGCGCGCAGAAATTTGAACGGGGCAGTGCGCGCAAAACCGTCGATCATATATGATCGATGGCCTATGGGCCGGTCCCGAAAGTGTTAAAGGCGTGAAGATGCTGCCTGTGGACCATGAGGCGAACAAAAAAGCATGGATGACGGCTGAAATCTTCAAGAGCTGGATAAGCAAATTGGACCGCAAGTTTGCTGCTTCGAACCGCAAGGTGTTGTTCCTTGTTGATCACTGCAGTGCTCACGTGAATGTGCCAGCCTTGAGTGCAATACGCCTCGCATTTTTGCCTGCAAACACAATGGCTGTTTTGCAGCCAATGGACCAAGGCATCATCAAGAATGTTAAAGTCCTGAACAGGCGGCACCTCCTCGAGCGCATGATTTTGTGTATGGATAGCTCCGCAATGTTCGAGGTGAGCCTGCTTAGTGCCATCCACATGTTGGCGCGAGCATGGGATCGTGTGAAGCAAGAAAAATTGCAAACTGCTCCAGGGCTTGCGGTTTTGTGGCAGCTTCTTCGGAGGATGCCTCTGAAATTTCAGCGGAGGAAGCGTCAACAAGCGAGCTTGACGGCACTGATTTTGGTGATGCTCTCGGGGACGTCAATTTTGAGGATTACGTCGCAGTAGACAAGGCGGTCGAAACGTGCAGTGCGCTGACGGATAGCGAAATTGTAGAGATTATTCGACCCCAGGAAGTGACCCAGGAAAGCGACGATGACGTTGAAGGCGAGCCGCAACCTAAGGGCCGATTTACGCTCGAGCCGCCCATCGCCGCAAGCCGCACCGCACGCGTGTGGTAGCGCGAAAGATTGCACGTATCAAACACTTGTGCACAAATTTCGGTTTACAATGTGTAAGGTATACACTGTGCACACAGTGTAAATGGTAATTTGTGCACAAGTGCTGGATACGCGCAATTTTTCGCGCGACCGCAAGCGTGCGGTGCGGCTTGCGGCGATGGGCGGCTCGAGCGTAAATCGGCCCTAAGGCTGCCGATGTAGCTGCGGGCCTTGCTCTCGTGGAGCGCTTCTTTGCCGCTGAAGGTAACGCGGAAGAAGCGTTCCGCCACATCTACAGCCTGCATAACTTGCTTTCAGCAGCGCGATTCGGCAAGAAGAAGCAAAGCAAGATGACCGACTATTTTTCTTAGCGAAAATTCTCCATTTCACCACAAATAAAGTGCTGTTTTTTGTGTTTTGTGCTTAATTGGAAGTTCGTTTAATTCGAAGTTTTTCGCGGTCCCCGTGAACTTCGTATTAACGGGAGTCGACTGTACTCTGAATCAGAGCAACGCCTTTGATCAGAGTAGTCCGAACTAGTTTCGCATGACGAGTGCTTCTCGCTGCCCAGTCCAGAGGCGCGCGCGCGATCTCTACCGCTTTCAAACGGATGCATTCGGCTGTCACAGGCAGCGATCGTACACGCAGCTCCTGGACGAACTTTGCAACCTTGTCTTCTAGTTGTGTGGTCCGCGTTTTCTGTTGGTTTGCCGCGTTTTTGTTGAATGTTGGCGTTTTCTGTTGGTTTGCTGCTTCTGTCTCCGCCAGTACCGAATGCTATTTTTGGATACTCCAAATTCGCGCTGTGCCGCGAGGTTGCCGTGGGCTTCCGCACACTCAATCGCCTTTTTCTTGAAGGCGACGGTGACTTGTCGTCGGCTTCCGCTCATTTTAAAACAAAATGTGAAAAAGCAGCCTTTAGCCAGTATAACTTTGTGACAATGTAAACGCAAATTGGCAGTGCCACAATGTCGCCACGACGCAACTAGTAGCGATGGCCATGACGCGCTGCTGCTGATGGCAATAACGAAGGTGCTTCTTTACTTCATCCGCCCATTGTTGCAAGACTTCTGCAGTTTTTCCACCAATGTCCGGTATATAAGACGAGGGTCGACTTTTCGCAATGGTTTTTTAAAAGAACGTTCAACCTATATTCCGGTTTTTACGGTACTAAACATACATAATCTTAAGATCCTTAGGTTAGCTGATGATACTCATTGTTTACTTAATAGTGATCCTGCCTCTAACATTCCAGAACCTTAAGCAATTACTATACATGCTTAGACATTTTACTTTCAGGTGTAACATAGCTAAGACAAATTATAGGTCACAAGAGCACGCCACTAGATCATAAGTTTCCTGAATAAGAACAAAGATATGGAAAAAATTACTAGACACCATAAACCTGAACAAATAATCAAGTGGGAAATAAGTAGATTACTTGCTTAATTTCCAACGCTTCAATCTCCTGGAGAACCATCTTCTTTATTTTAGAAAACTCTGGTGTTTAGTGTTTTTGTTTATGTGTAATGAAGCCTATGTGCAGTTTTCTTTTCATATTGTGTTTTAACCTGTTTTTACGTGAGGGTGCACGCCTGCAGTTTCCTCTTCATTGTGTACATTTAGTTCAAGTGCACTAGATTAAAATGTATGTTCTGCTGCCACAGCTTCTGTGCAGCTATTGTCCCGGGTAGGAGGGCCCTGTCAGGCGTGGCTTCCTTTTGTTCTCCCTGAGCATGAAAATGCACACTTGAATAATATCTTCAAATTCTTTTGACTTTTAGGTCCTTGCTAATAAGTTTGTTTCCTCCTCTCATATATAATGTTGTGTGCCTTGGGCATATTGCAAATAAATAAGTAAATGAACAAAGACGTAAATAATTTAACAAAGAACAAATAAAAGAATAAATGAGGATCTCTGTGTGAGGTCACTTCATTTGTTAATTGTTAGTCCAGATAAAGCGACATAACTTAAATCTCTTTGTAAAGAAGTTGAATGGGCGGTGAATTTTTAAAATTATAACCATTAGTTTGTTATAGCCACTGATTAATTATTACACGGCTAATTATTGTGTCTGAGAGTGTATTCACTACAGGTAAGTCATCGCGGAGGTGTTAGCTCCCATCGCAGCTGGGAACTGATTTAATTGCGCTCGACTTTAGCCGCGTAGCCTTTTAAGTAGATGGCAGAAAAAGTCGGTGACCTTTTGCTGCTGCATCTGCCTCAACCTAAGGATGACTTTCTCAGCAGCAGCTGCTATCTCGAGACCATCTTCGCTATCTCTGTGCCTGCTGAAGTAGCGGCGCAGCAGGTCCACGCATCGAGCGCTTGGGAGGATGTCGGCATGTTTGCACACGGCGGAGTATCGTCTTCCTCGACACTCATCATCACTGCCTTCATGCGCCCAGGCAGCACCAAGCAGAAAGTTGTTGTCGGTTAGCTCCTCTGCTGCCACATTGTTGGCATCCACGCTTACATAATCACAGAAAGTTTCACCTTCAATTATGACACCAGTGTAACTAAGTACCTTCCTTGACGCTAGTATAGCTTCTTCTAATGCGGCGGCATCATCAGGTGTGACTACTGGTTTCTTAGGTTTCTGCCTCTTTTTGTCCCAGTCATGCAGCCATCCAGAAAAACTTTTCTTGTCATCCTATTAGATATGTACTGCAGTTGAAGTTTCCTCTTTCCTTTAAACCATTGCGGTGACATGCTTTTCCCTATCGCCAAAGGTGGAAGCTTCTCCAACCTGTTCATGTTTGTACAAAGGAGCACAGTGGTGCATACCTTGCTGTGTTTCCTGCTGCGACAGAGCTTGCCTTTTAATGATAGGGTCCTTTGCGGCAACATTTGGTAGAAGAGAGCTCTCTCATCGGCATTGAACATATCTTTCTCTTCATACTTCTGTAGGAGGGATCCAACGTTGGCATTCACCCAGGACATTGCTGTCTCTTTGTCTACAGACTGGTACTCTCCAGTGACGACCCTGCCAGCGTTATCGCAACGAAATCGCTGTAGCCAGCCATCGCTTGCGACAAAGCTGTCACAGCTCATAATGCAAGCAAAGTCTCTTGCTTTTCTCTGGAATAGTGCCTCACTCACGGGCAAATTAGCAGCCCTTGCATCGAAAAACCACTTGCAACAGTGCCCCCTTACACTGCTTCAAAGGCAGGAGACCGCAGCTTCTTCCGCATACCTTTTATGCCCTGTCCAACAGCGCCAGTGATGACTTCCTTGATACTGAGAATTGTAGAAAGTGTGCTTGGTGCAATGCTGAAGTCCTTGGCCACTTGCGTTTTCTTCGTCCCGGATGCAACAGTTCTAGTTAAAGCTGCCTTCTCATCCAGAGTGATAACTTTGTTTTCATTTTCAGCTGCTGTGGCCGTCATTCATTATCCTTTCATGTAACCGGCAGCACAACATAAAAACAAAAGTGGCTGACTGACCTACACCCGCTTACGAAAAAAAAGCAAACAAGTGCACATAGCATGCTAACAGAAGTTAGGCTTGGTCAGCTTGGCTTGGCTTTGGGCATCGCCTATGCAGGGTAGCCGCGGGAGATTTAAACTGCCACATTCAAAGGCCCGCAAAGCGCGGCACATTTTAACAAATTGGTATGTTGTGTGCAAAGCGGGCGGTTGTCATTCTGGGACGTAAATTTTTCGTTGTACATCTTAATCAGTATAAAACTTGTTTTGTTAAAATGAAACTTAAAGCACATGGGTTTCTGTGATGACTTTCAAGGGGAATTAAGGTTCTTTTGTTATATCCATTATCTCATTATAGACTATTACGCTATAACGAGATCTAAGTGTATACCATATTTGCATGATTCTACCGTACCCCTGATTGTAACACGCAGTTATATTACTGCCCAAATTTCCAAAAGAACAACTTGGTGCTGATTCTCCTGCACACATCAAGTAACGAAACCTTAGTTGATGCGTACCCGCCGTGGTTGCTCAGTGGCTATGGTGTTGGGCTGCTGAGCACAAGGTCGCGGGATCGAATCCCGGCCACGGCGGCCGCATTTCGATGGGGGCGAAATGCGAAAACACCCATGTGCTTAGATTTAGGCACACGTTAAAGAACCCCAGGTGGTCAAAATTTCCGGAGTCCTCCACTGCGGCGTGCCTCATAATCAGAAAGTGGTTTTGGCACGTAAAAGCCCAAATATTATTATTATTATTATTATTAGTTGATGCATATCATGTTGAAATGATTTTATGGACCATACAAAGGCAAACAAACGCCCTTTTTTTTTATCCTGGTACTGGACTACCTCGACAAAAGGTGGTTTAGCAGAAGCATTGTGACAGGCCCACAGCAAACTGGAAAATGGCAACTGCAAACCAAGGCATAAACAAACAACACCCGTTCGATGGCAGTGGGGCTAGCTACCATGTATTGAACTTTTTATTTTTGGTACAAATCGGTTTCCTTTTTGATTTTGATAAGAATTAGTTATGATTGTGACTTGCATGCAAATTTGAACATACTTCCTATTAAATAAACGTGTGAAGTAGAATAATGTAAATATGCTGCTTGGTCATTCCTGCAACCACTGTTCAGAACTAGTTTTAGGAAACATTAATACTTTGCAGGGGCACTGGTTTCTGAGTTAAATGTGTGCGGCAGTCAGCTTATTCGCATAATATTTTTGCACTCTTCTAATCAAGGATATGCCCTCTCCAGGCTAGCTGCAGGTTTATCTTAATTTAGGTCAATATTGTTGTCTTTCGTGGAGATGGGATGGTCTTACCATATTTGCGTCGTTAGTTATGTGTTCTTGCTTTCTTTCTTAAAACTGGGAAGTATTCAGTACTCTGATATTGAAAGTCTGCTTCTTCAGTAGAGAGCTCCATTTAGATATTTTACTATTTTGAAGCCCTTGTTAACAAACACTTAAAGCTTTGCCATAACTGCGTTACTGAAAAGTAACCTTCACGTTTTCCACTTCTGCCTTGCAGGGAAAAAGGCACCAGCGTGTGTTGAAAAGTCAAGGCACCATCCAGCAGTCAACCGAGGAGTCCTACGCTGGCTCTGCGATGGCCACATCATCAGTCATGACTCCAACACAAGCGCCGTCCACGGTGGAAGACCTCTCCTGCGAGTTCTGCGGCATCGTGCTTTTCAAGAGCATGGAGTACAAGGTGCTACACCTGGAGACAGACGCACACCAGAAAAACAAGCAGTGGGCCGTGGCACAGCAAGGGTACAAGGACGAACGCGAAGAGCCGATCCTGAAAAGGCAGAAGACATCCGAATACCAGGAAAGCGAAGTGACCGGAGGTCCCAATGGCGGGTATAACGAGTATGGAGGCTCATATGAGTATAATGAGCACGGAGGCCCTAATGATGGCTACGGTGCGTACGGAGGCCAGTGAAGTCTCTCCACACTGTACCGACGATTGGTTCAGTCCAGGTGGTCGTTCGGGCGTTGCTGCTAATTGGACAGATTGATGACCCAAATTGCCTCCCAATGAGTGTGACATGTTGGCACCTGAAAACCCATAAAAATCACTTGTCACCTTAGCTTCAGTGAACTCACTGCAATCTTTTTTCCAGCCTAGTGTGTGCATGATTTCAGCACGTGTGAAGTGATCCTTGCGTTTGGTTTAACCTGCAGCCGTAAGTGATGGCTCCAATGGATGTGCTTTGTAATGTTCACCTAGGCAAGGTGATAACTGCGGGAAGGACACAAAGCAAAAGGATGCGACATTATCATGCCTGGAAAAATCACCAGGCTTCTTTGTGACATCTTGACTGTCCTGTGTGTGTGTGTGTGTGTGTGTGTGTGTATGTGTGTGTGTGTGTCTAACCATGTCCATGGCCTACTCCATTGGTATTGCAGTGAAATACATCTGAGTGGCTGAAAAGTCTTTGTGGTGTTTGCTTATCTCTGCCTGGTGGAGCTGGTATTGTGAACAATGGCTGGTGCAGCTTGGCACCACCTTCTATTCTTCTATGGGTATACAATCTTCTGCTGCATAGCAGATGTTTGTGCTGTGCTGCATAGCTACAGCTATTGGCCTCGGGATTATTTGTTATCTGAAGCGTAGACGATTATGGGATGAGGTCAAAGCATGCAAGTATTCATCATCATCGTTAGCTTATTATGTCCACTGCAGGATGAAGACATCTCTCAACAATATCCAATTACTTCTGTTTTATGTCAGAAGACTACATCCTGTGCCTGAAAATTTTCCACCTTCATGACACGGCCTAATTTTCTGCCATCCTCAACTGCGTTTCTACTCTCTGGGCAAGCATTCTGCAACTATAATAATTATCAGTTCAGGAAGTACGTTAATCAGAAATGTTTGTTCTGTGTCACTTTCTTCCGTTCCAGTAAACACCCTCTGCGGTTGCTTAGTGGTTATGCTGTTCGGCTGCTAAGCACAAGGTCGTGGGATCATACCTTGGTCATGGCGGCCAAATTTAGATGGGGCAGAATGCGAAAAAAACAGTGTGTGCACGTTAAAGAACCTCAGGTGGTCCATATTTTCAGGAGTCCGCCACTACGATGTGCCTCATAATCAGACGGTGGTTTTGGCACATAAAGCCCCGTAATCTATCTCCATTCCAGTGAACCACAGGCACCTGTGTGGTTACAGGTGTAACATGTAGTTCTGCCCACCACAACCACACGCAAGGAAGCTGACGCGATTAGCACAGTTCGGCATTTTGAGGTGTTTGGTGGATCATCCTTCTAGCACATAGATTCCAGTGGATTAACATCTGCTAGTAAGTCTACTGCGAGCTCTTGGGAGATACTATGTTAGTTGCTCCTTGCATATTTTTGCCAACATGTGCAGTAAGTGTGCTTGGAAACAAACTAAAAATGAGGGATGTTCTATGTATTCATAAAGGCAATGCATATACATTGCATACATAAACACACCATGGTTGTGTTGCGGGTGCGGAAACAGGCTGATCAACGCTGCAGAAATATCCCTGCATCCTAAGCTTAAATGTAGGAAAAGAAAATTGAGGTAACATTACTTGAAACAATAAATATCACTGTCATCTGTGACATCGCTGATGCTTACTGCGAGAACCATGGTGCAAGGGCAGGGCTCTTTGCTGTGGTTCCCCTGTCCATGCAGCATGAAGCCCAGACGTACCTCCACATCAAAGAAGCTTATAACAGCGTATTTACCTTCATCTCTAGATGTAGGTGGTATATAGGTAGAAAAACAAGGAATGAAATGTTTCTTGACTAAAAGTTTAATAAGGATAGTTCTTGATTTATTAGTAATTGGTTTTCTCAAACAATTCACAACTGGAAATTTATTCTACAATACCAAAAAGATTACTGTAAGCTAGGCACTAACTTTTCCGCACTTAAGTAGAAGTTTAAGTATCGGGCTATGCGTAGCAGGAATGATACGTTGGGCATTTCAGGGTTAGAGAGCAACAGTAAATCCATTCAAGCTAGAACATTATTGCAGAACAGATATATGTTTATTCATTTGGCCGAATAGGGCTGATTACTAGAGAGAAAAAGAAAGGATAAGGTCGAAGTGTCCTTTTTCTGAATACCTATACCGCCAAAACCAAGGCACCAGCGGCATGAATTGGCACTGAGGTTGGCACTGTGAATTACATTGTGTTCAATGCAATACAGTCCTTTCTGGCCAATAAATGATTAACTACATTCCGTGTCATGCTTAGCATTCAACACTCTGAAAGCTATGTGTGCAGTTAGGTCATCGAAAAGTATTGCTGCACATTTTGTAGTCTTGTGCTTTAGCAATCTAGCTCTGCGTCAAAAGGGTGTGAATTTGATGCCTTGGATGGATAATGTTTTACTTTAAATGGACATTTGATTATCTTCCCCAAATTTTCCATGGCCTCTTTCTACCGTTGTGCCAGATTTCCGAAATTATATATAAAACCGCAAAGCCTGTGCTGCTATTGGCCAGTCAGCTTCACCGTTCGCCAACATTGTATGCCCAAGCATGCACTTGAGGCTGCTGCGAATTCTGCAAATTAATACTGCAAAAGTAAACACCACAAAGCAAATTCATCTAAACAATTTATTAGCAACTATGTAACACAGTTTATTCATATGTAAGAGTTAAAGCTTGTTTCATTTGCTACTGAGCTTCTATAAGGAAGAGTTTCAGAAATTTGCTACAGAAAACACCAAACTATTGCACAGTGCAAACGTGTCACTGCAAAATGTTTATCTAGGCTTCACAGTAAAGGATTCTACAGTTGAACCCACTTATAACGATACCAGTTTAAACAATATATCGGTTATAACAATGAGGAGCTGCTGCACCGTCAACTTTTGTATGTTTTCAATGGTGAGATAACCCGCTTACTACAATGCTCGATGCCGCATTATCAGTTATAACGATGAAGTCTGGCTACTGGATGTCAGACGAAAAGTAGTGAAATGCAAAACCCTTGAAGAGAAAAAAGAAAGAGAATGAGAAATTCGAGCTGCTGCACTATGGGTTGCTGCTTCACAGCCGCCGTGTGCTTATTTTCCAGCCATCTCCGCGCGCCTCTCTCCTGTTGCCCTTCCACCCCTCCAAACACAAATGGGCTGTGCTCATAGCTCTAAGCCACCCCACCCTCCGAAACATGAGTGGAGCATGCCAACTGCGCTGCTCGCAGATTGCTTGCATGTTGCTCGCTTGCTCCTCATTCAGTGCAGTTCTGCAAACAGCTTAATCACTCGCATTCGTCTTTGTTGGTTGCGTCGAAACCGTTCCTGGTCACGCAGTTTCGCAGCCTCGTTTGACCAACAGTTGGTTTGATTCGCCGCCGAAATGGGAGATGGCTGATGCACCCGCTGATTATCTGCAATGCTTGACGTTGCCGGTGAAAAGAAAGTGCACGGCTATAGATTTTGAATCTAAGTGCTTCTAACCAATGAGGTGATCGTCGCGAACATGTTTGCTCAGATAGCGATGGCAACGATCCAGTGATGACTCGGTAGGGCAGGCTGCCTCAACGTCCTCCTCACAGGAGGCCCGGCAGATGATTCAGTTTCTCCGTGGCTTTATTTTCACGAGGAACCTTCCACTGCACTACGTGTAGCACCTGGATGCCTTGGTGAAGGATGTCAGCAAGCTTTGCATACAGCATGCAAGGCTGACGGACATAGGGTTTTCTCATGCAAGCCAGTGAGAAGCACATGGCAAGATGCTTGTGGCGATCTCGCCTCAGCGTTTCTTCTGGATATCTCAAGCTGACAGGCTGCTGCAACAACCATCTTGCGTTTTTTAAAAGGCCCCTTTTGGGGCCACCAAAGCAATGACTCTGTGCTGTTCGCACATCACTTGCCACCAGTCACCCCTCTTTGCACTTGTTATAGCAGTGCCATTCTTTAACGCCGACAGCCGCAGCTTGTTAAACGTGATCGGAGCACCCAGGAAGTAGTTAGAGTGAACACAATCAGCAGCCGGATGGAGGAAGTTGGTGGGGAGGGGCATTGGCCTCCTCACCATTAGAGTTTTCTCGCATCAGGTCTGCCATCCCCCTATATTGATTTTTTTCATGCAACCTGGTTATAGCAATTATCGGTTATAACAATGGAATTTTCATGGCACTTGTATATTGTTATAAGTGGGTTCAACTGTACACCCAAGGAGGTGCTGTCAGACTCTGTTAAGTTGGAGCAAGCTTGAGTAGAAACCTAAGGGTGGCATTGCCACTTGTTATTTGTATTTGCAGTCTGTTCTGGCTTTGAAAGTGCGCTCTCACTAAGATGCCTGGTGGGCTATTGGAGAAGTGTAATTTGTGAATACTGCTCAACTAAGCACTTCTTTAGTATCACGTGCTGTTGAGGCTTTTTGCCGTGGTCTGGAAGTCTGGCGTCGTACAGAGGCTCAAGCTCTTGCCTACACCGCCGGTGCCTGTAAAAAATGGGTAGCTGGGTTATGCTACTGAGGCATCACGCGGAGGCTAAGCTGACCCACGCCACCATCTGTATTTCCATGAAGACAGTTGTTTGCTTGGTGAACAATCGGAGGACAAGCGGTCAGCAGAACAAACAGGGAGTTTATTCACATTGGTAGCGAATAAATTAATTATGTTGTTACGAAGCGCAGCCAGCTGAGGACAGTAGTGAGGACGATGATGCTCGACGACGTCATGTGGACTGTCTTCCATCTTGTATGCCACTGAACGCTTTGTAGATACCCTGTAAATATATTTATACGTCTCTCTTCCCCGTAACATTTGGTGGAGGTTGTAGGCTCTCCAAGACGCATGACAGAATCATACTGCATGTGCTCCTTGGCTGAATCGGCAATGCCAGCTCAAGGCTAGAATGCTTCGGGTACATTGACACACGCACCCACTGTCATTGTGGCACAATCGTGCGACCCAGGAATCTTTTCTGGCACAGACAATGTCAACGTTGAGGATTGACTTCAACTGTACGAACGGGTTAGCATGAGCAATCACTGGGCCAGACCATGATGCTTGTTAACCTGATCTTTTACCTTGTGGGAACAGCCTGCGTATGGTTTGAGACTGACAAAGAGGAACTCATCAGCTGGGACTTTGGGAAGCAAAAGCTCACTGATTTGTTTTGCAAGCTTGTTGGCTGCTGGCGTGCTGGAGAGAAGGACCATGCGTGCACAGTTCAGATTTGCACCGAGTCATATTTACCTTTATTGAGGACGTGCTTGCGCTGTGTCACAAGGTTGAGAGGAAGGTGCTGGAAGCGGAAAAGGTCGCTTATATCGTCAAAGGAATCACGGATGACACATTTACACTCCTTGTCTTCGAGAATGCTTCGACAGTGCAGGACATCATTGCTGAATGCCGCTGCTTCGAAGAAGCCAAAAGCCATTGCATTGCCCGCCACTTTTCTCGCCTTCCTATCGCGGCTGCAACATCTACCTGCGAGGACCTCTGTCTCCCACCTGTGCCAGCTGTATCTGACAGTATTGTGCTCATGGTCCGCCGGGAGAGTGAAGCTGCCTCTTCAGTTCCTCCCCAGGTTCATGTCCCAGACAATGCCCACGCAACAATATCCCTGACCCAGACTGTTGTACGGCAAGAATTGGCCAACGTCGGACTCCAATCACTTTGCCCATTCAGTAAGCCCAACTACCGCTCTCCTGGCCCGAACTACCCGATCTACCACGAAGTTCGTACGCTCATCCTCATTATCGAAACCCGGAAGAATGGCACGCTTCTGATAAAAGGCCTATCTGCTTCTGTTGTAGACGCATTGGACATATTTCCCGCTATTTTTGCAATTCTCGGAACTCTCCGGCTTTGCTGAGTTTTCAAAATACCTGGTGCCCACCTTGTAGTCCCAAGCCGCCGACACACATCAAAGAAGACGCTGTTCCAAATCTTTGCCCGCGCGACCAAACCGTTCTCCTTCGCCATGCCCATGTCTTTCCCGCTCGCCTGTGTGTCGTCGCTCTCCGTCTCCTCCTTACTCGCACTGCTCCTTTGGAAAACTAAGGGGTACCACACAGAGAGCTGAGCCTGCCATGACGACCTGACCCGAATTTCCTCTGCTTACATTGCCTGGCCATCATGACCTCATCGTTGTGGACTTGGGCGGTATACCTGTAATAGCACTGATTGACACAGGAGCCCACACATCAATTATGAACTTGAACTTCTGTACGTGCCTAAAGAAAGTCTCAACTTCTGCCCCGCTCGCTGTCGTCCTGGTCGCCAGCGGTGGAATTTCAGCTTTCACTGGGATGTGTGCCACTGGTGTCACTGTAGCCGGATGCCATACTTCTCTTTTGTTTTACGTCTTGGAGCAGTGCCTGCACGAAATCGTCTTGGCCCTTGATTTTCTTTCGGCACATGCGGCCATTATTGACTGCTCTGCAGGTGTTGTCCGACTCACCCTACCACATGCTGTTGACCCTCCTGATCCTATGCCGAGTCGACTATGTTCCACCGATAACGTTCGGCTACTTTATCGAGTTGTGACCTATGTTGCCGTTTCACCCGGTCCACCTGTTGCCGATGGCGGTTACATTGTGTTGCTCAATGCCACCGACCTCCTGTTGCAGAACATCGCATTCCCACACACGGTCGTCTTTATAAAAGACAATGCCACCTGTTTTCCTGCGGTGAATTTCGTCCTCTGTCCTCGGGGCATATCTCTTGCAACCTTAGCCCCGGCTTGCGACTACCGTACATCTGCCCTAACTAGTGATACTGTGTTGTTTACTTCTGTTGGTTTGGGCCCTACAACTCGGGTGTTTGAACCTTTCACTACAATGATTGCTCCTGACCTTCTGACCCACCATGCGGAAGCACTTCATTGCTTTCTCGCCATGTACTGGGACATTTTTTTATCTCAGTAACCGGCTGCTGCGTCAAACGTCAGTTGCCAAACATCAAATACACACCAGCGACACCAGTCCAATTCACCGATAGCTCTACTGTGTCTCCTCTGCTGACCACCAAGTCTTACAGAAGGAAGTTGACAAGATGCTTGCCTGGGGTGTCATTGAGCCTTCTTGTAGCTCTTGGGCTTCCCCATTCGTGCTCGTTAGAAGGATGACAGCTGACACTTCTGCGTCAACTGTCGCCATCTCAACAAAGTAACCAAAACATGTGTATCTGTTGTTGTGGCTTGATGATGCCCTTAATTGTTTATATAGTACAAAATATTTTTCTTCAATAGACCTTCATTCTCGGTACTGGCAGATTGCAGTTGACATGGACTGCGAGAAGACCACTTTAATTACACCCGATGGCCTCTATCAGTTTAAAGAGGTGCCGTTGAGGTTATGTAATGCCCCTGCTACTTTTGCACATATGGTGGACACTCTCCTTTGCGGTTTTAAGTGATCAATCTGCCTGTGCTACCTCAATGATATTATATTTTCACCAACTTTTGCCACACATCTCAGTTGCCTTTCAACAATTGTTCCTGTTTACTGCAAGGCTGGGCTTCAGCTGAATTTTGCACATATGGTGGACACTCTCCTTTGTGGTTTTAAGCGGTCAATCTGCCTGTGCTACCTCGATGATAATATATTTTCACCAACTTTCGCCACACACCTCAGTTGCCTATCAACAATTGTTCCTGTTTACTGCAAGGCTGGGCTTCAGCTGAATTCATCAAAATGTCACTTTGGCTGCCAGCAACTTACTGTGCTAAGACACCTCGTTGATTCTTGTGGTGTCTGTCCTGATCCCAAGAAAGTTCGCGCCGTCAAGAATGTCCCCGTGCTGACCTGTGTCGATGTTTGAAGCTTTGTGGGTCTCTGCTCATACTTGCACCGGTTGTATGCAGTTTTGCTAACATTGCACATCCTCTCACAGAACTTCTCGGAAAAGACATGGCTTTTGTCTGGGGTCCGGAACAAGCTGCTGCGTTCGCTGAGCTTACCGTGCAGCTCGCTTCGCCACCAGTTCTCGCCCACTTTGACGTGACCACGCCAATGGAATTTCGCTCTGATGCCAGTGGTCATGGAATCTGTGCTGTTTTGGATCATCGCCAGCAAGGTTGTGACCATGTTATTGCGTATGCTAGCCATCGTCTGTCCCAAGAGGAGTGCAATTACTCTATTATGAATGCGAATGTCTTGCTTTTATTTGGGCAATGGCTAAATTTGTAAGGCCGCCCATTCACAATTATTCACAATTCACCATCATGCCTTATGCTGGCTTTCATCCCTAAGCCTCCTACTGGATGTCTCGGTTGGTGGGCTCTACGACTCTAGGATTAATACACAGTTGTGCACAAGAGTGGCTGGTTGCATGAACGCACTGGTTGCTTGTCGCATCATCCAGGAGACCCACCGGAGTCTCCTGATAAGTGTGAATATACCTGCGTGCTGTTGCTTACTGATCTCCAGAACATCGGAGATAGCAATGTGATGACCCCTACTTGTAAGACGTCATTCTTCGGCTGACTTCTGGGACACCTTCTCCTTCCTTGTGCATGTTTGTGCTGCAGGATGGCATCTTGTGACGTTACAACATGCACCCTAATGGTCTTGAACTGCTCTTGCTTATTCCCACACATATACGTCTGCCTTTGCACAGCTGCACTATGTTCCTACCACACGTCACCTCAGAGTCTCTAGGATGTATGATTGTGTGGCATCGCTTCTTGTGGCCCGCTATTCACCATTCCATCTGCCGTTATGCTGCTTCCTGTGAACAATACCACCGCCACAAGAAACCAGCAGTACTCTCAGCTGGCTGCCTTCAACCCCTCGACGTACTATCAGAGCCATTCTTTAGGCTTGGTCCTGACCTTCTTGGCCCTTTTCCGCTGTCTACTTGCGGAAATAGGTGGATAGCAGTTGCTACCGACTACAGGACCTTGCACGCAATGACTCAGACTCTCTCAACCAGCTGTGCAATCGATGTCACCGACTTCCTCCTCAAAGGCATTATACTTAACCACGGCACTCCTGGACAGCTCCTCACAGACCTGGGCCTCTATTTCATATCAGAGGTTGTCCAGGGCCTCTTGCACTCCTGTGCTACAGAGCACAAGTTAGCAATGGCACACCACCTCAGACCAATGGCCTCACAGAGCGTCTTAACAGAACTGTCAAAGACAGGCTTGCTATATATGTTTTTGCTGACCACCATGCCTGGGACGTCGCTCTGTTCTTTGTAACATTTGCCTATAATTCCTCCTGACATGACTCTGCACGTTTTTCTCTGTTATATCTCTTGTGCAGAAGGAACCTCGCACTGCCATTTGACATGCTCCTTCCTGCTGTTCTCGACACGTAGGAATACGCCCGTGACACCATTTTCAAAGCTGTAGAGGCATGCCAGATTGCCCGCCTATGCCCTACAAATTCACAGGAAAAGGAATGACTCTTTTTTAATGCCCGCCACCTCGATGCCCACTTTAATCCATGGTGATATGGTTGTTCTTTGGTCACCTTCACTGCGAGTTGGCCTTTGCAAAAAGTGGATTTTGCCTTATGCTGGCGCCTACAGTGTTTTCTGCCAAGTGACCAACTTCACGTATGAAATCACGCCTCTTGAGTCCACAATATCTCGACCTTCCACTGATGTCGTCCACATTACCTGTCTCAGGTGATGCCACTCGGACTACCTAGTGAGCACTGGGATGGCGCATTCTCTACTGGTAGTCATGTTGCCAAGCACAGCTCGAGATGAAGCTGAGGATAGCACAGAAGACGATGCTCACTGATGTCGCATGGACTGTATTTCATCTTGTATGCCAGTGAATGCTTTGTAAATGCCATGTAAATATATTTAAATCTCTTTTTTCCCCGTAACAGTATTTACAGGTTAAGGCATGCTCATACTGGCAGAAGCACATATTAAATCACAGCACATAGCTACATTTTCTTGTCCTGTGAGCACACCACACAATGTCAGAGCACACATCTAGCACGCAAGATGCATTCTTGAATAACCCCCAGACTTCACTGATTGCTGTGGAAACAGGTCATGTCATCATTGGCCAATGCGATAATATGTAACAGTTGAAAGCGCTGCCTCCGGTGATCAAAAAGGTCCCACAAAGCACACATGTGCTGCCCCTAACATGATCATGCAAATGACGTCGCCAGTACACCATACTCATTGTCCCAGCAATGACAGGGAGCGTTGAATAACACAAGCTTGCCAGAAGGAAAGCCCCTCCCCAAAATGCCCAACAACTTCTTGACAGGCTTGATGGGTTGGCATGATGCATAACACTGGGCATAGGTAATTATGTAGCAGCCTCTTGCATGCGGTGGGCTTGGTGCTTGCTCAACATGCACGCCTTCCTTTTTCTACTCCTTGGAGTGGGACCTTTCGCAGCTGTCCATGGAAGCCTTCCGTCGCCTTTTCATAACCGAATGCTGCCATAATTTGCACTCAGTGGCGCCCAAACCTTGAAAGGTGAGCTTAACAACGTCGTGGAAGGGTCGCTTGGGTAGAACAGAGATGCGCCCTCCTGTAGAAGTGCCGAATTTGTGAGCACCTCAGTGCTCATGTTAGCCTAGTGGTATGCTACTCATGTCATTTCGATGACGCCAGGAGCCACCCTCCAGCCAATTCTCCAAACATAGCAGTAGTAAGCCTGAGATAGCTTTAGTGTACTGCTACATATGTTAAATTACTGCTATGGTTTTTGCCGCCTGCCAGCTTTGTGCATACTACCTTAGTTGCACTGCGCATGTGCCTGGCACGGCTTAGCGAGTGTGCAAAAGAGTCATAGTAGAGGTGATGGAGGTAACAGAGGCAGTAGTGATATGCTAAAGTTATTGTTGACAAAGCTGCTGGTCAGTTCGACTTGCACATGAAGTAGTATGTATACAGCAGTTTACTTGGAAAGGGTTTTTGGTATACTTGAACCTTCATTTCTTTTTTAAAATTAGTGACAATGCAAAGTCTATCACCTTTAAAATGCAGCAGTGTTACTGTTACACCCCCCTTTTATTTATACGTAACTTTTTATTTGTTTGCTTCCTCATGTGGATACCTGCCATTATACTCGCATCATCATATAAATGCAACACAGTGCCGATGGTGCACAAAACATCCACTCCTGCTGGTGCTGGACAAATTGTTGACGTATTTTGTTCCTGGATAAAAAAACGAAAACTGACGAGCGAACTTTCTAATTAGAACAAGCTCTGGTTCCTTGACCTAGAAGTGTTTTTCTGACCATCTGTGCTGGCAGTGTGCTACCTGTAGCTCAGTGCATTCAAAGCTTGGGCAGTGTACGATTGCCAAATCTTGTTTAGGGGCTGGCTTGTCGCAGTCGTGCCTTCACACACTACGCAGCAGTTCTGATTCCCAGCTGCTGAGACTGTGAATGGAAGGCTACTCAGACAATTTACTCTCTGCCATTGCCAAGTGTCCTTTAGCAGACTTTAAGGAGTCAAACCCTGGCAAACATAACAATCAAAAAGAGAAAAGTTTGCATTCAAGAACCACGGTCATTGCTTATTTCCATTAAGAGTCTCATATCAAATGGGTTGCATATAAGGCAGGCATCAGAGCTGTATTTTTTGCCAAAAAAGTTTTGCAGTATGTGGCAAAAAGCGAGCAGGGAAGGCACAATGCCTCGAACGTGTGAAATGCAAAAAATCGCAGGCCTGAACTGTACATCCAGCACAGTCGCAGTGGAAGCTGGAGGAGTTGTTCCATAGGAGCTCCATTTCCAACAGCAAGCACTAGAGGGTCTTTGTGGTGAAATCTCTTTGCGTCGTTTTAACGAGAACGATCTGACCTGTCCACCCGGCGTCAACAGCGAGCTATAGTTTGTGATGCTTTTTGGAATGCGGTCTGTTGACCCTGACATTGCCTGGTTGTAGCCGTGCGAGTTCTACGATTGTAAGATTCACTTCTTCAACAGCGGTTCGTAGCTTGCGATGGCGCGCCATAATGTGTACCAAAGTGTAAACACAAGTGTTAAGGATACTCGGTGCACATGTCGCATCCCTGGTTCCCTGGTACGATACAATGATGATAATGATTTATTGGCATCCCCTTTGATGTTGGAGGGTGACAAATAGTCACCTAGCTCGCTTGAGTTGACCAGGTCAACATGCAACATGCTACTGCCACATGTCGGGACACCTGGTCTAATACAACGCAGCTGCATTGCAAGGCTTGCATGTATCAACGCTACGCGGCGCACATGTCAGATTGCGTGACAAGTGCCATATTTGTATGCTGCTTCTTCTGCTGATTTTTGCATGCCCTTTGAGATGGGGCAGTGGCAGTCACCTAACCAGCTTGATCTGTTCAGGTATGCTATACATGTTTTTCATTCTGGCATTTATATAGATTTCCTTAATCTTGTTTTTCTTCCTCAAGGCAAAGCATTCATTTCTTGGCCAATCCCCCAAAGTGGGTAGGAGCCACTTACATGTAGAAAACCCAAACAACCTTGTAACACTACCTATGCAACTGCAATATGACGTGCAACCTGGTGCAATAATATGCAGATCCAATGCAAAGTGTGCACATATCGACACTACACGGTTTGCATCTTGCATCGCATGATAAGTTGCATGATATGATGCAAATGATAGTGGTTATGATTATTTATTGGCATCCCCTTTGAAATGGGGTGGTGACACTGTAACCTAGCCTGCTTGATTTAATTTGCGATGCTACAAAAGTGCATCATGCATGTGTGATGCCAGCCTGTGGCTTTTTTTCATCCTCGAGATAATCTAAATCATGTTTTGGCCAACCCCCCATAGTGGGTAGGAGCCTGGCGATAGCTGCGATGGACACTAGTGGTGGCGGACAACATCGCCAACTGAAATGGCTAGTGGAATGAGCTGATAATAGCTTATTGCTTCAAAAAGTTTGTTGATTGCTGCCACAACGTAGCGTATGAGATTCCACTCTCGTGTGGTTGATGCTGCATTGGCCAAACCGGCCGTTGTGTTAATGACCGCTTGAGAGAACATTCCAATTTAATGAAGGGGTGTGTTGGCAGCCACCTAGCCACGCATAGCTCCTGTTGTGGTTGTCGTGCATTATTTAATCAATGCAAAATACTAAGGCGCTATGGTGACCAGTGCGCACGTGAGATATACGAGGCCTTTCGCGTCGTTAAAAGAAGGCGATATGTGCATGAGTGTGCCTTCGATATCGCTCCTCACCAAGCAACTTGTGTACCTTGCATGTGGATGATGGCGACCATTTAGTCGGGATGTTTCAAAATTCTTCGTCGTGGCTACCTTCCTGACAATGTATTCCGACTATGGTATGTTCTCCTCTCCCTCCTGCCTATTGAAGCTCCTATGTATATTGCTGTTTGTGCAATCAAATATTGGTTGAAAGTGCTTCGTCTGTCTGAGTCCCGTCCCATCGTTTGCGCTGTTACTCATTTTCCTCAGACATGTACCAATCGACCCAAGTTAGCACATTTTTGCTTCATTGTTTTGTTGTATTTGCGTGGTTGAAATGCCACTCAGCATTCTGCATGCTTCCACTAATGAAATGGATCTGACTATTCAGTGTTGTTGAAGCAGCACCCCAATTGACGCCCGATTCTTCCTAAAACTCCTGCATGCTCATTAAGGTTAGAGGTGTGTGAATAGTCATTTTTGAGATTGAATACAAATTGAATAGCACTAGGAGTATATTGAATATGGAGTAGTTTTTGAATAATGAATAGTCATCACAATTATTATAACGCTATGTTTACATGCCAGTATTAAAGTTAACAAGTTTCTGTCATTGCATAGTATGTTACGAAGCACTGTTCATTAAGAGCATGAATGGAGCATTAGGAGCAAGCAAGTAGTTTCTTTGCATGCACAGGGCTCTTCAGAGAGTACGTATGATCGCTATACAGCCTGTAAAGTATGGCTGCCTAAGTCTTGTATCCTGCTCTACTTTGCAAGTTCTTGCGTTTTATGTCCATACTGTGCTCACTGGGGCGAAAATTTACCATACTTTTGCTCGAGTTTAATGTTTACTTTGGCGTCTTGAAGTATTCGAAGAATATCTGAAAATATGCGCATTTACGAACAGTGACTCTTCAATTGGAAGATCGAATCGTATACATATTACACTACTCGATCCATTATTCGAAAGTTTCGAATATTTGCCAACCCCTAATTAAGATGCACATATAAGATTGCAATGCGTGAAAATACGTACCTTATGGGCCTACTTTTCAGTGTTCTGTCAAGACCGGCATATGTTTCTTATAGAGATAGGAAACTCTTGCACTATTGTCTACGGGACCTGCAACTATGGCAGTTCATTGAGCGTAGGAGTGATGGTTAGCGCATGGATTTGCTGAACTTTGTCATCGTGACTTGAAACGACCTGGCTACTTTGCAAATTTATCATTTTCAATGACATATTGCATTATAAGTGCCCTGATAAACAACCTTTATGCCTGTGTACAGTCTTTGTAAATTTAGAAGGGAGAGCATAATGAATAATGTTGCAACAACGCTTAAAGCTACCACCAGGCAGATAGACAAATCTGTGTACTAACCACATGAAGAAACCTTGTGCTAAGGCTAACATCATTCCTATGGCAGTCGGCTGATCACAGTGCAAGATTTCCCTCCAGTAATTTTTGTAGGAAACTTGGCCATGGAGGAAGGGAAGAAGTAGGAGGGAACACTTCGCAATGCAGTTGAAGCCTGGTGAGTCTGCTTAACGCATGATCATGTCACGGTAAGCTTTAGTGTCTTCTACCACTGCACTAACTGTGCTCAGAGTAGGCTCTTCTGAAGAGACAACAGGCGCTATAGCAACGTGCGGCTGCTGAGTTGGCACTTTTCAAAGATGCATGAATGTGACGTATAGACTCGTGTAAGGGCCGCACTTTCTTTTTCCACAATTTCGGTGAGGTGCGGTCCTTGCACGGGGCCGAACCTTCTTGTAAAGATGGCGCTGGCGCAGTTTTGTCTTGTGCACACCCCGGATCCCTGGATGTGCCATTCCATCAGAGGTCAACGCGCAGGTCTCTCGACTGAAAATTGAGGCAGCTTTTGGTCATGAGAACAAGACGACGGAAGGCTTCCATGGACTGCTGCGAAAGGTCCCACACCATGGAGTAGAAAAAGGAATGCGTGGTGTGTGCTGAGCAAGCGGACCGAGCCCACCGCACCCAAGAAGCTGCTACATAATTACCGACGCCAACTGTAATGCATCATGCCAACCCATCAAGCCAGTCAAGAAGTTGTTGGGTATTTTGGGGAGAGGCTTTCCTTCTGGCGAGCTTGTGTTGTTCAACGCTCCCTGTAATTGCTGGGACAATGAATATGCTGTACTGGCTACGTCATTTGCACGATCATCTTAGGGGCAACGCATGTGCTTTGTGCGGACCTTCTCATCCCCAGAGGCAGTGCTTTGCAACTGTTCCATACCACCGCATTGGCCAATGATGACATGACTTGTTGTTTAGCGTTGTTTACTGCTCGTAATCATGAACCAACCAGACCAAATGCGTACTGTGCTACGACCAAGGGTGCTTGTGTACGATTTCAATATGACGAAATTTCACCGCAACCACCAAGGAGTACCGAGACAAATGGAAACTTCCGCTGACGCAGGTGGTCAAATGATAAAATTAAAAGCAGCTGCTTGGTACGCACCTCACAGATTGCGCGCTGTATGTTTGGGTGCAAGTGAAAGCTTGCGAGGGTGAGCTGAGAGGGATGATGGCTTGATCAGCACAGTCTTCCCGCATGAGCAAGGGGAAGTGGGGAGGAGAGCGTGTGAGCTCAGGCGCGCGCATACGAGGAGGGGGAGGGTGTCCAGCTTGGCAGGCGTCTTCTTTTCTAGTGCGGCCGTGACTGCACACAACTGTCAGCGCAGGTAATCTACCAAGTCTTCAAAGAGGGCGTGCTGAGATGGTGTGGCGTCATGTGCGCTATCTTCCCATGTGTTTAGTACTGGAGGTTGCGTAATCTCGAGTTTCGGAGATGCATTGAAGCGAAAGGCAGAGGAAGCATTCACTCCCAGCTGTCAGTGCTTTTCATGATAGCGTCATCCCAATGGGCAAGACGCTATTAGCCGCTGGGGTGGAGTAGACGAAAAAGCGTACCTAGCTTCACTTAAGGGGACACTAAAGGTTATTATTAAGTCAACGTGGACTGTTGAAATACCATCCCATAAACCTGGAAACGCTTGTTTCATGCGAAGAAGAGACTTACGTTAAGAGAAAATGCGTTCTGAAGCGTCCACGTACCTTTAGCGCAATTCAAATCGCCCGCCCTCCGATCGAGGAGTGGCGACGTCATGGTATCATAGTGACGTTGCGCCGTCGGTGAGTAAAACTACAGAGGCTAGAATTCTAGCCGGCACCCGCAGACGGCGCTACGGATTTTCTGCGCAAAACGCAAACGCGCGGCCAGAAACAGAGCCAAGACAGAGCCGACAGCAGCGCGAAAGCGGAACTGTTGTGGCTAGCGGTAGGGAAAGCGCGCGACGATAAGCTGGTTCTTTATTTTATGACGCCAACTTTGACGCTCGTTGCAATGGACGACCCTGACAACGACACATTGGCTCGCGATGCTGGGCTCGACTTCAGCAATTTAAGCACTGATGAACGTGACCTGCTGCTGAGGGCTCGCGTTGCCGGCGTCGTTGCGTACTACTACGAGGGAAACTGTATGTAATGGCTGTACACATTCGCACATTTGTAGATTTTCCTACCTGAAAACCACATGTATTCGACCTGCAGTTGTTCTTGCGCTTCAGAGAATGCAGGCAAGACCGACGGAACAGCTATACGGGAAAGCACTGCTTTGAGAGGCACTCCACACGACTTCAGTAAGTTGGCGTTGAACTAGTAATCCTCTGGACGAAAGTGCAGCGAGTACACTATGCGATTTTTCGGCTTTTTGCCAACGCGCTGTGGCAGAGGTACGGCACTTAACCACTTCGAACGGAGAGGTTCACTCTTTGGCATACAGAGATAAGTATAACGTTGGATTCGCCGCTGCAACTGCTCTTGGCCAAGTTCCGCGGACCGTTCGCACATCCCATGACATCACATGAACGTGGCATTCTCGCTGCATGTTCCAAATGCAAGTTTCGCGAGCCAGCAGAACCAGCGCAGCAAGACGTGGTAATGAAACATCTGAAACTCCAAAGCGCGTGCGGCGCAGAGTCGAGCGAAAGCGAAACCTTTCGACTACCCGTACTACTGAAGGGTAACGTTAAAATGTTATTTTTTCTTAGAATCGAACAGAAGTGGAGAAATAGTTTTTTCTTCCGTCTTATAACCTAATGAAATGATCTTTTTAATGCGAGTAGTTGAGTACTAGTGACAAATTATAATGAGGAGTGCCTTCGTCATCGGGCTAGTACCGAAATGTCGCTGGGGGGTCTCAAATCTTATCGTGCATTTACCTCAATTTCTCCATTACTAAAGCTCTGTTCGCGATTATATTGACGCCTTAGACGTTCTGGAGCATTGCTTGATCACTTTAACTTGACTTCATAGTAACCTTTAGTGTCCCTTTAATTCATACCGACGATGTGAAAATATCGTAAACAGGGCGTGAAACCGTATCTTTCGTTGCCGACTCTCAAATTCAACAGAATGAACGTATTCAAGCGGAAGCTTTACTGGCCGCGAACTTGCGATTTCGCCGTGGCCGTGCCCCGAAAAGGCACATGACGTCACAGCCCGTTCCTCGTCGTTGCGTTTGCCTCCGCTCGCTTCGCCAGCTGCGTCGCATGCCTGATAACATGTCGGAGGATTGAAAAGGAGAGCTCGCATGCGCCGCAACCACAGTTGAGGCGGCAGTATGAACAACGACAATTCTGATAAGCAGGAGGAGGCCTGGAATCGACATCGGAACGAGATGAAGAGGAAACGAATCGCCCAGGAAACAGACGAACACCGCGCCGAACGACTGGCTAAACCCCGCAACATAGCTAGACAACCGGACTAACCTGGACTTGCAATCAAGATTAACCAAGGCTAACCATGCTGTGCCTTAGCTTTCGCTACGTATATCCTGGCATAGCCGAGCTGAGCCGCTGCCAATTTTTTTCCCTCCTTCTCTTGGCCGACAACATGGAAAATTTTGCAGCTCCTTCTATGTTAGAAAAATAGGTCGGCTACCGCAATTATTTGCATAGAAGGTCAAATTTCATTACAACGAGATTTCAGTATAATGAATCAAATTGCCAATTTTATCAACTTCGTTACATCGAGGTTTAACTGTAGTGAATTTTTCGCTAAATGTTTCTTGAGTACTTTCTTTTCTTTTAGTTTAGTTTTAGTTTTAGTTTGATGTTAGGCATAATTACAGGTGAAATTTCTATGCGCATACATACACCGAACAGAGTCTAATGGGCCCCTGGTGGCTTTTGTTAAACCCTCCTAGTGGCTGTGTGACACACAACCACAGCTCCCTTGAGGTTAAATTGTTTTATAAACTCTCACAGACCATTATCTCAAAGAACTTCATGGGTGCCCGTGTCGCATGGGTATAGAAACATTAATTTACAGCAGCGTTATATTCAAAGACAGCAACAGTTTTCCCTAGAGTCTAATCTTCGATAGCTTACGTGAAGAAATAGGTTGGTCTAGCAAATCTCTAGATTTTCTCGATAGGCTGTTATTATTGAAAATGAGTCCCTGCAAGCAAGCTTCTCTTATCTGGAGTATCACCTGAACTTTTTCTACTGATTCTCAGGCCTTGAAAAAAAATCATTATATTCTCGAGTTTCACATGCCATATCCAAGATGTGAGTATGAGGCCCGCCATAGTGGGGGACTCCGGATTAATTCTGACCATCTGGGGCTCTTTAACTTGCACCATTAACGTTACTCCGTTTCGGCCCATCAAAATGTAGTCGCCGCGACAGGGATTGAACTGGCAACCTCGAGTTGAGCAGTGTAACACCACTAGTTACTAAGCTACTCAATGGGTCTACTCAGACCCCCCGAAATCTGTTTATCAATAATCAGACTTAACTGACGTGCGGTGTGCCCGCGGAAAGTTAAGTGGACATGCCCTAATTGTCCAATTTAAACAGGAAGTTTCGCTTAGCCGATTTTGCCTTAAGCTATAGTGTAGTTCTTTTGTGAAGTGCTTCACCGACTCGATTTGAAAATGCAGGATAAAATGTGAATTCTTAAAGAATTAATTGGTACTTCCCAAGTTCGTTCTTTATAAGATTTTAGCTGCACAATTTTTTTCATTGGTCGATTCGTTCGTCCGTGGGTTCTTTTGTCCCAAAGCAATACTGCAATACGAGGCACAGTGTAGTGGTGGCCCTGGATTAGTTTTGTACGTCTGTGGTTCCTTGATGTGCACCTAAACCTAAGCACATGAGCGTTTTTTGCGTTTTGCTCAAATTGAGATGCCACTAGCATGGCCAGCACCTTTTGGTCAGCCCCAGCACGCCACAGTCGCTGAGCCACTGTGGTGGGCGTACAAATTTTATTGTAGAAGCATTTAGGATATACCAAGAACTTATAATTAAATTAAATTCTGGGGCTTCGCGATCCAAGTATGAGGTACGCCGCAGCGGGGAATTACGGAACGATTTTGACTACCTGGAGTTCTTTAACGTGCCCCTAACTGTAAGTACGCGAGCATGTTTGCATTTCACCTCCATTGGAATGCAGCCGCCGCAGTCGAGCTCGAACACGCACGACCTCGAGCTCAGCAACGCATTGCCGCAGCCACTAAGCCGCCGTGGCGAGTGCCATGAATCTCAGGACCAGTAGTGCAAGCTTCACATGACACACCTTATTGTCGGCCGTCAGGGCAGCTTCACGGTTCATGGAAACATTGCACAGCTTGCACGCAGACAGCAGCGGGTGCCTCGATATAAAGCCTCCTTTGACAGCAGCCACTCCTTTGGAATCCCAAACAGGACGGGTCGGTTTGACTCAGAGGCGTCAGTTTCTTCTAGTGTTTGGCGCTCTGCAGTTGATCCATGCAAGGCACAGAGCCATTGAAATGAATGCATCATCTTGAAGGGGCAGCGCAGTAAGACGAAGACAGAAGGCAGGAACACACAGGACAGCGCTATAGGACAGGACAGGACAGGACAGCGCTGACACACAGGTCAGCGCTGTCCTGTGTGTTCCTGCCTTCTGTCTTCGTGTTACTGCGCTGCCCCTTCAAGATGTTCAACCAGTACCAACTCGCCCAAATGTCGATCCTTCTACTGAATGCATCATTCTTTGCAGGACATTGAATGCATCTGCATAGGCGACATTAGTTGCAGAGGTCTTTAAGTACAGCGACATCAGGGTTAGCTTTAACTAAAAAATTTCAACCCAACTGGTTGAAAATACAATTTTGTTAGTAGTAATACATTAATTAGATTTGCAGATAAAGTAACGCGAGTTATAAAAGAGCAAGGACCTTTAATTTCTTTAGCGGAACTTTACAACAATTATGCAAACCCCTTGAACCGTACAAATCATATGCAATGCATTTCACACGTCTATAGCTGGCGATCCAGCATCGTTTGGTGTTGGGCTGAAAGTTACTAAGTGAACTAGAACGTTTGTGCAAGGCAAGCTGTTGAGTGTGTGACGCTAATATGTGTGTGTGATTACAACACGACTATGCTGATGACATCATGGCGATTGACTTTTTTTGTACTCAAGCGTAGGAGATTAATTAGAAGCTGTGTCGTTACGACCTACGCCAATATCGAAGGCGCTACCGTGTCACAAGGTGTCTACAAAGCATCAGCTGTTCCGTTGAAAGGACTTCCGAGTATGTCTTAGGAGACATACTGTCGTATGTAGTTACTGGCCTGTTGCTTTCGCGTCAAGATAGCTGTCAGGGTCTGAGCGTAACTACGGACAAATAGAAAAAGAGCCACCCAGCATCGTCTTTGGAGTGAAAAAATTCCAGAAGTATCTCTATGGCAGGGAATTTAAAGTTTTAACGGACCACCAGCAACGGACGGTGCTGTTCGACCCACACCGACACTGCTGTGCGGTGACAATATAAAGCCTATATGGTGCAACGTGGTTAAATTTCGACTACATTGACGCTGACTGCGCCCGTACCGGTAATTTTACGTGTACTGTGTGACTAATTCTTGCTTGTCTCGTTGATACCTACATTTAGTTAGGTTCTTCTATTTCCTACGGTAGTCTAAGGTGACGAGATTGCCCCCTTTTGTTAACCATTTATATGCCGTGGGTGAGTTTCCCTCAGTTTCATTTTTTTTTTTTGCAATTGGTGCCGAGGACCGGTCTGTCTCATCCACGTTTTTGGGCGCTGCTCTTTAAGTGCCAGTGACGGGCGGGCTGATTGGTACAATTCATTTTTGACGCTTTGGCGAGTTCTCTTTTTGGACGCTATGGGGCATACATGTGGTCTCCGGATAAAACAATTTATCTAGTGAACTCGCTTTCGTCTAGAGTCACGGAAAACTTGCTTTTTTAATGATTCTACCTTTATCTATGTTCGTGCGGTACAGATTAAAAAAATTGTGGCTTCCAGTGGCGTACTGATGGGCCCGTCGAGAAAGCGCCGGCTTTCATTTGATCGAGTCAAGTTGTGATTATGAGTTGCCTTTGCATAAAAAAAAAGTAGGGACAGTGATGGCAGTGTTTTCGCTGCTATAGACACATCCAGCGACTATGATGTCGCCGACTGCGACGATAGTTTTGATACGGTGTGGTAGTGAACGAGGCTATATGGATGGAGCCTTCCGCCTGTGCCTCCTGGTTTTAAAATTGGCTGTTTTTAGGTACAAATTGGGAATTTACTACCTCCATGTCATATATATATTTCGAATCTGGAAGACATTTTATATAGAGCTTCGCAAGAGAAGATGTCATGTTCTTTTTAATTTTTGCCGGAATTTATAGGGTTAACAGCTTACATACATAGCCAGATACCAGGTACGCCAAACCCGTACGGCGTCAGCAAAGAAAAGCGAACTTGTATTCTATACAAAGCATTCGGAAGATGACAGGAAAAATGCCTGTCCTGTCTTCCCATTCCAAGTTTTCTCTCTTTTCATTCAACTTTACTTTCGCGGAGTGTCAGTGTTATAACTAGAGAGGCAACTTCCGAACTCATGATCATGATTATATTACTCTTAGTGTTACACAGATGAACGTGAAGGACAGAACGCGGACGTACGTAGCGCAATACAAAGCAGGTAGTAGTGACGGCATATATATTTGGAGACGCTAAGGCGCCAGACTGAAGCGAACCTTGGAGACGTGCCCTCTTTAGAGCAAATTACAGCAACTTTATTTTTCTTGAACATCTAATTGAAGCCACGAACCACGGGTGCTCTAATTATCGGCGTTATTTAAATCGAAAATGAATATTTGTACTCTACTCGTTCAACATATATATGGTAGTAAGCCTTGAAAGGTCTTACGAACATGTGGTGTTTGCAAGCGTTTTCCGATGTTGCCAGACTACCGCACGCGCTGCAGACAGTCAACAGCCGTTTTCCTTGTGACGACCGACGTTTGGCGCGTGACTTGGCACGTGACCTGCTGCCTTGCGGCGGCGCTTGCATTGCGGCAAGCTTGGTGAGCACTGTCACCATGTCGTCGCCTGCCTTGACGTTCACCCCATGACTCAGACTGGCGAACACGCTGGACTGGGTAGCGACAGGCGTCTTGTCTTTGGATGGCTGCGGCGCCGCAGGAATATTTTCCTGTCCGATTGAAGTCACCCGTACAACACACAGAGCAGCATACGTTTCAATCCCCTGCTGAGCGGATGCAACGTAATGTCGAAGAGAAACGTCGTTGGCGCGAGTCTGACCCCGCAATACGAGCGCGCGAAGCCGCAGCTAAGGGTCGAAAATGAGCCGAGGAATGCTAACAGCGAAAGAACCAATGCGACGATGCGAGACGGCACATTACCATGTGTGCAGCAGGCTTTCGCCTTCACGTGTTACAGGAGTGTAATAAGCTGCCGGACTTTTTTTTTATTAAGGGCTGGTGCAGATGGCCACTGAAGAAAAAAAGAGCCCTAGGTACGCAGATGTACCCAGGCAAGTACGCTAGCATGAAATATACGCGAAATTACAGGATTGTTGGTCAATTTATAAGAAAACGCACTCTGTTGATAAAAGGCAAGAGAAATTAGCAGGAGCAAACATTTTATTTGTGCTTGGTAGAATTTAAAATATTCTTTTAGCTTTCTTTCTCAAGCCAGCAGTAACTGGATATATAGCTGGATAGATTTTAGAATTATATCTATATTTGTGACTAAAAGTTTAGAAATGAGCTACGTGGAATCAGATCGTCTCCACGAAGACGGGATTAGTAGCAGCGCAGCGTCCGCAGAAGCAATTGCGAGCACTACCATTATCTGTCAAGGCGCTCAACATCATTAACGTTCATCACTTAGTCAGCGAAAAGTCTCGTTTCGATGCGCACAGTCCTCCCAGACTTCCGATGTGTCTACTGCACCGGATCAGACCTATCGGTGACTTTCTGCTCATGTCCAATGGCATAGTTGGCCTTTCGCTAAGCTATGGGCTCATTTTCATGTCTTCCAGTTTGCGCGCCACCGGCTCCAAGACGTTAGTGCCGTCTGCGCGTAGCTCTTCATACTTAGGGAAGACGTGCCACCGTTTCGTGCACTGTGCATCGATCGTCAAGTCTGCGAGCTTCGACATCAAGGGTCCCAAGGTGTCGTCCGAGTCGTCGTGGAGGACGTCGTTCTGTGCCTGTTCTGTGGATGGTCTCCAGCAGCGGCCGGCGTCAGAAAATGCTGGTTGCTCGGAAGCCTCGCAGAGCTGATGCTGTCCCGATGATTTTGTGGTGATCGCCGCTTTGGGAGCAATGGGGCAGGGGCTTTCTTCATCGAGCAGCTCTTGTTGAGTTCTCTTTCCCTGTCATATGCAAAGTAAAAAAAAAGAGGGTTGCTTTGGGAGAGCGAAGTGCGCGCACTGGCCCCCCCCCCCCCTCCCCCGCACACACGCGCACACATGACGTTCGCACTAACACTACAAGTGAACTCCCTTGAGACCGAAATCACAGTGGCAACTGTAGCTCCTTAGTATCTTTGCATATTAAGTTCCACACAAACGGTGGCGCCTTCGATGAAACTCTTTACGTCAGTGTGGGGTCCATATTCTCAACGTTGCATTCGTTACGAGCTGCGAGTGTCTGAAGAGAGGCGCTGGTCCTTCAAGACTCGAAGCATACTTTAGGAACTAGAAATTGCCCTGAGTGTTACATAACGCCCGAGGGAAACAGGCAAAGACTGAAGCAGAAACCTACCAGAAGTTTGCAAGCACATTGCGCCGCCAGCAGTGTTGTCAGTCTTGACATCCTTGGCGCCGGGTCTCCGAAGTAATCGCCTGCGTCCCTCTTTGGACTGACCAGATGCCCCTCCTTTGTCTCCTGGTAGTCCATCTTTTCCTCATGGCAGACTGGTCCTTCTGCAAAGGCGTTGCCTGCGTTCTCAAAGGACAGTTCTTGAGACTTATGCCGTCCAGGTTGACTCCGCCGTCGTGAGCGGTCATCCTGGTCGTCTCGATTCAGAAGCTGACACTGCGGGGTCTCCATCAAGTCCTTGTCCGCTTCGTTTTCTTGGTAGCAGAAGGCTTGCTCCACCAGACTCGGCTGCGAAATGGAAGCAGACGAGAAAATTTGCAGACGAAATTTGTTGAAACTGTTCGACAAAAAATGGTCACAATCCATATTTAACATCAACGCTGCCCCGCGCTCAGCAATAGACTTGCTTTTTTGTGGTTGAACAATGGAGCGTTTTGCGTTCGCGCCTAATTTATCTTATGAATAAACTTATCAAATAAATCAGCTGCGGCACATTACATTGTATGGGTGTCGCTAATTCTAGCGGCACTTGGACAACGACACTATGGGAATACTGTTCATGATATACATTGAACTCTTTCTCTTCTCGACAGTACATGTTCCAAAATTTATGAAATAAGACTAAGTCACACAGTCTTAGAATATCTTTTTGCGATCAAAGTCATGTGCAAGAAGGCGGGTAACTTCTGGGCTAAATATACGCTAACCAACACGAACTTTTGAAGCCCAAAGAACGAACCTACAAAAGTTTATCTACGCTGTCAATCATTCGCATCTTGGCTTAACCACTATACTGAGGGCGCATGCAGGCACCTAAAGCGCCATACCTACTTCCGTAGTCAGTGGCAGGCCGAGAAAGCAGCGGCAAGTGCTCCTAAACGGCAACATGCGTGCCTACGCCGGCGAATCACCATGAAGCGAAGAGAGCGCTTGCAAGCTGAACTACTTTATTTTTTGCTCACGAGCGCACGCGCTCGCTCGGCTCGCTCTGTCCTGTCGCACTTCGTCGTCGTCGGTTATCGGCTCCGCTACAGAGCCTTCGGTGGAAAGAAGCCCAGCATGTGTGTTTCAGTTCTGATGATGGTGGCTTCGGGCAGTCGGAGGAGGGTAGGGTGAGACGGATATTACAGCACCGGCCACGGGAGCTTGGACGAAGACGGGCTTGAGCCTGTTTATTGGCACGTTCTCTTCTCTGGCACCAGCACGAATTGTGAAATGTTATCTTGCCTGTCCATCGTCAAGTGAGGGCCCGTGTGCAGTGGTTGGAGTGACTTGCGAACTGCGTCTATTCGAAAGAAAACATGAGTGCCAGTTTGCTGGTACTCGAAGAGAAATGGGTTTTGTGTTGACTTGTGCCGCTGTGCCGCCGTTCGGGTAGCCTTGACAAAGCCGTGCAGTCGCTTCAGATAAGATGGAGATAAGATGGAGCTGGCCGGGTTTGCTTTGGGGCTGCTGCGCGATGAAATCAGCGGGTAGTCGAATGGAAGTTCCATAACATAGCCGTGTCGCGTCGCACTGGAAGTCTGCTTTGAAGGTATGGCGTATAGTGAGGAGGCCAAGTGGCGAGGCGTCGATTCACTGCTGAGGATCACCACAGACTATCAGAGCGGCTTTCAGCTGGCTGTGAAAACGCAAGAAGGTAATGAATAACTTCTTCCACAAGCGGGATAACCGAAAGCGGGCGTGTAGGAGCCCAAATGGCGAGGCGAGAAATGAAATAGACTTCATACTCTGCGCTAACCCTGGCATCATACAAGATGTGGACGTGCTAGGCAAGGTGCGCTGCAGTGACCATAGGGTGGTAAGATCTCGAATTAGCCTAGGCTTTAGGAGGGAATGGGAGAAACTGGTACATAAGAAGCCGATCAATGAGTTGGCGGTAAGAGGGAAAATACAGGAATTCCGGATCAAGCTAAAGAGCAGGCATTCGCTTTTAACTCGGGAAGAGTACCTTAGTGCTGAAGCAATGAACGACACTCTTATGGGCATCATTAAGGAGTGTGCAATAGAATTCGGTGGTAACTTCGTTAGAGAGGATACCGGTAAGCTATCGCAGGAGACGAAAGATCTGATTAAGAAACGCCATTGTATGAAAGCCTTTAACACTACATCTACAATAGAACTGGCAGAACTTTCGAAGTTAATCAACAAGCGTAAAACAGCGGACATCAGGAACTATAATATGGATAGAATTGAACAGGCTCTCAGGAACGGAGGAAGCCTAAAAACAGTGAAGAAGAAACTAGGAATAGGCAAGAATGAAATGTGTGCGTTAAGAGACAAAGCCGGCAATATCGTTACTAACATGGATGAGATAGTTCAAGTGGCTGAGGAGTTCTATAGAGATTTATACAGTACCGGTGGCACCCACGACGATATTGGAAGAGAGAATAGCCTAGAGGAATTCGAAATCCCACAGGTAACGCCGGAAGAAGTAAAGAAAGCCTTGGTAGCTATGCAAAGGGGGAAGGCAGCTGGGGAGGATCAGCTAACAGCAGAATTGTTGAAGGATGGTGGGCAGATGGTCCTAGAAAGACTGACCACCATGTATACGCAATCCCTCTTGACCTCGAGGGTACCGGAATCTTGGAAGAACGCTAACATAATCTTAATCCATAAGAAAGGGGACGTCAAAGACTTGAAGAATTATAGACCGATCAGCTGACTGTCCGTTGCCTGCGAAGTATTTACTAAGGTAATTGTAAATAGAATCAACAACACCTTAGACTTCTGTCAACCAAAGGACCAGGCAGGATTCCGAAAGGCTACTCAACAATAGACCATATTGAAACTATCAGTCACGTGATAGAGAAATGTGCGGAATATAACCAACCCTTATATATAGCTTTCATTGATTACGAGAAAGCGTTTGATTCTGTCGAAACCTCAGCAGTCATGGAGGCATTACGGAATCAGGGTGTAGACGAGCCGTATGTAAAAATACTGAAAGATATCTATAGCGGCTCCACAGCCACCGTAGTCCTCCATAAAAAAGCAATAAAATCCCAAGAATGGCGTCAGGCAGGAAGATCTATCCAATGCTATTCACAGCGTGTTGCAGGAGGTATTCAGAGACCTGGATTGGGAAGAACTGGGGATAAGAGTTAGTGGAGAATACCTTAGTAACTTGCGTTTCGGTGATGATATTGCCTTGCTTAGTAACTCAGGAGACCAATTGCAATGCATGCTCACTGATCGGGACAGGCAAAGCAGAAGGGCCGGTCTAAAAATTAATCTGCAGAAAACTAATGTTTAACACTCTCGGAAGAGAACAGCAGTTTACGATAGGCAGCGAGGCACTGGAAGTGGTAAGGGAATACACTTACTTAGGGCAGGTAGTGACCGCGGATCCGGATCATGAGACTGAAATAATCAGAAGAATAAGAATGGGCTGGGGTGCGCCTAGTAGGCATTCTCAGATCATGAACAGCAGGTTGCCATTATCCCCCAAGAGAAAAGTGTAAAACAGCTGTGTCTTACCAGTACTCACCGACGGAGCAGAAACCTGGAGGCTTACGAAAAGGATTCTACTTAAATTGAGGACGACGCAACGAGATGTGGAAAGAAGAATGATGGGTGTAACGTTAAGGAGGATAAGAAGAGAGCAGATTGGGTGAGGGAACAAACGCGTGTTAATGACATCTTAGTTGAAATAAAGAAAAAAAAGGCTGTGGCTTAGCTAAGGTTAAGCCCAGGATGCGAAGCATACTAGCCTTTATTTTAGTTGTTGAACCACTGTTTAGCCTGGTGAACTGCTGTTGCTTGGCTATATTTGGTTCGGCTAGACGAAGAAACAACTCATGGGTTACTCTGCTTCGCCTTCAAGAGTGGAACGCGACAGCGTTCCCGTCGACCCGCCAAGGGGTGTAAGACAATGGGCTACGGCGCAGCGACTACGCGCCCCGCATTGGACGCGGTGAGCGTCGAGCAACGCAGCGTTCGGCGCGGCAACGAAATGTGCGCCTGAGCAAGCGACGCACGCCTGAGCCCAGAGAAACAGCTCGTTTCTAAGGCAACACCGCATTCACTAGAGGCGCTTTTGTACCGCTTTGAAGCATCGTACTTGGGCTCAGTGGTAGCGTCTCCGTCTCACACTCCAGAGACCCTGGTTCGATTCCCACCCAGCCCATCTTGCAAGAGTTGAGCCAAAGCCACCTAGAAAATTAGTCTCTGTAGCACGCCGCAACCTTCGCTTCTCATTCCAACGAGCAGCTCTGTCTCCAGGAGGCATCTCACCTCGTGAGTGTCTAGCAGAGGTAAGCGCAGCTGCTTATATACCGCCGCGACGCCGCGAGCGACGGCGCGAGTTGGAGCCCCGTTTCTCCTGTGTCGTGACGTCACGGTGTCACGTGGTATTGAAGGCGACACCGCCGCGCCTGAGGAGCTGGGTTGAGCTCTCGTAATATGCTTCGCATAAAAATGGGTGTGGGCAGGGCATGTAATGAGGAGGGAAGATTACTGATGGTCATTATGGGTTATGGACTGGATTCCAAGGGAAGCGCAGCAGGGGGCGGCAGAAAGTTAGGGGGGCGGATGAGATTAAGAAGTTTGCGGGACAACATGGCCGCAACTGGCACATGACCTGGGTGGTTGGAGAAGTGTGGGAGAGGCCTTTTCCCTGCAGTGGGCGTGACCAGGCTGATGATGATGATAAAAACGCTCCACTGGTTGTGGATAGTAGGCTGTCGTGCGCTGATAATGGATGCCCAGGAGACTTGAAACATGACGGAAGAATGGAGGTTCGAAAGTGTATGCCTCGGTCTATCGCCATTTTCTTTGGAACTCCTAATCGTGGTACCCAGGTGTTGACGAAGGCTTTAGCAATGGGATTTGCCATGATGTTGCTGATGGGTGCTGCGTCTAGGTGACTCGTGGAGCGACAGACGCTTGCGAAGTGATAACTGTGGGCTGGCTATGAAGAGTGGAAGTGGTCCGACTACGTCTATGTGCACATTTAGGAAACGCTCACTTTATGGTCACATATTCCTCGCCGGAGTGAGAGCGGCGTAACAGGCCTCGGCTGGTCGTGCTTGTACTGGGCAGGGGGATACCTTTAAAACAGAAACTATGGAAGATGTCGCACGTAAGCTAAAAAACTAAAAAAATTGTCGACATGTAGTATCCTGCCTTACAAATCCTTTCAAGAAGTTCTGTGTCCACAAGACGCAATAAAGCTTTCGGTCGTAGGTATACCGCCTCAGTAAAGCTAGATATGTCTTATGTCTGTCTGCAAGTTGCGCGTCGCGCAAGGCGTACTTAAGAAAGTAAAAAGAGCCGGTCACGCACTGACACAGTTGACAGAAGTGGAAAATCGTGATAACGCAAAGAAGGCGATTATTCCATATTTTCATGCAATTTCACCCTACCTTAAGAAGCTTGGCCGGAGTGAAAATGATGACGTTGTTTTCGCGTATAAAAAAGTGGTGTCACTGAGTAAGCAAACTTTGTGCTGTCTTCCAAGAGAAGGCCCACAGGAAAACTAATCAGAGACAGCGCTTCACACAATGCGCCCAGTGGGTAGTATATGAGATAACTATCTCATGTAGTAAAGTCTACATCGGGCAAACTAGCCGACGCATGAACGATCGGCTTAGGAAACACCACAACAATGTTAACAACACAATTCAAGGTTATCTAGGCGTGCACTTCATGACTGTGGATGTAAGCCTGTCTTCGATAAATGTAATATTGTGTCTAGGCGGAAATCATGTCTTACAAGCGAAATTATCGGGGCTGCTACAATTTCACGTGCGAGAAATATATGTGTTAGTTGTCCATCGATAGCGTTGTGTGAAAAAGAGCTGACCTTCCTAGATTTAAATGCCAAGGTGCGATAGCGTTATGAGCAGGTTCTGTGCGCATGTGTGAACTTCTGGTTTATTTTTCTAAGTGCTCGCTATAAAACTAGCGGAACACCGACAAAATAAACATTTTTGTTGAGAGTCAGTGCTGCATCTGTGTACTTTGTGCGCCTCCTTTGTCTCAGTCGGTACCCGCCCTGTAGCCTCCTACTGTGTTCAACCAACAAACCCAAGGGGTTATTTTGTTCAACAGAAGTTCTTTGTTGCCGACCTGTGCTGATACAAGTTGTTCTTGCATCACCGGTTAGCTTTCCTTCCTTCTGCGAGACTCAGTAATCTGTCGGGATGTTCATCGCGCCTCCGATTTGCTCAACTTGTATCGAAAAGTCAGCAAGGTAAGCCAACTACCAGGTCTTCCATGGCGAGTGCTTCATTTGTTGAGAGCTTAGCACACAGGTAAGTGGTTTATTGTCTGTGAACAGGGTTGAAGCGAACCCATTTGGGAAAGCTTGGCCTAGAAGACTATAGGCAAGCTGCAAGGAGCACTCGACCGAGAACAGTGTAGCTCGTCTCAAGGCCAGACAGTCTCTTCAAGAAACATCTAAGGGGCTTCCAGGTGCCATCACTGAACCGCCATAGAATTGCTCGTAGCAGCGACACCGGAAGCGTCTACCATAAATCTGGCGGGAGCATCCTGCTATGAATGCATTCACAGCGCCGATTCGGGTAGTGGAGACTTTACGGACACGAAAGGCTCGTCTGCCGCATATGCCCAGGTGGGAGGTGATGATGCGGCTTACGTGTTAGCCAGACGGTCTTCTAGTGGTTTGCGGGCCCTTCGTTCCTTGTTTATACTTGCTGCACAATTTCGCTCACAGTGGCTTTATCATCGCCATAAGGTTAGCATACCATATTTTTCAACAGTTGTAGGCCCACAAGCATTCGTTCCCGGAACCGCAAGGAGCTGGAATCACTTACCTGGCTCCTCCATAACGTACTTAAGTGACCAAAGTTGTTTTAAAAATGCGCTATCATGCGTTGCTACAGGGATACTACACAATTATTTTTTTGTGTGTACTTTAATTTTTCACTTGAAATGTGTAACGTTTTCCGTATTATGCCTTTTCTTTTTCTGTTATTTCTTTCTGTTCCCTTTTTGTTATGTATGTCCCTCCTCTCTGTGATGTATTTATACACTGATAGTACTGCAAGAACGTTAAATAAATGATTAAATAAATTGAAAACGCCGACAAGGTGATTAGACGACGATGTGCTTATGTGTAAATTTTCTCCTCCTTTAGTTTGTTGTCTTCTCTTCCTTTTTTCTGCCTTTAGATTTCTTTTTACGGTCACAACACAAAAGGCACGTGTTCTTCCCGAACTTAGTTGGACACCATAATCGAAAAAATTCCTTAGTCGTCGCACTTGTGTCTTTCTTCGTCTTTTAAGTACTTTCTTTTTGTTCTGCTGGCCCCTTCCGTGCGGGGGAACAAATTCTAGGCAGTCGAAAACGCCCCCAGAGGAGCCAAAAGAGCGGACCGTAAATAGAGCTATATCAACAGCGGGCACGCGGCGAATTTCTAGATTGTTTTAAATATTTGCCGGAAGGACCACGCGGAGATGTTTCCAGCAGCAACATTGCGGCCCACCGAACTTACAGCTGTTTCACATACAAAATACTGTGTTGGTGTCGTTTTCCGTGCTAATTCAAAGAATGTATAAGTAAACGTGGGTCTTCACCTTAAAATTGTGACAAAGAGAGGAGGGAAGTAGGGAATAATGCTTAACGCATGGCGGCTATGTCACTTCCGGCGTCTGCAATACGGCAGGGCAGGGCTTTAGAGATCGGTTTCCATTATTCGTTCCGGGGTGCATCCGCGAGGCGTACAGAAAGGGGAATTCGCAATGTTTTTTTTTTCCCTGTGCAAAACAGGTAAGTAGCAGCATCAAGTTCTATACTGAACAGCGCGAACCATGAAATGCGATCTTTATTCGAAATTTGCATAATGACAAAGCAGAGGTAATCACGTAATCTAATTTCTTGCGATTTTAGGAGAGAAAAAAAAAATCTCGGTGCCCTACCACTCTGCGAAGAAGGATGACCAGCGAAGCTGTGTACGTGGGCCCCTTAATGGCAAACTGTACCTCCGCAGCGGGTCAGCCCGGCATTGGACTATCTTTGCGATAGGCCTACGTATGGGGAGTTCTTAACGCCTGCTTCACCTCCGCCGCGGGTCGGCCCGGCATTGCACTATCTTCGGGATCGGCCCACGTATGGGAGTTCTTAACGCCTGCTTCACCTCCGCCGCGGGTCGGCCCGGCATTGCACTATCTTCGGAATCGGCCCACGTATGGGGAGTGCTCAACGCCTTCTTAACCTCCGCCGCTGGTCGAGCCGGCATTGCATTATCTTCGGGATCGGCTCACGTATGGGGTGTGCCTAACGTCTGCATCAGCTCCGCCGCTGGTTGACCCGCGTATGGGGAGTTTTGCTTACAACGACACGAACATTTCCTTGGACGGTAGAGGTATACAGCTTCGCCGTGAAATCGCACGTCTGCGGGACTTCGTCGCTCACCAGCTCACTGGCGGCCGCAGCTCTCGCGTCATCCGCTACTCCTGGAATCGGCGATGCCAAGTTTCCGTATCCAGACTTCAGCTGCGTCTGCTGGAAACCCCGATGCGCGCTCATGGACTGCCAGTCGGATTGCGATCCGTCCACTTCCGTCGCCTCGCTATCGGCAACGTTGTCAGCGCAATCCGCATCGCGAGGGATCCGTTCGCCACCTGGCAGCGTCCTCATGTCCTGACTCGGCATTGCTGCAGACGGGGCAGCCGATAATGAAGACCAGAGTGGCGGCGGCGGCGCTACTGCTGAGTCATCTGCTTCTCTTCTTTGCACGACAGCTTCATCCTGTGCGAAAGTCTGCACATGAATATTTGCGCGCGTATGGCATGGTGACCACCTACCGCTGCAAAAATATTTTTCTCGGATTTTATATTGAGCGATGTTGCTATTGAGGTTTATGAAGCGCCATAGCTTGCACTGTGTGAGCAAGGAAATTGCGCAGCGGCGTGTATAGCGCAAATTTTTTCTTGTTTATCTGCGCCACTTATATATAGAACAAGGGCAACACTGGACTTTAGTCAACCAAGGGAACAAGCTGGCTTCAAAAAGGGATACTCTACAATGGATCACATCCATCTCGTTATTCAGGTAATCGAGAAATCCGCACAGTACAATAAGTCTCCCTATTTGGCTTTCATGGATTCCGAAAAGGTATTTGATTTAGTAGAGATACCAGCAGTCTTAGAGACATTACGCAATCAAGGAGATGATGATGATGATAGCAACTTTATTGTGCCGCCGGATAAGGAGGCCCCTACTCCCCGTCCCCGGCACACAGGCCTTGGGGACGGGGGCCGGAACCTCCGCGATTAGAAGCAAGCAAAGAGGTCTTGACTCTTCGCGGCTTCTTCCGCCAGGCGGATGGCGTGTTGCTGTGGAGTAGGGTCCTCGCTCCGCAGCAGGGCTTCCCAGGCCTCTCTACAATTTATGTTTGCTTTAGCCCCTGGTGAGCTAGCGCATTCCCAGATTATGTGATCGAGGGTCCCTCTCGCCCCACAGTGTTTGCACTTATCGGTTTCTCTGTCATGCATAACATGGTATGCCCAGACCGGGTTTACGAAGTTCCCAGCTTGCAGGCGCCGCCATGCGACTGCCTCTCTATTGTTTAGACTTTTATCCGGTGGTGGCACCAGTCTCCTGCGTAGCCGATAATTTTCGACAATCTCCGTATAATTTTGCACACGCTCGTCCATGTTCCGGCAGTCGGGCGGTTCCACAGCCACCCGGAAGTAGAGAGCTCGGGCTAACTCGTGGGCCGCCTCGTTGCCAGGAACGGACGTGTGTGCAGGGGTCCAAATTAGGCTAATTTTTCTGTTCAGCCGTCTACTGGCCAGAACCCTTGCCGCTTCGGGCGAAATCCTGCCCTTTCCAAAATTCCAGATGGCCGTTTTGCTATCGCTAATTATGAAATTTGCTTCCGTTCCCACGCAAGCGAGCGCTATCGCAACTTCTTCAGCCGTTTCCGAGTTGCGGCTTCTAATGGTGGCGGCCGATACGGGGGCACCTCGGCCGTCGACCACCGAGGCGACCGCCGCACCCGACTTGCCACTTGCCGCGTCCACGTACGCAACTGACTTGCTGTTCATTGAATCAAAGCGTTTGATTAGTGCTTCTGCTCTTTTTTCCCTCCTCTCCGTGTGGAATATGGGATGCATGTTACGAGGGAGGGGAGGAATGATTATATTTTCTCGGCAGTCCAGCGGGATGTTTGTCTTGCCTCGTAGTCCCCTGTCTGTTTGCAGGCCTACCATATCGAGAATAGCTCTGCCCGTGGTCGTTCGGCTTAATCTTTCAAGCTGCGAAATTCTGACAGCCTCCGCTATTTCGTCCCAGGTATTGTGCACTCCCATAGAGAGGAGCTTTTCTGTGGAGGTGGTAATTGGTAAGCCTAAGGCCCTCTTTATGCACCGTCGAATGAGCGAGTCGAGTTTCCTCCTCTCCTCTGACCTGATGTTTAAGAAAGGCGTGGCATAGCACACGCGGCTTATTACGTATGCTTGGGTTAGTTTAAGCAAGCTTCTTTCCTTCAGGCCTCGTCCTTTCAGCGCGACCCTTCTAAATATGCCAAGTGCTTGCGTGGCAAAGCCCTCTAGATTTTTGATTGTCCCATCATTATATCCGTTTTCCTGTATGAAAAGTCCTAGGATTCTGATTTGGTTAACCTTTGGGACTGGTTTCCCCTCTATTTTAATGTCAAATTCCCAGCTACGCTTGCACCGGAGCGACTTTGGGTTGTAGACGAATAACTCCGATTTTTGCGGTGAGCACGACAGACCCCTACCGGCAGCATAGTGCACGACAGTATCCGCCGCCGCCTGCAGGCGCTCCTCGATGCTAGCATCGCTCCCCTGATTGGTCCAGAGGGTGATGTCATCCGCATAAATACTGAAATTTAGTCCCTGTATGTTTCTCAGAGCTTCGGGGAGGCCCCTCATCGCCACATTGAAGAGGAACGGGGAAAGAACTGAGCCTTGCGGCGTGCCCCTGCTTCCTAATTTCAGTGTTGGAGATTCAATATCTTGGAACTTCATGCAGGCAGTTCTGTCTGACAGAAAGTCCTTTACATAGTCGAATGTTCGCGCGCCTACCCCGATGTCTTGGAGACCGCGGAGTATCGCTTCGTGTTTAACATTATCAAAAGCCTTTGTCAAGTCCAGGCTGAGGATTACCTTGGCGTCTCTAGAACGTGAGTCAATGATGTCATGTTTTAGTCGGAGCATCACGTCCTGCGTACACAAGCCCGGTCGGAAGCCGATGATCTCGTGCGGCCACAGATCGTTCTGCTCCATAAAGTGCGTCAGTCTGGTCTGGACTACGCGCTCCATCAATTTCCCCATGCATGAGGTTAGGGAAATGGGTCTTAGATGTTCTAGTTTAGGGGGTTTGCCCGGCTTTGGAATTAGGATCACGTTTGCCATCTTCCATTGGCGTGGCAAGTGGCCTTTAGTCCAAATTTCTTGCATGTACTCCGTCAGAGCGCTGATGGAGGCATCGTCCAGATTTCTTAGAATTTTGTTTGTTATCCCGTCAGGGCCCGGGGCTGATTTGGTTTTTAGTCCCAATATTACTGCCCTGACCTCCGCCTCCGTGATGGGTGCGTCGAGCTCCTCATTGGGGGCTCCGTCATATTCCGGGAGGGGGGTGCTAAGCGTATCGCCAATGTACATGGTGATCAGTTTGTCCATAAATTCCGCGTCAATCAAGGAGTACAGATCGCTTACGTAAATACCTTGGAGGTGATTTACAGAGGTTAATTGTACACAAGAAAAGTACGAAGATACCTATAAAGAAAGGGGTCAGACAGGGAGACACAATCTCTCCAATGCTTTTCGCTGCGTTTTCGGAAGAAGTATTCAAGCTATTAAACTGGGAAGGCTAAGGAGTAAGGATCGAAGGCGAATATCACGGCAACCTTCGGTTTTTCGATGACATTGTTCCACTCAGCAACACTACAGACGAATTACAACAAATGATTGATGACCTTAACAGAGAGAGTGTAAGAGTGGGGTTTAAGATTAATATGCAGAAGATAAAGATAATGATAAATAGCCGGGCAAGGGAACAAGAGTTCAGGATCGCCAGTCAGCCTCTAAAGCTGTGAAGGGGTACGTACGTTTACCTAAGTCAACTAATCATAGAGAACCCTCATATGAGAAGGAAATTCATAGAATAAAAATGGATTGGATCGCATGCGGCAGGCATTGTCAGCTGCTGACTAAGCCCAAGAAGGACGCAAACTAAAGCACCAATATCGGCCAAGCATGCCAGATGGATTGACACATGCCTGATGCAGCAGAAGTGTACTTCTGCCGATATCTTTAAACCTATATATAGTTAAAAACAACTGATGTCCGAGTCTCAGTCACACATGCGGTTGAACACTGGAGTGCTATTCCGGACAATGACATATTGGGCCATATTGCCAAATTCGCCGGTTTGTCAGCTCTGATTAGCCGAGAGCATGGTCGAGGAGGCCGCTACGGCCTCCCTGAAAGGCTCAAAATGCAACCATTACCAAATCCGAGAGTATGGCGGAATTTTACAATTTGACAAGCGTCTGGAAAAAGTATGAAAGACGCTTCTGCGACGTCACCTCGCGGCGACAAGTTGCGAAAAGCCTACGTTATTACTGTACTTTGAGTCTTTGCACTTGTGAACCCCCCGAAAAACACAATGCGACCAACATTAAAGGCATAGGAAAGCGTGTTTATGTTTTCTCGTGCGCAACCGACGTTCCCGTCAAGTTTCCAAGCGTCCTGCTCAGGCGCCATCTTGTTTGGACAGGAAGGTAGCCTGCATAGTTTTTGACGTCGATACATCGATGCTGTCTTCGCGAAGCTGTCTACCTTGGCGTCTTCGGGAGAATTGAAGCGAGGCTTAAAATGGCCGCTGTCCGTTTAGCCTTCTGCTCTGCTGTCTACGGCGAGTGTTGGAACACGTACAGCCTATGTCCAGAGTAGCACAGTCCCAGAGCCCAGTGCGGCCAACTAGCCAGCCAGCCAGCCAGCCAGCCAGCCAGCCAGCCAGCCAGCTAGCCGGTCAGCCAGTCAGCCAGCCAACCAGCCAGCCAGCCAATGAGCCAATCGATATTCACCTTACTTCTACAGCGTTATCCCACTAATGAATGGAATTGTTTAAACTACAAAAGGCTTAAAGTTGGTTCACAGGAGAAGCCATGGGAACAGCGCCAGAGGCGAGGACGGTGGCAAAAAAGGCTGCGCTTGTGTGATGTCCTCGTCTGCGCCCTCTCGTGTTGTTCCCACGCCTTTTAAGATGTTCAGACTACACATTAAGTAGCATGCAGCTCATATGTGGTGGTACTTCGAACATTTTACTAATCAGTTTCCGTTAATGTGGTTTTTGCATTTTTATGCCTTAAGTGCTTCAACTTCGCGCCAAGAGTGCGTGCTAAATAAAAATAGGTGCGCAGTGTCATCATCGTCAAGTTACTTACTATTACGCCAATACTCTCTTGTTTTTCTGAGCTGACCAGCTCTTGGCATACGCTACAAAGGTAGGCAAACGGAGGCTTCGGTGCTGGGAGGTTCTCGCCGACGTAGGCTATGTCTCCACTGCCTTCAGTTGTGGCCGACCCCTCGGTGGACGCGGCAACTTCGCCCACCCCGTTGTTGCCACGCGCCGCTTCGAACCGCATGAGTTGCTGTGCAGCGGGAAGGTGGCGCAGGTGTGGTGCAGTCGTAGTGGAACTGAGGGTTCGGCACAGGTCGCACGTGTAGGTGGCCATCTGCGAGTGACGGTGACGGGCCGCACATTCCAGAAATTTCCCGGCAAATGCCGAGGTCGGGACGCAGTGAAATGCGGCCAGAGCGAGCGTCACTTGAAGAATGACACGACCCCGCAAAGTCCAACGCATAATTTTTTATACGCTAAAATTGATACCTCACATTATGATTTTATCTCCAGAAATTCAACTCAACCTACATAGCAGTGCCATATTAGCGTTTATGATCTGGTGGAGCAGGAAAACGGATAGGGACGCAGAAACGTCCCGGTAAGTGCATGAAGTGCCCTAAAAACGTCAATCGCTCTATAATACTGCCAATAACGATTTATTGCTGCAGGGAACCTTGCTGTTGCTTCCTATGCATTAGCGCTACGTCGCTGCCATGATTCCTATCCAACTTGCTATATCTTATGAAAATCGCTAGCGCTACCTGCAGAAGCGCTCTTTACGTTGTGCGGCAGCAAGCAATTTTGCGTACAATGGGACACATGCAAGCCATAATAGTATTCTGTTTCGGTTAGAGCGTGACAGACTTGCAGCGTGCTCTCCTGCGTGGTGCGAGTTATACTCGTGTGGCCTCTATTATTTAATGACGGAGCGTTACACTGGCTTCTCTATTTCTGCGATAAAAAAACCTTGCTGAAGAAGAATGACCTTAAAGTACGAACGGCAAGTGATACTTACGGCAGCCAGACTCTTGCGAAGACCACCGCGCCGTACTCGTAAGACTGCTCGAAAACAGCCACGGAACGCTGGCAGCGAGATTAGCTGTTTAGTACCTTCCACCTGCAGCCATCGTCCAGAGCTTGGTTTGCTTCCTCTTCTCTGGTGGCGCGTACCCGCTACGAGGAGATTGTCTAAAATTCCGGATCACGTACTTGTTATGGTCGCCATCTTCGTGGCGTAACTAATGTAGGCAGTTTTCTTCGACTGGGCACAGGAAATGCCTGTCACAAGCAAAACCCGTAGAATTCATGCACCTATACATTTTTTCTTGGGAGCGAAATCAGTGTTCTGTGTGATGATTTAAATTTTATTACCAAGGATGCCGTTGTCGTGCCCCTGCACTTAATCTTTATTTGCGCAGGTGTGGTCTGACGCTACCTCCACTATGCTACATTTGAAATGTGCTGGAATTTATTCATCGCTTCCTTTTATTCCGGAAAAATTCAAGGAAAAATGTTACACTCGAACTTGGAGAACTTGTGCCAAGTTCTCCAAGTTCATAGGAGAACTTGGAGAACTTGGCAACTGAACTCGACAAACGGCCATAGGAGCGTTTGTCGAGCTGTCTATGAGCACCCCTGCGAAAGAAGAGAGAGATGTTGAACTTGTGCGGGAAGGAAAACCAGACAGACGCTGGTGCCTGGTATCCACAAATTATATCGTTAGCCGAGCCCGATCAAGCACCCCGCTCAACTGACCAGCATGTTACACTCGTATGGTTCCCAGCTCATGTAGGCACCGTCCACCCACACCTCCCCAGCCTCAACGAGGTTACGCACTCCCTAGCGCGAGGCCTAGTTAACCACGCGGGAGACGGGGAAGCTGCCAGCCCCCCTCTCCCCCCCCCTCCCCCCCCGGTAGTGATCGCCTGACACGCAACAATGATCTCGTGCAGTCTTTCCACTTAGAGCGTAGAACCTTCCCTGGCCCACACAACAAACTATCCCGAGCGCAGGCTACAACTTTCAGCCTGCTACACACCAATACTTAGCCCTCGTTACAACAACATCTACCCAGACATGTACCTATTCGCAACTTTCATGGCCTATAGATGGCGCCACCTTAAATCCAACATGGCTGTCCGAGAGATTAAGAACTAGAGCAGTCGGTGCAGTGCTGCGGTCGTCTTGCTCAGTGACATGTTTCGCGCCGTCATGTTGAAATGTCTCTTCAATTTACACGCCCGCTGTCGTTAGCCTGCGTAATGGCTCACATTGGGTGAGCAGAACGCAGGATTCGAAGCCTGCTTGAAGGCGAGGAAGTCCTAAACGCTGGTCATCTTGTGTGCTGCGGCATAAAAGCGTACACGTCGACGTCTGTGACTGTGACGACGTCTGAAACCACACGAGCTGTGGTTTCAGTTTTACCGCGACGGTGTTATCAAGAGAAGTGACCGTGCTTTCTATTTGCTATTCTATTATTTTGACCTCTTTGAACGGGTACCATGAGCTTTTATACGGTGTGGTGCTCTGGAAGTTGTTACTTAGACCGCTTGAATAAGCCGCCGTTTCGAGGAAAAAAAGCTTCCTGGTGTCGCGCGACCGAAGTCCTTAACATCGACGGCGTGAAAAGCAGCCCTAAAGCAGTGTTTCGTGTGGGAAAATTTGTTGTCTAGTGATCCCTGCCTGTCTTCACAAAGCTTGATGTCGAACACGAGAAGTAAACAAAAAACCACATCTGACCGCTTTTGCGAGCTAATACCATAACCGTTCTCCCTTGTAATTTAGTTATTGCGCTTTATGCGTCCTGTGCAAGCTACAGTCTTGCGGTAGTTTTACAGCCTGCGTGAGTCCTGCTGCGTCTTGCCTATAGACAGATCAAGCAATACATAGCCGATATTTACCGGTTAGCGGCAATGCTCGCTTCATTCTTCCAGTTATCATTAAAAAATAATATACACGTAGATCAGCTGAGGGTTCGCTACGCGAACACTGCACAGTAGTTTAACGTTTGTTGGACTAGGATTTGTTACCTTACGAGCGCAGTCATGCGCGCCTGCGCACACGTTGCAGCCGCGCATCGAAGTGGCAGACGAGGTACGAATTCCAGGTCCCTCTACGCCTGCGTCACTTTGCTTCGATGCACAAATGAGAAACTCATCTCTCTGTTCGAAAATGGTGGAATGTCAAGCCGGCGTTGCAGAGCGCGAATGCATGAACGAGAACAAGAAATTTTGAAGCAGGTACAAGGTTTCACGGAGAATGTTTGCGCTCCAACGTAGCCGCAAAGACATGAGTGGCAAGAACGCAAGCATCAATCATCCTACAACACATTTGAGTTAAGATTGCGCATTATTTCTTTCCCTGCACGTGATATAGTGCTATGCCTGCGTTTTTTATGGAGGTGCGTCTATTCGCAATTTCAAGTGCTCGGAATCGTCACTCATCTGTCGTATTCCAAAGAAAGTCCTCCGGCATGAAGTGCGCATTGCAAACCTTCATCGCTTCTTTGACAGCTTTGTCTATCCGCAGGTTAATAATCAATTTCTTCCTCATGGACGCAGCCGGTGGGAATGAGATAAGGCTCACATCACCTACCGCATAACTACCGCTTGGCACCCATTACGGCACGCAGCATATACGGTTACTTCCATGTTTGCTCATTCTGAGCAAGTTAAGTGTCCTTCAGGATCCCACGGTAGCTTTGAACGCGTTAAAACATCAACCAAAAGTGAAGGAAAAGCGTACACAACACCAATACGCTACCCGAACGGGCGGCAGCCAGCGGCGAGTATAATCTTTCGATTGTTTCCGGACACCGCCACACTGCGGCGCCACCGTACGTGAAAGTTGCGAATATCTGCAAGACACAGCCAGCCGCACTTCCACGCATGCTTTGGGACTATGCACAACAATACCCGGACATTAACACCAGGACCCTCTCGTCGAGATGGCACGCTGCCGTGCGTAGCTCTAACCTCGACGACCAACTCTGGGCGACCCAGCAAGCCTGCGAGGCGGCGAAGAGGCAACATCTCGACGTACCCACGTGGGATGCCTAGGCCCAGCCACCACCTTTCGCTGGTTTCAATAAAGTTTATTCAGACAGCCCGCTCGATCAGGTGGAAGCCTGATTCCGCCGATTCCACTGCTCGCGCACCGTCAGCGCGTTGGTCGTGTCGTCATCGCCGTCTTTTGTTACCGGACCATCGTGGCACGTTGTAGTGCGCCACAAGGTTCTAGCGAGGAAGCCGTGAGCTGGATGAATGGCGAAGCGTGGATGGCGGTGGCGCGAAACGCACACGTCGAGAAGGACTAGCCCTGTCGGGAGGGAGTGTGACAGCAGAAGTGGCTGAAGTGTCGCTTTAGCCACTTTAGAATGTCACACTAAAGTGGCTAAAGAAGGCAGGCTCCAGACGGTCGACGAAGGCCGTATCTTCCCGGCTGTTGATGAGAAATAGAGTTTCTAGGTGCACGCTTAAGTACATTGAACGGACCATCATAAGGGGGCCGTGAGCGAGGACGCACAGCGTCGCGGCGCACAAAGACGTGCGTGTAGTCCTCAAGGCCAGGGTTGACGTATACACGCCGCGAAGAACGTCGTTATAGGGGGGGGGGGAGGTGACAGTACGCATAGCGCTGCCTAGACGATAGGCGTGGTCGGAAACGTCAGCAGGTACGGTGGATGAGTCGTCGAAGAATTCGCCAGGGACTCGTAGAGTGGCCAAAGAATGCCAAAGCAAAGAATGAAATGCCGGTAATAGTTGGCGAGACCAAGAGATTCGCGCAGTTGCCTGGTGGTGGACGGCTGAGGGAACACATGGATGGCTGTGGCGCGGGTCGGGAGTGGGCGAATACCGCGTGCGTTAACGCGATGGCCGAGGCAATTCAACTTCGTAACGCCGAACTCGCTCTTTGGACCGTTAGCGACAGGACCAAACTTGCTCAGTCTTGCGAGCGCTTGACGTAGATGGAGCTTGTGAGCTTCGGCGGCGATGCTGTAGACGAGGATGTTGTCAAGATAGGCAAAGCAGCACGTCAAGCCACGTAATACATAGTCAACAAAACGCTGAAAGGTCTGGGCCGCGTTAAAAAGACCGAAAAGCATGTGCAGATATTCTAAGAGGCCGAAGGGTGCTATAATGATGGCCTTGGGAATATCTGAAGGGTCCCCAGGAATCTGGTGGTAGGCTTTCACCAGGTTGACCATGCTTAATATGGTGCAGCCGTGCAGTGCCGACGTAAAGTCCTGAATCTGAGATATTGGGCACCGGTCTGTGACAGTGGCCTTCTGGAGAGCACGGTAATCGCCGCTGGGGCGCCAGTCACCGGTCTTCTTGGGCACCACATGGAGTGGCGAAGCCCAAGGACCGGGGGAGCGACAAATGAAGCCAAGGTCAAACAAGTGTTCAAATTCCTCTTTGGCTCTTTGGCAGCTAAACGATCCGGCGCCAGGCGACGAGCCTGACCAAACTTGGGAGGGGGAGTCGTGATGATATGATGTGTCACGCTGTGAGCGACCGAGGACTGAAAGAAGGGGGTTCGGAAGACTTCCGGAAACTCGGCGAAGACGGCTGACCAAGGCTTGGGAACCGCCATGTGAGAAGCCGAAGCAGTGGGGCGTGACAGGAAACTCTCTGGACGAACAAGCTCGGTTCCAAGACCAAGATGCGGCTGTGCAGCACGTCGACGACGAGCTTGTAGTGCCAAAGAAAGTCGACTCCGATGATGGGCTGGCGCACGGCCACGATTAAAATATCCAGCGAAAAGTACGTCTGAGGCCGATGTCAAGGGCCACCGACTTTTGTCCGTAGGTCCAGATGGTCGATCCGTTGACCGCGGCGAGACGAGGCGAATCGGGAGGATGGCGGGGCCCAGCCAATGTAGGGGGAAGGACGCAAATCCGTGACGCGACCAGCAGTAACAGGTGCGGCGGGCCCGGGAGACAGCAGGAGCCACAGGAACTCTGGACTGAGGGCGCCTCCCAGCACAACCAGAAAGACACCTGCTTGTCATTTATTTCAATACATATTTTCCCACCTGCTCCTCGGCGCTATAGTGTCGACAGGATAGCGTACTTTGGTGACGCGGTCCTTGACGGGGAAAAGACGACACGTCCGGGTCACCAATTTGGGTGTGGAGGAAAACCAGGCAGGTGCCTGGTGTCCACAAATTATATATTTAGTCAAGCCCACTCAATGAGGCTGTAGCCTGATTCTGCCGATTCCGCTGCTTGCACACTGTCAGCGTGCTGTTCGTGTCATCGTCGTCTTTTGTGACTGGACCATTGTGGCCCGTAGTGGTGTGCTACAAACTTTAATGGAAAGGATGCCTCAGCGGCCTAAGCAGTGGCGAGGGTAAATTGAGTGGATCATCAAATAAACAAAGAATGATAAAAGAAAGAAAACGTTCGTAAACTGCCGGTCAAGCTAGCCTCGCGCACAAACTGTGATATACACTTGATAGCTCGCCTGCGTAGGCCTGTGGGATGGGCGTGGTCCGTACCTCCAGTGTGGTAATGCCGCATTGTTTTTGTCTCTTTCTTACTATCGCGAAATTGGGACGAAAAGACGATAGGCGTCTGAGTGTTTGACGATCACTGATGTTGCATGTACTGCACGTCCCTGACGACGACATTAAGTTCGGCTCTGTATATTCCTCGCGCTCGTTCTCTACTAGTTGCCTCTTTCTTCTTTCTTGAAGCGGCGTTCGCGCTCCATTTAACCAGGTCGTCTTGGATGAAGGCTGTGCCCGTCCTGACCTTGTGCACCAGGACTTGCGCGCCTCCAGGAAGCCCTTTGGGCGAAAGGTGGGTAATGTGTGGTGCCTTCGCGTTCAGCTTCCGCTTTGCTTGCAGTTTGAGTCGCTCGCGCTCATCCTTCGGGACAAGGCGCACAGAGATAAGATGGACTCGGTCCAGCGAAGATGAGCAGAAAAATAACAGCTCGCTCGCTTCACCGTGGGCCACGCCGTTGCCAATGTTGTCCAAGCGCCTAGGCATCCAGTCCGCTCCCACGCCCATGGCGTAATCCCGACGAAGGGATGCGCATGCAAACCTAATACCACGCTTCCACGTGCCGACGCTTGGTCAGAGCCTTCAGGTCGTCCAAGCAGTCAGTGACTATTGTAAACTGCATGCTTATGTGGTCTTCTGTAACGTTTCCAGCCTTTTTCCTCAGCCTCTCTATGACAAATAGGGTGGCCTGCAGTTCAAGTGCCTTATTCGTCGGTTCTTGCTGGTGTTGATGGATCCGGACATCTTGCTGCTCACCAGTACTGACTGCCAGAGCCGCTCGGAAGGTAATAGGATCCCAGACCGCATCTGTGACGATGGCATTTTCTTTTAGATCAGCCCGTTCTGCGAAGTTGGATCTATAAGAACCGTGGTGCTCTTTCGTGTGACCGTAGGTGACAGGTTTCTTAACTCGAACTTGCACGTTGTTCCAAGGAGCGACAGCAGGAAGAACTTCCACCCTGTCTGACTACCGTTCCCCGTTCAACTCTAAGAGCTGCGGTCCAGAGCCTGTGTATCGGCGACGGTGGTCATGTTTGTCTTTGCGTTCTAAGATGTCACTGAGTGGAGGAAGTCGTGATTACTGATGCACTTCCTCCATTCGCGTGTGGCGGGGAAGGCCCTTGATACCTCGAGGATACTCCCAGTGACACTCCAGGTGCCCAGTCCTGAGGACACTCCCAGCGCATCATTTCGAGCTTGCTATATTTTGCTTTCGTGAGATCAAAGCACATCGCATCGTTACATGCCCCCGACGTCAAAATGCGAGCCGTATGGGTGCGGGCTCTTCTACGCTTCTGTAATATGCACTTCACGAGGTGCAGGAGTTCCTTCCACCTAGGTTCCAGTTGTTTGAGCTAGGTAGCCGCCCCTCCGTCCTTTTGAATTGGAATGCTTGGTGTCGCGACATGGAGTTCCGGTGCTTTTTATATTGTCTGGCTAGCAAGGGTACATCCTGACCTTTCTCTTTTCTTGCGCCACGCCACCGGAGAGGATGTAGTGTTTTCTCCGGAGATGGTTGCGTGCCTGCTTTGGTCAGCTCCACTGAGGACAGAAAACGCCTGTTGCAAGCAGGCGTTGGTCGTCGATGTGTCGAGTGCATTCTGCATTGCCTTCGTTGTCTTTTGTGTTGTCTGAGAAGGCCGCCAGACTCCGTGCGCAGTGTCACGTCACCTGCATATGTGCTAAATCGTATGTCGTGAACCTGTCGAAGACAGGCAGCCAGTCCTCGCTTAACTAGATGGAACAGCTTAGGCGATAAAATTGCGTCCCGGGAAACGCCTACGGTGTTCGTGACTGCACTGAGATATTTTTTGCCGCTACAGCAATAGATAAATGTTTAGTGCTACAGGAAGCATTTAACAATGTTCACAATTCGTATTCCAGGGTGCGTTTCTTCGAGCGCCGACATTGCGCGCTCGTGCGTGACACTGTCGAATGCCTCCCGTTGGTCCATGGCGACAAGGATGCCGGGCACCTTCTGCCTTGCCCGCTGCTTCCGGGTACAACGGTGGAGCAAGAGGAGATTGCCCCAAGTATGAAGAACCGTTGATGGTGATGATGCCCTATTTGATGACACATAGGAGTGGTCTGAATCGAATCCGACTTGGGTCAAAGCATGCTCTTTTTATACCTTCCTCGAGATAGTAGGCAAGCCGCGTGAGGAGTAACCGTCGAAGAAACCTGCGAAGCAAAATGATTGCTTTGTTAATGTATCCCTTTTTTATTACTGTACATATCCGCAATTAATTTCGTCTTGATTAAATTGTAATATTTATTTACCGAAATGTATTGATAACCTGCGAGATTCCCTCTGCCTCAATATTTTGCCTTACCCTAATGAGTATTTTTACGCTTTTATGTATTCTTGTCCGCGTGAACAAGCAAAAGTGCGTGTTACTTTACTGTAATACAGTTATGTGGACTGCAGTTGTCAACGGCCTATATTCTCTTGCGGCCCTTGGAAGAGTTTGGCTTACTGCCGGTCCAACTGCTGCAGCCAGCCTCGAAAAATATCTTGTGTTCATCCATACTTACCTGTTTGCCCTGTACTCGACAGCAAGGCCTTTGATATTTTTGCAACATTGAGGATTTTGAGTAGGGTTGCCGACCACCTCGAATTTAGAGGGACAGTCCCTACTTTCGAGTTAATATCTTATGTCCTGACTTGACATACTTGGGAAGACCAAATGTCCCACCTTATGCTTTCTTTTCTGCTGGATAAAAAATAAAGCGGATTTTCTTTTTATGATGCCATTTTATAATATTTGCACATGCTTTTTTAATAATCTGATATATTGTCAGAAACACTAAGATGGTTTCGTTTTTGTTGGGGTTCTACTTTGTCGTATGTCCTAAACGTTCACAATAACTCTATCCGCATTTGCAGCCGTGCTGATTTTGCTGTGTCTTTCATTCTGTGAATCGCGACATGATAGGTATAAAAATGTTTTTCAACTTGGTAGCGTTGTAAGGGTACTTCAACCTTGTAGGCGTTGATTGTCGCCAGCCCCCCCTCCTCCCCGTGACGACTTCGTCCATTTGAGCGTTGGCAACCCTAGTTTTTCTGAAGTTTTTCTTTAAAGATGTTCACGTTGTAGATTGGGCACTTATCTTTCTTTTAATTATACGCCAAAGTCTCAACGTATCGTGCGAGATCAACAATGTGTCAAAGGGTATTGAATACATAGGTGTCTATGAGACCTTTGATGGGACTGGGCTTCAGTGACATTATACCCGAGAAAACGCATGAATTAGGAATGTATCAGCGGTGTTCTGCTGTATGTGCCCAGTAATTAAAAGCACTTCGTTAAATTGAGTTTTGTTAAAGGGAGGGTTGTATTACGTGCTCACAGGGGCGTTGTTGGGCTGGAGTGATGAATATGAGTGCAGAGAAAGAACAAATATAAAACCAAACATTTCAGAATATGCAATTTACGATGCACCGTTGGTATCAGTTTATCAAGATGCTGCAGAAAAAGATACGGTTAAGACAAAATACAAAGTTCCTGGGAAGTAAAATTTTCAGCCCAGATGCAGCTTGTTTACTCAGTAAATTTCATCAGAGATTCGGTGGTGAATAAACATTAAACAGATGATTGACATTTTGACCAGATTGTTGATTTTTTTAACAAATGCTTAAGTTTGTTTTGCGAGATACATGTCGGCCGCGTTGGAAATATATGCTCCTTCCCAAAAGAGATGTTCACAGCAGTATATGATTTCCGCTGCATGGGTTTCTTCATCAAAGCCGAGGTGTAGTTCAGGGTCCCTTTGAACGATTTATGTTTACCGAGATTATACTTTATTTTATATTTTCTTTGCACACGTTCCTTGTGCTGGCCACTTCAGTGGCTCAGTGTCTGCAGCATTCTGGATTTGCCACAGTGTCATTAGTTCGTTTCTTGTCTGTCCTAACCACATTCTATTGCTTCTCGAATTGAAAAGAAAAACTAATGTATGTTTATTATTAATTAAGGAAAAGTGAGACATCCACCCAATCGTTACCATTGCTACAAAGGAAACCCATATGGGTTCTTCGAAAGTAAAGCCTCGCAGTTGAAGAAAAATACGTCCTCGTCCGGGACTCGAACCCGGAACCACTCGCGTTTCCGGGGCAGCCGCTCTACCATCTGAGCTAAGGTTCCATATTGCAATGCATTAAGTTGTGTGTTCCACTCTAAAACAAATTGTTGTCACTCATGCCCTGTCTCCAGAATGAGCGGCAAGCTGCAAAGGAGTTCGTGTGCAGATTGTTGAAGACGCAGAAACCGAGTATCAGGTGAGTTTTCACATCGATTTGTAAAACATTTTGAAGTCAATGCTTCCTGGTTGGTTATTTACTCTGACATTTCTCTTGCTGTGGTATACAAGATTTCGTAAACAGAATGAAACAGGCAGTAAACTTGGTTACATGAATACATACATGGTTCTTAGCATTCTAAGTGTGTATGTATTAAGTACTTGCCTTATGTGACCTGCTATGGTTTCTGGGACCCTTTTCACAAACAGTGAACTGGACAAACTGACATTAATCTTTTTTGTAGTCATGGGCCGTTTTTATCAGTAGAAACAGTTCCTGTGATGTCGTTGGATGGTGCTTCTTTCTGATTGGTGTGACATGTGAGCACAATATGAGCTATGATGCTTACTGTGCTACTGAGTATGTAGATTGCTCATAGGTAGAATGAGGTCACAGCGCGTAACAGTTGTGAAAAGCTTCCATGGGCAACGCTAACAGGTGCATTTTAGAGCGCAGCTCTTTGGCGTCCGTTCCTGGGTTTCGCGTCGTCGTCGGCGTTGTCGTCGGCCTCGTAACCAGCTCCGCCCCCCTTTCATCCCCCCAGCGCTAGCAGCGACCGACTGATACCGCTGGATGCCGCTGACGCCGCTAGAGAGTCAAGATAACGTGACTGCATAGAACACCGTCGCCGCCATGCAGAAAGAGGAGGAAAGGGTCCCCCCCCCCCTGTTCTTGTGTGGCGGATAGGGTGCTCTTCAGTTGCCGACGCGCCGGTTATTTCACGTAGGCCCCGGCACGTCGACGAATACGTGACCACCTTCCCACGGCTAGACCTGGTTCTTAGCGCTGCGAAAGCGAGGGTATCATATTGTTTGTGTCGGCATCAGCGGCGTTGTCCCTGAAACCAACTCCGCAGCTGGGGTTGACTCACTATCGGCGTCAGCGGCATCAGTCAGTCGCTGCTATCTCTTCCCTCCTCCCTTTATCGTGTTGTCCGCTTGCTGCGCGCGCTTCTGCCCCCATCGTTTGCCGCTGGGTGTACACGCCGCCCCCTCCCCCCTCTTCCTGCGAGTCTCCGGTTGTCAAAGCGCCGGCTCGAACTTAATTCCTTTCTTCGCTCCTCCTCCAATGCAATCCTTGTGCGGTGGCAATCAGAGAGCCAGATCGGTGGCGGCGGATCTGTATATGTGCACCACCCGAGCCGAAATTGCCGCTGCCGTTCGCCACTGCGAAATTATCTGCCAGTTCTTTCTGAGCCATGAGCGAGACGACCGATGGAAGTCCTCCGTCTGCTGCTGCTGCTGCTGCTGCTGCTAAACGAGCTGCCAGAGCAGAGGCCCAGCGCCATCGCCGTCAGAATCCAGAGGTGCGTGCCGCCGAAGCAGAAGCTTACCGTCGCCGCCGTCGAGATGATCCAGGAGTACGCGTCGCCGAAGCAGAGGCTAAGCGCCGCCGCCGAGAAGACCCTGCCGTTCGCGCCGCCGAAGCGGAGGCTCATCGCCGCCGTCGAGAGCAACCAGCAGTAAGCGAGGCTGAAGCAGAAGCTCATCGCCGCCGCCGAGAAGACACTGCAGTTCGCGCCGCCGAAGCGGAGGCTCATCGCCGCCGTCGAGAGCGACCAGCAGTAAGCGAGGCTGAAGCAGAAGCTCATCGCCGCCGCCGAGAATTTGCTGCGCTCAAATTTCGCATTAGGAAGCAACGTAATCGTCGGTAATTTTTTCATCAGTATAAATCGATGTACGCCTTTGGATATAAAGGATCTAGCAGCAGTCGGAAAAGAAAGAGATATATACTATATCCCACTTAGCTTCGCAGTTTTATCTTAGATCTGCTAGCAAGCTCTGTATACGCAAAGAAAAGGATAAAATATTGTCACGTGGTAGTGACGTTAAAGAACACAGTAGCAGTACCGTGAAAGACAAAACTAGCTTTTATTGGGCGAACCTGTGCCCACAAAACAGGCTACACTTAAAGCGCAACGATGGCGGCGAACACGCTCGGCGATCGTCGAAAATCTGATCAGCGGGTCAAGCGCGTCGGCTTTTATACAGCAATCATCGAATGTTCCAGATTAAACGTTGGGACCCGCATGCCTTCCATAAAGTTCTACATCATTCGCGTCAGGCAAATAAATCAGATAACACAAGGTTCGGCAACAACAGACTGCAGATAGAAGCATCGATGACTTTCCAGAAACTTCGGATACATGCAAGCGCGTCCCGCGCTGTGCGATAAGATTTGTTAGGCGGTGAAACCTGGTCGCCCGATAAATATAAATACACGTGTCAATACCCCCCTCTTAAAGAGCATCGTCCCGATGCTACAAAGAGAGCGAAACACAAAGGGACACTTATTAAACATAAGTAACAAAACAACGAAAAGAAATAAAGTCCAAAGGTCAGTTACGCGAAGTCCCAAAGTTCGTCAACGCTGGTGGTACGGCTTGAGCCGCACAACGTGCACAATTTCAGGTCGTGAGCGGCGCCGCTGTGACAGCGAAATGCCGTCTGGCACGACCTCGTAGTCCAGTGCACCAATACGTCGGATGATCTTGTACGGTCCAAAATAGCGACGCAAAAGCTTCTCGCTCAGTCCTCGTCGGCGTATAGGGGTCCAAACCCAAACACGGTCACCGGGCTGGTACTCGACAAAGCGTCGTCGGAGGTTGTAGTGTCGGCTGTCGGTCCTCTGCTGGTTCTTGATCCGCAGGCGGGCGAGCTGTCGGGCTTCTTCAGCGCGCTGGAGGTAGCTAGCGACGTCAACATTCTCTTCGTCAGTGACGTGGGGCAGCATGGCGTCGAGCGTCGTCGTCGGGTTCCTGCCGTAAACCAGCTTAAACGGCGTGATCTGTGTTGTTTCTTGCACCGCCGTGTTGTAAGCAAATGTCACGTACGGCAGGACGGCATCCCAGGTCTTGTGTTCGACGTCGACGTACATCGCTAGCATGTCGGCGAGGGTCTTATTCAGCCGCTCCGTAAGACCATTCGTCTGCGGGTGGTAGGCCGTGGTCCTCCTGCGCCTTGTCTGACTGTATTTCAGAATGGCCTGCGTGAGCTCCGCTGTAAAGGCCGTTCCTCTGTCGGTGATGAGGACTTCTGGGGCGCCATGTCGAAGCAGGATGTTTTCGACAAAAAATTTCGCCACTTCGGCTGCGCTACCTTTCGGCAGTGCTTTAGTTTCAGCGAAGCGGGTGAGGTAGTCTGTCGCCACGACGATCCACTTATTTCCGGTTGTTGACGTCGGAAAGGGTCCCAGCAAGTCCATCCCGATCTGCTGGAATGGTCGGCAAGGAGGCGCGATTGGCTGTAGTAATCCGGCTGGCCTTGTCGGCGGTGTCTTACGCCGCTGACAGTCTCGGCATGTTCTGACATAATGGGCGACGTCGGCGGTCAGGCGCGGCCAATAATACTTTTGTTGTATCCTCGAGAGTGTCCAGGAAAAACCGAGGTGTCCAGCGGTCGGATCGTCATGTAGGGCGTGCAATACTTCTGGACGAAGTCCTGACGGGACAACAAGAAGGTAGTTGGCGCGGACTGGTGAAAAGTTCTTCTTCACGAGGAGACTGTTTTGAAGCGTGAAGGAAGATAGTCCGCGCTTAAATGCCCTGGGGACAACGTCGGTGTGCCCTTCCAAATATTCCACCAGGCCTTTTAGCTCCGGGTCTGCCCGTTGCTGTTCAGCGAAGTCTTCCGCGCTTATCATGCCAAGGGAGGCATCGTCATCTTCGTCATCTTGCGGCGGCGGGTCAATGGGGGCGCGCGATAGGCAATCGGCATCGGAGTGTTTTCGTCCGGACTTGTAGGTTACAGTGATGTCGTATTCTTGTAGTCTGAGGCTCCACCGCGCCAGTCGTCCTGAAGGATCCTTTATACTCGCTAGCCAACACAAAGCGTGATGGTCACTGACGACTTTGAATGGCCTGCCATAAAGATAAGGGCGAAATTTAGCTGTAGCCCAAACGATGGCGAGGCATTCCTTTTCGGTCGTAGAATAGTTGCCTTCCGCTTTTGACAGCGACCGGCTAGCGTAAGATATCACCTGTTCGACTCCGTTTTTCCTCTGGACTAGAACGGCACCGAGGCCTAGGCTACTGCTGTCAGTATGGATTTCTGTATCGGCGTACTCGTCGAAGTGCGCAAGTACCGGCGGCGACTGCATGCGTCGTTTGAGTTCTTCAAATGCGTCGGCCTGCGGCGTTTCCCACTTGAACTCAACATCACATTTAGTTACACGTGTCAACGGCTCGGCGATGCGTGAAAAGTCCTTGACAAAGCGCCTGTAGTAGGCACACATGCCAAGGAATCTACGCACTGCCTTCTTGTCGGTGGGCTGCGGGAACTTTGCGATGGCAGCTGTTTTCTGCGGGTCGGGGCGTACTCCGGATTTACTGATGACGTGGCCTAGGAACAGAAGCTCGTCGTAAGCGAAGCGGCATTTTTCTGGCTTCAGAGTGAGCCCTGATGACTTGATGGCCTCTAGTACTGTGGCAAGCCGCCTAAGGTGATCGTCGAAATTTCCGGCGAAGACGACGACGTCATCCAAGTAAACGAGACAGGTCTGCCACTTCAGTCCTGCTAATACTGTGTCCATGACGCGCTGGAACGTTGCAGGCGCCGAACACAGTCCGAATGGCATAACCTTGAACTCGTACAGGCCGTCTGGCGTGATGAAGGCGGTCTTTTCGCGATCCCTTTCGTCGACTTCTATTTGCCAGTAGCCAGACTTGAGGTCCATCGATTGAGAAGTATTTAGTATTGCAGAGCCGATCCAATGCGTCGTCTATCCGTGGGAGGGGGTATACGTCTTTCTTCGTGATTTTGTTCAATCGACGATAATCGACGCAGAAACGTAGGGTTCCGTCCTTTTTCTTCACTAAAACAACTGGAGACGCCCACGGGCTTTTCGACGGCTGGATGATGTCGTCGCGCAGCATTTCGTCGACTTGGCATCTTATAGCTTCGCGTTCTCGCGTCGAAACTCGGTAAGGGCTCTGGCGGAGTGGTCGAGCGCACTCTTCGGTTATTATGCGATACTTTGCGACTGGGGTTTGTCGAATCCTCGATGACGTCGAAAAGCAGTCTTTGTAGCGTCGAAGCAGACTTCTGAGCTGCTCTTGCTTAATCACTGGGAGACTTGGATTAATGTCGTAGTCTGGTTCGGGAACCATGGTCGTCGGGGTAGATGCGGCGGAATCCGAGAGGACAAACGCATTACCGGTTTCCAGAATTTCCTCGATGTACGCGATCGTCGTGCCCTTGTTGATGTGCTTGAACTCCGGGCTGAAGTTTGTCAGCAACACTTCAGTTTTCCCTCCATGCAGTCGAGCGATCCCTCTTGCGATGCAAATTTCACGGTCTAGCAGGAGACGTTGGTCGCCTTCGATGACACCTTCTACGTCAGCGGGTATTTTGGTGCCGACCGAAATAACAATGCTGGAGCGGGGCGGGATGCTCACTTGGTCTTCGAGCACACTCAAGGCGTGGTGACTACGAGGGCTCTCTGGCGGTATCGCTTTATCTTCCGACAGCGTTATTGACTTCGACTTCAGGTCGATGACTGCGCCGTGTTTGTTCAGGAAGTCCATACCGAGAATGACGTCTCGAGAACACTGCTGGAGGATAACGAAGGTGGCAGGGTAAGTCCGGTCATGAATGGTAATTCTGGCAGTGCAGAGTCCAGACGGCGTGATGAGGTGTCCTCCAGCGGTTCGAATCTGAGGGCCTTCCCACGTAGTCTTAACTTTCTTCAACTGGGCGGCGATGTGTCCACTCATGACGGAGTAATCAGCCCCTGTGTCGACTAAGGCAGTGACTGCGTGGCCGTCGAGAAGCACGTCGAGGTCGGTGGTTCTTTGTCTGGCGTTGCAGTTAGGTCGTGGCGTCGGATCACGGCTGCGTCGTGTTGAACTGAAGTTGGAACGTCGCGTCGTCAAGTCGTCGTGCGTCGGTGTAGTCTTGCCTTCCTGACTTCGTCGGGATGGCGGCGTGTCGTTGTTATGTCGTCGAGATCGTTTCGTCGTCGTCTTCGTCGGCGGCGGAGGATCTTCGTCAGTTCGACGAACAGCAACCGCACCTCCATCGGTTGCTGCTTTTAGTTTTCCGGATATGGGCTGACGGACCGGCCGCGGGCTGGGCCAGTGTATGGTCGGCGCTGCGGCGACAGGTAGCGGCCTGGTGACGGCGAACGGGAAGCTCGTCGATGGCTCCACTGAGTGGCGGCGAGGTAGTCGGCGATATCGCGAGGTCGTTCGCCAATCTGTGGCCGCGGCGCGTTAACGGCGAAACCTCGCAGTCCCATCTCCCGGTATGGGCATCGGCGGTACACATGGCCGGCTTCCCCACAGTGGTAGCAGAGCGGGCGGTGGTCAGGAGCGCGCCAAACGTCTGTCTTCCTCGGGTAGGTGCGCTGGGCGACGGGTGGTCGTGCTGGCGGCGGCGGCGGTGGCGGACGACGAAACTGCGGCGTGACAGGGCCCTGGCGCGGTCGCGGAGGGGGGCCTTGACGGCGTGCGACGGCGGCGTAGGTCATTGCTTGCGGCTCGGACTGCGGCGATTCAGGGGCTACTCCAAGCTGTTGTTGGAGTTCCTCACGCACGACATCGGCAATCGAAGCCACCTGAGGCTGTGATGATGGGAACAGCTTTTGTAGCTCCTCCCGCACGACAGCTCGGATAGTCTCACGCAGGTCGTCGGTGGCCAGTGTCTGAAGTCCGGCGTAGTTTGTCGCGTTCGTGCGGCGGTCGAATTGCCTGTTTCGCATCTCGAGTGTCTTCTCGATGCTGGTTGCCTCGCGAAGGAACTCTTCTACGGTCTTCGGTGGGATTCGTACCATTGCGCCGAAAAGTTCTTCCTTCACACCACGCATGAGAAGGCGGACTTTCTTCTCCTCGGGCATATCCGGGTCGGCGTGGCGGAAGAGACGCTTCATTTCCTCCGTGAAGATGGCAACGTTCTCGTTCGGTAGTTGCACTCGGGCGTCCAGCATGGCTTCGGCCCTTTCCTTGCGCACGACGCTTGTAAAGGTGCGCATGAAGCCGGTACGGAACAGGTCCCATGTTGTCAATGTCGACTCCCTGTTCTCGAACCACGTTCTGGCGGCGTCTTCTAGGGCGAAGTATACGTGCCGCAACTTGTCGTCGGAGTCCCAGTTGTTGAAAGTCGCGATTCGCTCGTACGTCTCCAGCCAGTATTCCGGGTCCTCAGTTGCTGCTCCATGGAAAGTTGGTGGGTCCCGAGGTTGCTGTAGGATAACGGGGGACACTGGGGCAGCCATTTGGGTTGTCTTGATCACTATCTTCTTTGTCGTTTCAGGCAGAAGTCCGTGCTCTGGGGGCAGTCTTTGCAGTCTGCGGCTAGCACGCTGGTCTTCGGCGATGTTAGTTTTGTCCTCGGGCTTTGGGCTTGGATCGCGATTTTGCGGGGGCGTTCGGTACATGAACGCACTAGCACCTCCACCAGATGTCACGTGGTAGTGACGTTAAAGAACACAGTAGCAGTACTGTGAAAGACAAAACTAGCTTTTATTGGGCGAACCTGTGCCCACAAAACAGGCTACACTTAAAGCGCAACGATGGCGGCGAACACGCTCGGCGATCGTCGAAAATCTGATCAGCGGGTCAAGCGCGTCGGCTTTTATACAGCAATCATCGAATGTTCCAGATTAAACGTTGGGACCCGCATGCCTTCCATAAAGTTCTACATCATTCGCGTCAGGCAAATAAATCAGATAACACAAGGTTCGGCAACAACAGACTGCAGATAGAAGCATCGATGACTTTCCAGAAACTTCGGATACATGCAAGCGCGTCCCGCGCTGTGCGATAAGATTTGTTAGGCGGTGAAACCTGGTCGCCCGATAAATATAAATACACGTGTCAATATGATCAATCAGTCACCGAAGCATGCAGCTGCAGAGCTCTCGCGTGGTTCTTACGTACCGCGTGCAAACATGTATAGTTGGTGTACAGTAAGCTTAAGTTTACAGGATGCGTAATTTGCAAAAAGATGATTTCCCAAAAAGCCTTAGCACATAATCTCGAAACCGAAGTTTCAATTTATCGTAGTTTTTGTGGCCTATACAACGATTCATTATGTTATAAGGGTCCTGTCCTAACAGATCAGAAAATCAATTTCTTGTGGAAACTGTGTTTCGTAAACTTTTGTGTCCAGCTCCACATAACGTGGATAGATTTCCAAGTTTTGTGTCGCCCTGTGAAAAAAAAAACAACGTTGCTAGCATCTGCTACATCACCTTTTATTCTGCTAAATGCAAGACTTGTAAACAGTGCCAATTACATGTTGATCTCCTCCCCATCTGCTCCACCATCGTGATATGTTTTTTAGTTTGGCATGGTAAAGCAGAGAACCATTTAAAATGGGTCCTTGTTGCTTTCTGCAACCGTTATCTCTCACTGCTGACCTTGAAAAACAACAATAGTAGCTATACCGCTTTTTCTAATTCGCGTGTGCTCTTCTCTGCATTGCACATTTGCCCAAATAGTAATGGCACCTGTAGTTGGTTGAAATGAAAACTAGAGGGTAGCTGCACGTGCCAGGGCTTTTATGTTGCTCATGCTCTCATCATGAGAGCCACGTGAGCGTCATAAGACAAGCAAGCTTCACCCGCACACACTGATTGCCAAAAGTGACTATACTGCCATCAGTGTGGCAAGGTGCCTCACAGGAGGGCTAACTGTACAATTAGAAAAAAGGGCCCATTACAGCGGCACCTACGAGCATAATAATGTTTTATTTCTGCTGTCATGCCAAGTAGCAAACCGTGCCTATGTTTTTTTGTTTTACTTCTCAGACTGCCATCTCCGAAAACTGCCAGGTAATGTCGGACACAAATTCAAGGCGCTACGACGACAGTTGCCGCTGACGCAAACCAAAATTGACTGCACCAAGATCCTCTACTACGAAATGGCCTCGGAGCTGAAACACTCTTGTCTGTCTCCTCCATTCTGTGCCACCCGTGCATGCAGATTTGTTTGTTTTTGAAGAGACTCCTCTTCCTGATCTCGAATTTTCCATTCTTACGTGCTTCTGATCTACTGTATTTTCTCACTCCTGCTTGTCCCTTTACCTCGTCTAAATGAACTTTGTGCCACACATTTTGATGGACCTCCTGCGTTGGGATTTGTGTGGCTCTTCTACTTCTCCGGGTGCAACTTGGTCCAAATTGCTTTTTCGTTCATGGAGCCAACAGCTTAGCCAGTTAAACTGAGACAGGTCAAGGTATTTATTTATTTATTTATTTGTTTATTGTAACTTCTGTTCTGTATCGGCCAGATGGTATGATAAGATAGTACCGTGAATGACTTCTGCCTGACCGGCATGCAGCGTTATCTGTAAAAGTACGCTGCTGCCTTGAATAAAGGGCTTTTTGCGTTGCTGCCACCGAAGCGTCTGTCTGCTGCTTAGAATAGAACATCTGGCGACGAGGATGGGATCCGGCGCGCAGCAAACCACCTCCGGCCAGCAGCAGTCACGAGGCTGAATCGCGTGCGGTGCAAGGCGACACAAAGCCCCTGCAGCCACGGCTTCATCGACTGGGGCAGCGCAAGAACGTCAAGAAGCAAGGCGTCACGGAGCCCTTGCATGGACTTCAGCGGCTGGCTGGAGCAAGCGAACAAGAACTGACACTACGGACAAGGCAAATCAAGGAAAACGGCTGGGCAGATAAGTGAAATTTGCTCATTATGGCAGAACCCTGACGTGGTCCGAAGCTCGACAGAATGACAGAATATGAGCAAAAAATCGAAAACATATGCTCGTATTTTGAACGCTTCGAGAACTACGTAGACATAAATGATGTCCCTGCAGGCAAGAAACTCAAGTTATTCCTGAACGTACTCGGCGCGCAAGCGTATCAAGAGCTAAAGAAGATAACTGTTCCTCATTTGCCCTCTCAGAAGACTTTCGAAGAAATTAAACAGCTTCTGGAAGCTTATTTCAGCCCAGTTCACTCAATTATCCCAGAGCGCTGTAAATTTAATCGCCGAATGCAGCAAGAAAATGAAAGTGTCGAGGATTTCATCACTGAACTGAAGCATCTCGCAAGAGATCGCAATTACGGTACGTTCTTAAATGATGCCTTAAGGGCAGACTAGTGGCTGGTTTGCGTGGCGAGGAAACGCAACGGGCTCTTTTTGCACAGGCTGACTTGACGTTCGAACTGGCGTGCAAAACAGCGCTAGAAAATGAGCTAGCTGCGCAACAGGCGAAGCAAATGCATGAGTTTGACACAAAACCGTACAGCGTCAGCGTCATTCAGGGCGAACGTCACCATGATAAGCAAAAGAAATTGACGACGGTTGCATGGTAGAAAGATAAGCGAGAGGGAGAGCAACGAAGTGCGTGCAGGCATTGCGGAAAGCGTCATGCGGGAGAAAAATGTTGGTATCGGAACCACACCTGCAGAAATTGTAAGAAAAAAGGGCATTTGCAAGCCGTTTGCAAAAGAGGAGCAAAAGCTGTCAGATATGTTGACACCACGGACGACGAATCTGAAGACTTGAATTGTTTCAACTGTGTTCTACTCGGGCAAAAGTTCAAGGGGCTACAGCGTCGGCCTGAACATTGAAGGGAAGACTGTTTCGCTGATAATTGACACCGGTGCAGCGGTCACGATCGTACCAGAGCAGTTGTATAAGCAGTATTTCCCGCATGTCAGATGTGTGGAATCAAAGGTGTCGTTGCGCGCTTGCACAGGAGAAAAGCTAAATGTACTTGGAACTGCAAACGTATTAGTCAAACAGGAAGGAAGCGAGATCTCTTTGCCCACAGTGGTAGTGCAGGGAAACGGAACGCCGATGCCCACTCTCATGGGAAGAGACTGGCTGGAAAAACTGTAGATAAACTGGAAAGCGGTATACAGTCTGTCCACAGATAGGCCACCGGAGCAGAGGGTAGAATCTTTACGGAAGAAGTATCCCGAGATCTTAAAGAGCACTCCGGGTGTCATCAAAAACTTCGAAGTTCGCATCTTTGTTAAGGAAGGGGCTACACCAGTGTTCTCAAAAGCACGGCCAATACCGTTTGCTGTCAAAGAGGAAGCAGCAAAGGAGTTGGAAAAGCTCGAGCAAGCGGGAATACTAAAGAAGGTCACGAAAAGTGACTGGGCAATGCCTCTGGTGGTGGTTGCGAAGAAAGGCGGCACAGGATGAAGGTTATGCGGTGACTACAAGGTCACGGTTAATCCTGTTCTAAAAACAGACCATTACCCTTTGCCCCTGCCGGAATATTTGTACTCCATGCTCGCGGGAGGCAAAATCTTTTGCATCCTGGATCTATCGCAAGCCTATCAACAAGTGCCGCTTGCTGAGGAAAGCAAAGTGCTGCTAACGGTGAACACTTATCTCGGATTATTTCACTATCAGCGCCTTCCATTCGGTATCTCTAGCGCACCCGCTATCTTTGTCTTTAATGGACGAAGTCTTAAAAGGATTCCAAAAGTGGGTTGCTATATCGACGACGTCATCGTCGTAGGCGACAACATAGACGGCTGTCAAGAAACCGTGGAAAAGGTGCTTCAACGACTGGCACAGCACCATATTACCCTAAAACAACAGAAGTGTGAATTTTTCAACCATCCGTTGTTTATCTGGGACACAAAGTGACATCAGATGGCATTTTTCCAACCGCTACAAAGATAAAGGCAATCACGGAAGCACCTCAGCCAAGTAACGTAACTGAACTGCGAGCCTTCTTGGGCCTGCTGAATTTCTATGCAAAATTCATCAAAGATTTAGCTACAGTAGCTGCAGCAGTGTATGACTTGCTCAAAAAGGACATGACTTGGGTGTGGATGGACGCATGCTCAAGATCATTCGCGGAAGCCAAGCAGCGCCTCATCGACAGTCAAGTTTTGACTTTTTACGACGTGAAAAAGCCAATCGGGTTAAGCTGCGATGCGTCGGCCTACGGTCTTGGGGCCGTAATTTTTCACGTCATGCCCGATGGCTCAGAAAGACCCATCGCATTTGCCTCCAGAACATTAAGTGCAGCGGAGCGCAACTATGCGCAAGGCGAGAAGGAAGCCCTGGCCCTAACTTTTGGTCTAAGCAGGTTTCATAGATACTTATACGGGCGTAAATTCACGCTGTATACAAACCACCAACCGCTGTTGGGGATCTTGGCATCGGATAAACCAATTCCTTCTTTGGCCACAGCCAGGATTCAGCGTTGATTACCTTAGCAGCTTATCAGTACACACTGCGCTACAGAAACGGCAAACACATGGAAGTTGCCGACGCACTTTCAAGGCTTCCACTTTTGGTCAAGCATAAAGACGACACTGAAGAATGTCTTGCAGTGTTTGAGGCAACGCCTCTCGCTGCGAGCCAAGTTGCTGCTGCGAATAAAAGGGACCGCTTTCTTTCCGAAGTCGTGCAGTTCACCTTATCTGGCTGGCCCGCGCACTACGATGATAAATTTCAGCCCTTTTACGTTCGTCGAAACGAACTATCGTACGAGCAAGGCTGTGTCACGTGGGGCCAGCGAGTGATCATTCCGGACGAACTTAAATAAGCAGTATTAACATTGCTGCATGAAGAGCATCCTGAAATGCAAAGAATGAAAATGCTTGCTAGGTCGTTTGTTTGGTGGCCATCGATTGACAGGAACATTGAAGACACTGTCCGTCGATGTACAGTGTGCCAAACGACCATGCCTGCAAAGGCACCAGGACCATTGCATCCATGGACTTATCGAACCCGTGTTTGGCAGAGTCCATGTCGATTTCGCCATGAAGGATGGTTCGAACTTGTTCCTTCTAGTAGACTCTTACTCAAAGTGGATAGAAGCAAAATGCCTCCGCACTACAACGACATAACAAACAATCGACTGTCTCAAGGAGATATTTGCAGCGTATGGCTACCCGGAGGAACTGATCAGCGACAACGGACCTCAGTTTACTGCGCAGGAGTTCGCCAATTTCACCTCTTCTCATGGGATTCGACACACACGTACGCCACCGTACCATGCTTCATCGAACGGGGCAGCAGAAAGGCTAGTCCAAACGACAAAAGCCGCTCTGCTCAAGCAGGTGCTTCACGATAACCTAACAGGTCAAAACGGAACTCTGCATCAACGACTTAACGACTTCTTGCTTGCTTACAGGAACACCCCGAATTCCGTAACAGGAAGAACGCCGGCTGAGCTGTTCCTGAAACAACCTCGAGTGAAGCTTTCACTCCTAAAGCCAAGTTTTGTGCAGGATATGCGCAGCCATCAAGACAGAGGCACCACCCATCGCAACGAGGGCCGAGGAAGGGACCCGCAGATGGAAGCCGGTGACACAGTTCTCGTCAAGACTACGAGAGCGGAAACCCTGTCATGGGAGGAAGCTGTCGTAGCGCAAGGCGTAAGCGGCTCTACTTTTGTAGTCAAAATCGGTGACCATTTTCGTTTTGTGCATATCGACCACTTGAGACCCAGCTGGATTATGGGACCAAAGACTTCATTACATCCGGACGTCGCAAAAGAAGCGCATCCTGAGTCCACTCCAAGTGCCCGTATTCAACGAGATTTTCTATCAACACCCTCCGAAGAAAATCTCCCTGCTGACTCCATGATTGGTGGTCCTACTGCGGACCAGCTTGAGGATGTTCGCTTAGATGACTCCGCTTCAACTAAGGAACCGGTATCGCAGCCTGAGGCAAGACACTCAGCAGCGCAGCATGTAAGTATCACCCCACCAACGATGGCATCACCTGAAGAGGTCCATCTGCGAAGAAGTAATCGCCCAAGGCGTCCTCCTGATCGCTATCAAGCCTCAAATTATGAGCGCGGAAAGAAACACGTGTAGCTTTAATTAAGGAGGAAGGAATAAGATTGTACCGTGAATGACGTGTGCCTGACCGGCATGCAGCGTTATCTATAAAAGTACGCTGCTGCCTTGAATAAAGAGCTTTTTGCGTTGCTGCCACCGAAGCGTCTGTCTGCTGCTTACAATAGAACATCTTCAAGGCCCGAAGGCGTTACAGAAGAGAGAGGAACGAAATACAGAGCATGTGCTGATAACAGGGTTTAATAAAAAAATTAGAAATTGCGGATTAACAAAAGTATTCTTCAATAGTAGTTCTAAAAGCAGATGTATCGGTTATGTTAACAATTGAGGCCGGCAGATGATTCAATTCATTGGTAGTTTTAGGAATAAATGAATAAAAAAATAGGTTCGTGCGACAGTGTGGAACGCTCAATTTATGGCGATGGTCAGTACGAGATGATATGTATGCAGGTTTGGACAAAAGTTCACTTTTTAATTCCGGGTTGTAGTAATAAATTTTGTGCAGCAGTGATAAGCGTGGTAACTTTCTACGGGATGAGAGGAGAGGGAAGTTTAAAGTAGCCTTAATAGATGTTACGCTTGATGTCCGAGAATAGTTAGTAAGAATAAAACGTGCGCTACGATTTTGTATAGATTCTATTGCATTTGTTAAATAATCTAAGCCAGGGTCCAACACAGAAGAGGCATATTCAAGCTTGGGACGTATTAGTGTTTTGCACAGAAGTAGCTTTAAGTTAGCGGTTGCCGTAGAGCAATTGCGACGGAGGTAACCAAGCGTGCGCTTAGCATTGTTAGTGATGTGGTTTATGTGTGTTTGCCAGGAAAAATGAGATGTTATGTGGACGGCTAAGTATTTACAGGAACTGACTTCTTCGAGTACAGAGTTTATGAAGTGATAGTTGGATAGGTTAGACGAAGCAGTATTGCGGGAAATCCTAATTAGTTTCCACTTTTGGCTGTTAATTTGCATTTTCCAAGTATCGTACCAGTTTGTTACCTTGTCTAGGTCAGATTGTAGTTTTAGAGTGTCAGAATTTTATGATATTAGTCTGTGAATGACACAATCGTCTGCAAATAACCTTATGGAGGACGCTACACAGTTAGGCAAATCATTATTATAAATGAGAAAAAGCAAGGATCCGAGAACAGAACCTTGCGGCACCCCGGAACTGACAGGACAAAGCAAAGAGTCAAAATTGTTAGCTGAGGCAAATCGTGTTCTATTGGAAAAGAAGTTTTCAACTGATGAGATAACATTACGGTCAATGTTCAGTGTATTTAATTTTAGACAACGTAATTGGTGAGAGGCGAGATCATATTCTTAGAAAAGTCTAAGAAGATGGTGTTAATGTGAAATCTATCATCCAACGCGGCACTGATTTCATGTGTAAATGTAATAGGTTCAGTATGACAGGAAAACGATTTACGGAACCCATGCTGACGAGATGAAAAACTGAACTTGTTTCTGGGAAGTTAATGAGATTAGAGTATATTATATGCTCTAGAAATTTGCATGGCCCTATTGTTAGAGAAATCGGCCTGTAATTTAAAGGCGAATGCACGTCACCAGACTTAAATAATGGAACCACCTTGCCGACTTCAATATCCTTTGGTAATGAGCATGACAGAATAGACAGCGAAAAGATGTTGCACAACATCATGGAGGAGTACACTACGGTATTTTTCAAAAACTTAGAATTATTATCGTCTATTCCTGACGATGACGAAATCTTTAACTTACGAATTAAGTTCACGACACCCTTGTAATCCATTAACAGGGGCGCCATGCATCTGAAAAAATTCATCTTAACAACTTCACGTAGAGAAGCACAGGGCAACACGTTATTCAAAAATGATTTAGAAAACACTTCAATGAGTACAGAAAAACATTCTTCTTGCGGAACAACCGCACCATCTACATCAGTTAACGATATTGTGTTACATTCCGAACCTTTGACAGTTTTCCAACATTTTTTAGTATTTTCAGTCAGCCGAGATGGAAGTGTATTGTAAAATAAAACGCGTTTAGCTTCCTTGACTGCGTTTTTAAACAGTGAAGCAACATGCTGATACGCACGCCAGCTATCAGTTGTGTTCCGTTCTCTAGCTTGGCGAAACGGCCGCTTCTTCTTGTTCAAGATAAGTTTTAGGGATGCATTAAACCACGCTGCTCGATGGTTACACCGAACAACTCGGAGGGGTATGTATTTTTGTACTAATTCATTAACTTATTTTTAAAAAGCGACCAGTTCTGTTCAATGCTCCGAGTGTAAAATTCCGGCATGTACTCTTCTACAAAAGCTTCAAGTTGTGTGTTCATTGATGCGTAGTCGGCTTTACTGTAGTCTCGAATGTATTTTTGTTTGCTACTGGGACGGTTGACGTTTTTTTAAAGCTGTAAATGAATAAAACAACGATCGATCAGCCCTGGCAAAATACTTAAAGAATTGACAAGATCGGGAGCGGTAGTAAAAACTAAGTCGAGGATGTTAGCACTGGTTGCTGTAGTTCGACTTGGTTGAGTAATCAGCTCAGTAAGATCGAAATCAAACACAAATTGAGAAATGTCTTGCTATCACTGGATGAGTCAGATACAATTGGCACAGGATTGGACCACTTTATTTCGGGGTAATTGAAACCCCCATTAGGAAAATGGGTGAGTGTGGAAACCTTGTTACGATGGTATTAAGCAAATCATGAAGTTCAGCGCAAAACGTAGAGGAAGCGCACGGTTGCCTAAACATGCGCAAAAAATAAGATCGTGGTGGTTGATTATAATTCCTACGTAGACTGCTTCTAAACCGGCAGGAAAAGGAATATGGAACGAATTGAGCCTGTCAGCCACAGCGATAAGCACGCCGCCACCTAATCTAGTACCACGGTCACACCGATAGATAAACATTGTTATTGGAATTCGAATAGTTCTTTGTTGGATATTTTTGATGATAGCCTGGTCTCTGTTAAAGTGACAATGTCGGCAGTGCATGCATCGATTAGGGAAGATATGTCATCACGTTTATTTGCAACAGTACGAATGTTAGAAAAGAGCAGATTAATATCAGGTGCAAGGCAGTGTGTGTCCGAGCTTAGCTATGCAGGAGGTGTGTCATGCGCAGAAGATGGAACCGTGGCTTGAGAAGGACGCAAGGAGGATTCATCAGCCTCGATTCCGGACTCGATCTCAGAGACACTGTTAGTAGATGGATGGTACATATAAGCCTTCTTTTTGATTATCAGTTTATTGTATCGTACTGCAAATTGTTCACCGCTAGCGTTTCCAAACTCGATTAGTTTTTTGCGGGCTGTGCGGGTGGAAATGCGAAAATCTTCACTTACAGTGATACCTGTCGTTCTCATTTGGGATTTTGAGAAAAATATTTCGCTTTTTGTTTTAAAACTAGTGAACTTGGTTATTATCGGACGTCATTTATTTGACGAAAACCTTCCCAGTCTGTGGGTACGCGATATGGCCTCATTCGCAGTTCCATTTTGAGCGCTGAAGAAATTATGTTCCGTACTTTTTTTCAGAAACAGCCCATGTTTCTGTCCGGTCATCAGCAACGCCACAAAATATGAAGTTATTGCGCCTTGACCGATCTTCAAATTTATCAAAAGGACTGTAAATGCAGACCGTTTCCCCACAGCCTCAGTTAGTGCTCGGGCAACTTCTACCTCGGCACAATTTTCAGATACCTCTAATTTTTCTTCAACAGCTGTCAACCTGTCATTTAAGTTCGTCGTTTGCTTTTCCAGAGTCATCTGACTTTCCTGCATCTTTTTCATAACAAGGTACTGCTGTTGATCATGCTGTTGGAAGCAGTCAAGTATAATTAACTTTAAGATGTTTATTTCTTCATGCAATACGTGAGCAAGTCGTAGAGACTAACGCCGCCCACTTGGAGGCTCCTTTTGGTTGTGTATTATTACAGTTCTGTTCCTACAGTGGCTTTCTTGAAGTACATTATCTAAACTCTATAAGCAATTGATTGCGTTCCTTCTGTTAATATAGGTTTGTGACCATTTGTATTTTGACGAGTTTTGTAAGAGCATGGTCTAAGCGGTGTTTGCCGGCTTTCATTCAATTTCAATTTCAATTGAGATTTTAATTATATTTATTCATAAGGCCACGATATATCTTTTCAGTGGATACCAGGTCATTGCGGTATCATAGGAAAGGATGAGGCAGATAAGGCAGCTTGGATGTCAAACCAAGAAGACCGCTGCGTCCCCATTCCTCTCTCAAGGACCGATGCCACGGGACAACTTCGCAATCTAGCTCGCAAGATCTCCTTAGCAGAGTGGAATACCACACATACAAGGCGCACAAGATTGCACAGACTGAACCCGTCACTTCAACTCAGACCTCCAGCCGGTCTGCACCGACGCGAAGCGTCTCTTCTGTGTTGGTTGTGGCTTGGAGTTGCCTTCACGAATGCCTACTCAGCACTAATTGGAATGGCTGATAGTCCTACATGTGATGTTTGCGGATGCGAGGAGAACATTGACCACTTATTGTGCCATTGTCCTCAATTTCAAACACAAAGACAATCTTTGTCCAACGCATTCAGGAAATTTGATGATCGTCCTCTGAGTGAACAGACAGTGCTAGAGCACCGTCCCCACCGATCATCGGCTCAGAAGGCAGTGAAGGCACTTTTGTGCTTTCTCAGAGCGTCTGGCTTGCGAGAGCGGCTCTAACTCAAGTACTGTCCATACACGTATCTACACATTCTCTCTCCCTTCTCTCTCTTAACCGTGTCCCTTCCCCCAGCGTAGGGTAGCCAACCAGACCCTTGACTGGTTAACATCCCTGCCTTCCTATATCCCTCTCTCTCTCTCTCTCTGCATTATGCAAACCCCTTCGTCTTGCCTCCGCCGTACAGATTTTGCTGTCGAACTTTTCTTTTGAACTGATATACAACTGCACATTGTTAGAGTCCAGTATGCAGGAGATAAAAATGCAAGTCGTAGTGCCTAAGCGATGAAGTTATGATGTGAAGCCTGTGAAGCCGAGCTAGGATGTGTTTCATCTCAATCAAGCCTTTTCACTCGCACCTGTTCTTTCGCGGAAATCTGCGCTGTTGTCGACTGCTGACACTAGGTGCCTCGGACATGTAGACTATCGAACGAAATAGTATTTTGTTTTTGCATATCGTTTTGCTTGGGGAATGCATGCGCCTAACATTGACTTTCGCGTTGCCCTGTCGACGGGCTTATTACAGACAGTAAACAAACATAATAATGTTTGAGTTGACCTCTGCAGGTCTTTATGAAAGAAGAGTTCATAGCATTTCTTCTTGAAAAAAATTACGAGGTTGTTTTTTATGAAGTTTAGGCTGAACTTGAGATGAGTGCAACGTAGCAGCTTGAGTGCTGATCGCGACCACAGGCACATTTTTGCAACGCTGTCGGAAACTGCCAATAGACTGGATTGCAAGCATAATGCATTTTCTGTACAACCTGTGAAGCCGTTTAAACGGTAAACATTTTTTAAAGTTTGTGTGAGCAAGCTCGGAAGAGTGTGCCGTTTATTCACCTGGGTTATTTGTTTCACCCTTTGTGTGTTTGTTTCTTGGCATAGCTAGGCGTGTGTTAGGGCAAGCCCCTGGAAATAATGATCCCTATGTTTTTTAGGTTTTATTGGGTTTTGATTTTGCACTTCACACTTTCCTTTTACAATCTATTCTGTGCAACACTTTTCTTTGCTCTCCTCATTTAGCCCAAGCCGCTGCACGAAGGCAAGTTCTAGGCGCTCTACAATGCCTCTGTCTGGAAAAGTATTGACTATTATGGAGTGATATACCAGCCTGTAAGCATGGATGCCTAGATGGATTGCATTCAACCGCTTTGCGTCACTATGGCTTCAGCTTTTTTTCGTGTAAAATACCCTGTGAAGCGTGGAGGTCATGTGACAGTCTTTTTGTGTTGCAGTGTTCTGTTCCCGCGTGCTCTCTTTCTTTTTTCTCTTTATCTGCTGAGAGATGCAACTAGGCTGAGAACCGATGTGAGAGTTGTGTATTCTATGCGCGGCCCATGTTGTGTATAACCAATGTTTGTATGAGCAAGCGCGGGAGATGGTGCCACTTTTTTATCTGCCGGTTGCTTCACCCTTTGTGTGTTTTGTTTCTTGGCATAGCTAGAGTGTGCTAGGGCAAGCCCCTGGAACTAATGATTCCTATGTTTCCTAGGTGGTTGGTGAAGCGGTGAGCTAGGGAAAAAGAGAGCAAGACTGTTTTATGAATCAAAGTGCAGGGAATCTCTGTTTGTGTATGTGTTACCATTTTCTAGCACATTCACCTCTCTTCACGAAGACAAAGTTCCTGGCACAGAGAGAGTCAACGTTGTGACACGAATCGAGACAAAGGGCATAAATTAATTTTAGTTTTTTGTTTGCCACACGTGTGCGATATTTCTGAAGCTGTGGTTGTAACTTTTTTCCCCAGATGAAAATGCTGTTATTCTGCCCTCCCGTACGAGGCTGGGTTGGTGCAGTTTTGTAACTGCGTCGGGCCTGTGAGATGTTTTTTTTTGTTGAAGAGGGTTGCGAGAACTTGTTCTGCTGCCTTTTTGTGCTGCCGTATCTGAGCCCTTTAGGTCACCGGATGGATGGCTAGCTGTTGCTTTAAAGGAGTTGTAACATATGATTTTAAAGTTGTAGAGAAAATTTGTTTCTCGCTCGTATGAGGATGTGACTTTGCAAGTATGAAGGCTAGGAAACAAATTCAATTTGATGAAGTTTTCCCGGATCGCCAGGGCCTGGCGTATTCAACATTATCGTGGCATCATGACTCTGAGCAGAATTTTGCTGCCGGCAGGTAAGTCTTAAGTAAGACAGTGTCACCCAAAAGAAAATTAGTGCTACGGACGTTTCTTCTGGTAGCACTCGGGCGACGGCAGCCGCGGCTACCACGCGAATAGAGCAAGCCATTGTATCGTGACGTCATGCTGCGTTGTGCGCTTGGATACCAAAGCGAAATGTTATCCATCTCTGTCCCTTTTGCTGCGCCGCTGAAATGCCGCAAAGCTCCACTTTCCACTTCATTTCGTGCTGCTCACTGCTTCCCCTTTCCAAGCTGGCATTCTCGGGGTACCTCACGATTTTTCCGTGCAGTGCCTGTCTGTATCTGTCTGGATATCTATGCTTCTAACCGTGTTTTCGCCACCTTCGGTCACTGGGAGTGGGTAGTGAATGGTCTAATGGGTAGTGCATCGGACTGCTGTGTTGAGGAAACAGGGTTCCAAACCACTCGTCGACCAATTTGGACCACTGAATACGCGGCACTGCATGCATATGTGCCACTGTTCAGCGAACCTTTCCGATGCCAACTTGAAACACTGGATATGCCCCACTAGGCATGTACGTGCCATTCTTCAATTAATGTGTGGGCTACTAAGTACAGTTAAAATTTGGCGACTTTATTTAAGCGGTTGCGAATCACCGGTGAATCACTTGCGAATCCCTTGCGAATCAACTGTGGATGCACCCGCCATCCACGCCCCTTCCCCTTCCTCCTCATAGCCTATTTTCGTACTATACTACGTTTCACACATCAGGTGCAACGCTATGGAGGCTAGAGAGACTTTTCACAGTGGCTGACTTCGCATTTGGAAATAGTTCGGTGTTCTTGACCGCTGTTGTGCGCAAGTATCTTTATATTGGCTTGGTATTGAATGGAACAAGTTTGAGCCCTTGGAAACGAACACACTGTAGTGTGCGCTTTATAATCTTTTAGGTAATCTTTATTTCTGTTGTTCTTTCCGGGTTTATTATTTGAAACCCGTCGCGAGAAGCCTCACCCGCATGCTTGCACGAGCGAACGCTGTTGGCACGCAGCGAATCACTGACGTAACGCGCGGAATAAAAAATTTTCCTTACCAAACTTCTTGCGTAAATTAGACAGCGTTGCACCTGAAATGTGAAATGGAGTGTAGCTCACTTGGTTGGTCAGGGTCGCGCCAGGAGAAGGAAGACGCGCCACAAATCTTGGAGGCCGTGTTTGGGCCAATGCCAACTTTGTTAACTGAGCACGCGCCATTGCGTACGTGCGACGTACTGACGTTAGTTAAACCGTTTCACACCAACTTGTGTTATGGGTATAAGACAGTGCTTATGTATGCCCCTTTCAACGGCCTTCTTTCAGAACCCAATTTTGGTCACCTAGCTGGTATGTGAAACTAGGATATGTGCCACACTTCACCTATTTTATGTGGCAGCTGGTAGCTGCTGCGAGCTTACCGTGCTGTAGCACTATGCACCCGCCTCTGACAACGATGACGAAGTGCCTCCTCGCGACCTCGCGCACCAGGGAGCGCGTACCCCAGCAAGTACACAACGGGCGACTTGGAGTGGATGTGGCACCTCGGTAATGGCGCTCTCCTCTAGCGACGCAGTGCAAAATACGGCAGCCAAATGTTAGCTAATTGACCATTTGCAAAAATGCTCTGTGCCTCAGCAAGAAAGGTATTTTCAAAGAAAAGGTTATTAAGATGTCACATTTCGCCGTATGGATACATGGTCGACATGGCGTCCCTGCAGCAACTTATCTCGGCGGCAGAACTTGGCGACCGCTCTTCAATTAGCGTACATTTACACCGTTTTGCGTCACTAGCTAAGTGTAACTGAATATCTGCAGCTCTTCAACGAAGCTTTTTGACTCAAACTTGGGTCACTCGGTATGATCTAGTGAAGGCTGGTAAGTGCCATCCTTTAGTGACAAAAAAGCATCAATTGCGACAGCATATTAGTATACAGCCTTTGTTACGCTTGACGTGTAACACCCCCTGGCGAAAAGGATGCTCGAAAGACCATGCTCAACCGAAACGGAAGATGGATTCCTAATTTGCTATGGTTGTCTCGTGTGGTTGCCGGTCTGACAGGAGCCCCGCAGTGATGACAGGCCACTTTGTGTGTGCGACCCACAGGAGAAAACCTTTCCACGAACTGTCCAACTCTAGGGGAGAACGCTTTCCGCGAACAAACGTCGCCTAGAAGAAAGCATCAGCCGCCTACGATCCCGGACCCGTGGGTTGCCACCAGCGGAGGCAAGCTCGTGAAAAGTCACATGGGAAAGTGGTAGCAACCGCAAAATTGCAACGTCACCTGGGAAAGTGGGAGCAGCCGCAAATCCACAACCAGACTCAGTGCCTGTCACGTGACGTTGACGTGTGCGAGATCCAGCCTACGATTTTAGTTGGCCTATTTAAGGGGTCCCGCAATGTACTTTTTCACTTCATTCGCTTCTTCCTTGCCTGGCCACCATGGTCTGCCGGACGACTGCCACGCCACGCAACCCACAACGCCACGCAACCTAATAGTAACGCCGATCGAGCTTCGAGAAACAGGCGTCGCAACACCATACACAGAAAGGATAGCACTTTTATCGGCTGTACAAACTTCGCACCAGCTGGCTCGTACGGCTGCTGCGGCACGAGCTAGTGCGGACGGCGGCGCAACGTGCGTTGATGACGCAAGCAAAGCACTGCGGGTGACGGCGCCAGGTGCGCTGGTGACGTTACGATCATTATAAGCCGTTATCGAACTTTAGCGCCTTAGCCATCCGCGTCGAACCATTATGAACAGTGATCAGCCGTACTCCGGCGGCGGCTGCGGGCATGCCCGCGCGGACCGAATCTTGAAAACGATCTGCGACGCCGATTGAGTGTGTCGACTGCTCTGCGCGCTGTGTTCTCGCCGCTTACTTAGAGACGCCTTTACACTCTTAAAACGGTTGCACCCTTTGGTGTGTATATTTGCCCCACAACGATAATCGTCATCTGCCTTGCTTGCGTTTCCTTTCCTGAAAACTCGGCGCTCGCTACTTTCCTGTCGAGAATGCTGCGTCACACTGATAAGGCGCATGCCGTTCGTGACTGGAAAGTACCGGGCTCGCAGCGTTAAAGAAAGGAAACGCGGGCAGCACGGATGACGATCATTGTTGTGGGACAAGATACGCCCCAAAGGGTGTAAATTTTTCTAAGAGTGTATCTTGAAAGAGATTTGCAAAGGGGGCAGAGTGCGGCGTGCACGTGCTGAGAGCTGCGTGAGCGCTGTGTTCTCGCCGCTTCGCTGGCGTGGAAGCGAGAGGCGGAACTAACGTGAATTCGCTCGCAGATGCGGACGCTATCTCGAAAGCGATCGTTTTACGGGAAGAATGGACGGGTGGTTTTTCTCCTAGGGTAAGCATAGAAATGCTTGCGCAATAAAGAAATGTTCTGTTTCTCTGTTGCTGGGCTATATACAAAGCCAAAGAAAGCTATCGCTTTAACATGGCCGCGGGAGCAATGCTTAATACGTTGTGGTCACCGTCACCTTGAATATTGTGAATAGTAAGAAATGGAAACATACAATTGCAACCACACCGGAGAGCCTTGCGAACAGTGTAGCTGCTGGATTTGCTTATCTTTATCATTACAGATATTTAAATTCATCCTGTTAATATATATAGAATAGACGACTTTTGGTCAGTCCTCGAGTGGGTAGTAACGCTGCTGACAGATGTACCAACGCCGTTTTTTACGCATCCGAGTGTAAAGCGAAACGTGACAATAAGGAAATTACGCCGTAATTAAATGCGAACTCCGCTTATCGCTTGAAAATCGATCGAGGGCAAGCATCAGAGGCAGTGCCTTCGGGTGGAGATAACCTATCTTCGTCACATTCCAAGCTTATTACATCCCATGCCTATGCATCGCTTTCCATGCATGTGCAGATTCCAATTTACACGATAAAAAAACGAATAAGCTCAGACTGATTTTCTTGGCAACTGGAAAAAAAACCAAGCTTATGGCACAAGAAACTATTGAGACGTGTACTTGTTTATCTTTTTCGGGCGACCGCTTTTCACCGTCGAACAAACGCTATCGCTCAGCATGAGGCTCGCCCGCGTGTAAGGGAAACTTGCGGAGTGTTATCGTAGGTTCTTTCCTTTGTCTTCACCGAAGCTTGTGCAATCTGATTGCATGTGGGACACAAATTGCGCAGAACTTTCTGGAAAGCACCCGAGAACGAGCGACTACTCTGGAACCTTAGATGGTTCATGTACAAAAGGCGACGGGCTTGGCCGGCAGATCATATTTCAACAATCGCCGACCGAGGTCGCCGCTATCGCTGTGCTTTGAGCGTAACTTGCTTTTGCGGGCACAAGAAAAAAGTTACTTTTGTCATTCAGAGATTTGTCGCTGTATAATTCACCGCCACTAGTACGTGACATATGATGAAGGTGCTAGTGCGTTCATACAACGAACGTGTCACGAGGATCCCACCCTCGTCACCAGTGTCACGATCCACCCCGGGTCGTGAACAAGGGAGGGCTTGTGGCACCCTCCGATAGACGGACGCTCCACAGCGTGGTGGTGCTGAACGATGACTGACCCTGAACCTGGGAGAGTTGCCCGGAGTAGCTGCGCAGCATCACGCCCGAAGCCTCGGCGGACACGCCGGGGAAAGTACGCTTGAAGAACTCCCCGGCCATTACAGACACGCTGGCCTATGTCCAGCTCCATGGAAATGGGGTGCCCGCATATTTTGACGGTCGGTTTGTATGGCGGCACGGACGACGGTTCAAAGCCTGCGTGCCACATGTCGAAAATCAATGGGCCCTCGGCCACAACGTCGAGCCTGGCCGAGGAAGAACTTGAGCTTGCTGCCCCACGCCCCAGGCTGGCGGCGAGGCGTGCTTACCATTTTACAATGAAATACAATTTTTCGGAATTCATTATTTTCCTCACGTGAACCGGTTCTCCACACGTGCGTTATCAAATCATTTACACGCCAAACCAGAGATTTTTATGGGAAGTCAGAAAATTTGCCACAATGACAATTTTACTGGGCTATAATAGCCTTAAAGTTTTGCTGAAGAAGCAATTTTTCAGAATTCAGTTTATTCCACGCGTGAATCGGCTCTCCACACGTGCGTTGTCAATGGGAATCTTTTACACGCCAAACCAGCGCTTTTTATAGGAAGTCAGAAAATTTGCCAGAATTGCAATTTTACTGGGCTATAGCCCTACCGTTTTTCCCGGAAAAGCAATTTTTCCGAATTCAGTTTATTCGTCACGTGAATCGACCACCACGCGTGTGTTATCAAGGGGAATAATTTACACGGCAAACCAGTGCTTTATATAGGAAGTCACAAAATTTGTTTACTGGACTATAGCCTTACCGTTTCTCTGAAGAAGCAATTTTTCAGAATTCCGTTTATTCCTCGCATGAATCGGCTCTCCACACGTGCGTTATCATTGGGAATCATTTACACGCCAAACCAGCGCTTCGTATAGGAAGTCGGAAAATTTGCCAGAATGACAATTTTACCGGGCTATAGCCTTACCACTTTTCCTGAAGCAGCAATTTTTCAGAATTCAGTTTATTCCTCGCGTGAATCGGCTCTCCACACGTGCGTTATCATTGGGAATCATTTGCACGCCAAAGAAGCGCCTTTTATAATAAGTGAGAAAATTTGACAGAATGGCAATTTTACTGGGCTATAGCCCTACCGTTTTTCCCGGAAAAGCAATTTTTCCGAATTCAGTTTATTCGTCACGTGAATCGACCTCCACGCGTCTGTTATCATTGGGAATCCTTTACACGCCAAACCAGCGCTTCTTATACTAAGTGAGAAAATTTGACAGAATGGCAATTTTACTGGGCTATAGCCCTACCGTTTTTCCCGGAAAAGCAATTTCTCCGAATTCAGTTTATTCGTCACGTGAATCGACCTCCACGCGTGTGTTATCATTGGGAATCCTATACACGCCAAACCTGCGCTTTTTATAGAAAGTCAGAAAATTTGCCAGAATTGCAATTTTACTGGGCTATAGCCTTACCGTTTTGCTGAAGAAGCAATTTTTCAGAATTCAGTCTATTCCTCGAGTGAATCGGCTCTCCACACGTGCGTTATCATTGGGAATCATTTACACGCCAAACCAGCGCTTCGTATAGGAAGTCAGAAAATTTGCCAGAATGACAATTTTACTGGGCTATAGCCTTACCACTTTTCCTGAAGCAGCAATTTTTCAGAATTCAGTTTATTCCTCGCGTGAATCGGCTCTCCACACGTGCGTTATCATTGGGAATCATTTACATGCCAAACCAGAGCTTTTTATGGAAGTTGAGAAAATTTGGCGGAATGGCAATTTTATTGGGCTACAGGCTTACCGTTTTTCTGAAGAAGCAATTTTTCAGAATTCAGTTTATTCGTCACGGGAATCGACTCTCCATTCGTGCGTTGTCATTGGGAATCATTTACGCGCCAAACTGCAGCTTTTTATAGGAAGTCAGAAAATTTGCCAGAATGGCGATTTTTTAACCGTTTTTCCATTTTTTCGAGAAAACTATTTTGTCCCCACTCGGTCACTTATCGCATAACCTGACGTTTGAACGTGCACGGGCAGAGATCTAGGCGACAACCACTGCTCTTGGGAGAACTTTATTTTTCTTAGCTAAAATGAATATTTTCCTGGGCTATAGCCTTACCGTTTTTCCATTTTTTTCGAGAAAATTATTTGATCCCAAATCATTTATTTATCGCGTAAAATAGCATTAGAACGGGCACGGGAAGAGATCTAAGGGACAACCACTGCTCTTGGGAGAACATAATTTTTCTTAGCTAAAATGAATATTTTCCTGGGCTATAGCCTTACCGTTTTTCTATTTTTTTCGACAAAATTATTTGATCCCAAATCATTTATTTATCGCGTAAAATAGCATTAGAACGGGCACGGGAAGAGATCTAAGGGACAACCACTGCTCTTGGGAGAACTTTATTTTTCTTAGCTAAAATGAATATTTTCCTGGGCTATAGCCTTACCGTTTTTCCATTTTTTTCGACAAAATTATTTGATCCCCAATCATTTATTTATCGCGTAAAATAGCATTAGAACGGGCACGGGAAGAGATCTAAGGGACAACCACTGCTCTTGGGAGAACTTTATTTTTCTTAGCTAAAATGAATGTTTTCCTGGGCTATAGCCTTGCCGTTTTTCTATTTTTTTCGACAAAATTATTTGATCCCCAATCATTTATTTATCGCGTAAAATAGCATTAGAACGGGCACGTAAAGAGATCTAGGCGACAACCACTGCTCTTGGGAGAACTTTATTTTTCTTAGCTAAAATGAATATTTTCCTGGGCTATAGCCTTACCGTTTTTCCATTTTTTTCGACAAAATTATTTGATCCCCAATCATTTATTTATCGCGTAAAATAGCATTAGAACGGGCACGGGAAGAAATCTAGGCGACAACCACTGCTCTTGGGAGAACTTTATTTTTCTTAGCTAAAATGAACGTTTTCCTTACCGTTTTTCCATTTTTTCGACAAAACTATTCGATCCCCAATCATTTATTTATCGCGTAAAATAGCATTAGAACGGGCACGGGAAGAAATCTAGGCGACAACCACTGCTCTTGGGAGAACTTTATTTTTCTTAGCTAAAACGAATATTTTCCTGGGCTATAGCCTTGCCGTTTTTCTATTTTTTTTTCGACAAAATTATTCGATCCCCAATCATTTATTTATCGCGTAAAATAGCATTAGAACGGGCACGTAAAGAGATCTAGGCGACAACCACTGCTCTTGGGAGAACTTTATTTTTCTTAGCTAAAATGAATATTTTCCTGGGCTATAGCCTTACCGTTTTTCCATTTTTTTCGACAAAATTATTTGATCCCCAATCATTTATTTATCGCGTAAAATAGCATTAGAACGGGCACGGGAAGAAATCTAGGCGACAACCACTGCTCTTGGGAGAACTTTATTTTTCTTAGCTAAAATGAATGTTTTCCTGGGCTATAGCCTTGCCGTTTTTCTATTTTTTTCGACAAAATTATTTGATCCCCAATCATTTATTTATCGCGTAAAATAGCATTAGAACGGGCACGGGAAGAAATCTAGGCGACAACCACTGCTCTTGGGAGAACTTTATTTTTCTTAGCTAAAATGAATATTTTCCTGGGCTTAATGCTTACCGTTTTTCCATTTTTTTCGACAAAAGTATTTGATCCCCAATCATTTATTTATCGCGTAAAATAGCATTAGAACGGGCACGGGAAGAAATCTAGGCGACAACCACTGCTCTTGGGAGAACTTTATTTTTCTTAGCTAAAATGAACGTTTTCCTTACCGTTTTTCCATTTTTTTCGACAAAACTATTCGATCCCCAATCATTTATTTATCGCGTAAAATAGCATTAGAACGGGTACGGGAAGAAATCTAGGCGACAACCACTGCTCTTGGGAGAACTTTATTTTTCTTAGCTAAAACGAATATTTTCCTGGGCCATAGCCTTGCCGTTTTTCCATTTTTTTCGACAAAATTATTCGATCCCCAATCATTTATTTATCGCGTAAAATAGCATTAGAACGGGCACGGGAAGAAATCTAGGCGACAACCACTGCTCTTGGGAGAACTTTATTTTTCTTAGCTAAAACGAATATTTTCCTGGGCCATAGCCTTGCCGTTTTTCCATTTTTTTCGACAAAATTATTCGATCCCCAATCATTTATTTATCGCGTAAAATAGCATTAGAACGGGCACGTAAAGAGATCTAGGCGACAACCACTGCTCTTGGGAGAACTTTATTTTTCTTAGCTAAAATGAATGTTTTCCTGGGCTTATAGCCTTGCCGTTTTTCTATTTTTTTCGAGAAAATTATTCGATCCCCAATCATTTATTTATCGCGTAAAATAGCATTAGAACGGGCACGGGAAGAGATCTGGGCGACAACCACTGCTCTTGGGAGAACTTTATTTTTCTTAGCTAAAACGAATATTTTCCTGGGCCATAGACTTACCGTTTTTCCATTTTTTTCGACAAAATTATTTGATCCCCAATCATTTATTTATCGCGTAAAATAGCATTAGAACGGGCTCGTAAAGAGATCTAGGCGACAACCACTGCTCTTGGGAGAACTTTATTTTTCTTAGCTAAAATGAATATTTTCCTGGGCTATAGCCTTACCGTTTTTCCATTTTTTTCGACAAAATTATTTGATCCCCAATCATTTATTTATCGCGTAAAATAGCATTAGAACGGGCACGGGAAGAGATTTAAGGGACAACCACTGCTCTTGGGAGAACTTTATTTTTCTTAGCTAAAATGAATGTTTTCCTGGGCTATAGCCTTGCCGTTTTTCTATTTTTTTCGAGAAAATTATTCGATCCCCAATCATTTATTTATCGCGTAAAATAGCATTAGAACGGGCACGGGAAGAGATTTAAGGGACAACCACTGCTCTTGGGAGAACTTTATTTTTCTGAGCTAAAATGATGATTTTCCTGGGCTATAGCCTTACCGTTTTTCCCTTTTTTTCGAAAAAATTATTTGATCCCCAATCATTTATTTATCGCGAAAAATAGCATTAGAACGGGCAAGCGAAGAAATCTAGGCGACAACCACTGCTCTTGGGAGAACTTTATTTTTCTTAGCTGAAATGAATATTTTCCTGGGCTATAGCCTTACCGTTTTTCCATTTTTTTCGAGAAAATTATTTGATCCCCAATCATTTATTTATCGCCTAAAATAGCATTAGAACGGGCACGGGAATAGATTTAAGGGACAACCACTGGTCTTGGGAGAACTTTATTTTTCTGAGCTAAAATGATGATTTTCCTGGGCTATAGCCTTACCGTTTTTCCCTTTTTTTCGAAAAAATTATTTGATCCCCAATCATTTATTTATCGCGTAAAATAGCATTAGAACGGGCACGGGAAGAAATCTAGGCGACAACCACTGCTCTTGGGAGAACTTTATTTTTCTCAGCTAAAATGAATATTTTCCTGGGCTATAGCCTTACCGTTTTTCCATTTTTTTCGACAAAATTATTTGATCCCCAATCATATATTTATCGCGAAAAATAGCATTAGAACGGGCACGCGAAGAAATCTAGGCGACAACCACTGCTCTTGGGAGAACTTTATTTTTCTTAGCTAAAATGAATGTTTTCCTGGGCTATAGCCTTGCTGTTTTTCTATTTTTTTCGACAAAATTATTCGATCGCCAGTCATTTATTTATCGCGTAAAAAAGCATTAGAACGGGCACGTAAAGAGATCTAGGCGACAACCACTGCTCTTGGGAGAACTTTATTTTTCTTAGCTAAAATCAATGTTTTCATGGGCCTTGCCGTTTTTCCATTTTTTTTCGACAAAATTATTCGATCCCCAATCATTTATTTATCGCGTAAAATAGCATTAGAACGGGCACGTAAAGAGATCTAGGCGACAACCACTGCTCTTGGGAGAACTTTATTTTTCTTAGCTAAAATCAATGTTTTCCTGGGCCTTACCGTTTTTCCATTTTTTTTCGACAAAATTAGTCGATCCCCAATCATTTATTTATCGCGTAAAATAGCATTAGAACGGGCACGGGAAGAGATTTAAGGGACAACCACTGCTCTTGGGAGAACTTTATTTTTCTGAGCTAAAATGATGATTTTCCTGGGCTATAGCCGTACCGTTTTTCCATTTTTTTCGAGAAAATTATTTGATCCCCAATCATTTATTTATCGCGTAAAATAGCATTAGAACGGGCACGGGAAGAGATCTAGGCAACAACCACTGCTCTTGGGAGAACTTTATTTTTCTTAGCTAAAATGAATGTTTTCCTGGGCTATAGCCTTGCCGTTTTTCCATTTTTTTCGACAAAATTATTCGATCCCCAATCATTTATTTATCGCGTAAAATAGCATTAGAACGGGCACGGGAAGAGATCTAAGGGACAACCACTGCTCTTGGGAGAACTTTATTTTTCTTAGCTAAAATGAATGTTTTCCTGGGCTATAGCCTTGCCGTTTTTCCATTTTTTTCGACAAAATTATTCGATCCCCAATCATTTATTTATCGCGTAAAATAGCATTAGAATGGGCACGGGAAGAGATCTAAGGGACAACCACTGCTCTTGGGAGAACTTTATTTTTCTTAGCTAAAATGAATGTTTTCCTGGGCTATAGCCTTGCCGTTTTTCCATTTTTTTCGACAAAATTATTCGATCCCCAATCATTTATTTATCGCGTAAAATAGCATTAGAACGGGCACGGGACGAGATCTAAGGGACAACCACTGCTCTTGGGAGAACTTTATTTTTCTTAGCTAAAATGAATGTTTTCCTGGGCTATAGCCTTGCCGTTTTTCCATTTTTTTCGACAAAATTATTCGATCCCCAATCATTTATTTATCGCGTAAAATAGCATTAGAACGGGCACGGGAAGAGATCTAAGGGACAACCACTGCTCTTGGGAGAACTTTATTTTTCTTAGCTAAAATGAATGTTTTCCTGGGCTATAGCCTTGCCGTTTTTCCATTTTTTTCGACAAAATTATTCGATCCCCAATCATTTATTTATCGCGTAAAATAGCATTAGAACGGGCACGGGAAGAGATCTAAGGGACAACCACTGCTCTTGGGAGTCAGTCAGTCAGTCAAGAACTTTATTGAGGTCCTGAGGGGTCTAAGCCGTTGGAGATCGCACGCGGCGAGCTCCTTAGGCCGAAACCGTAGGCGACGCCCAAGTCGGGACGGGAACGTGGTGACGCTCCGCCAGTTCTTGGGCCCTCTGGACGGCCTTGAATTGCAGTTTGAGGTCCGGGCTTTTGAGGGCTTCTTCCCATTCGGGCTCACTGGAGAGAGGGCCCTCTGGTAACGCGGTACATTGCCAAAGCATGTGCGAGAGTGATCAGTAGGGTTCTGGGCAGTCTGGGCAATTTGCCGGGATTTCTGAATTGTAGTGGCTTAATAGGCCTCGTGACGGATACGAGTCCGTTTGCAGCATTCGAAACGCGGCCGCCTGCGCGCGCTCGAGTTTGGCGTGCGGGAGCGGGTATTTCATTCTGCCTTTGCGATAGTGTGAGGTGATTTCTTGGTATGTGAGTAGCGGGTCATTAAACTGAATGTCCAGCCCCTCGGAGGCCGTGGGACCGTCGCGGCGGGCAAGTTCTCGCGCACGGTCATGAGCCGTTTCATTGAGGTTGGGTTTTTGCGGGTGGATGTCTTTCCCCATGTGAGCGGGGAACCAGGAGAGGCACCGTTTGCACTCGTTTGAGCTCGCTAGTAATATATGCGCTACCTCTTTCGGTACATTGCCGCTTTCGTAAGCCCGAATTGCAGCACGCGAATCCGTGAGGACATGGGTAAATGTGGGGTCTGCCATGGCGATGGCTACGGCTATCTGTTCGGCTTTAGCGCTGGTGGTCGATTTAACCGACGCCGATGACCGTAACGTTCCGTTGCCGTCCACAACTGCTATCGCGAAAGTTGATGTATTGCCGTACTGGGCCGCGTCAACAAATGCGGTGGCTTCACGATCCGCGTCTGTGCGGTCGAGAATCGCGCGGGCGCGGGCCCGACGCCTACCCACGTTGTATAGTGGGTGGACGTTTCTGGGAAACGGTGAGACTCTGTAGTTGTCTCTAATTTCACTCGGTAGGGTAACAGCGTGCTCGAGATAGGGAGATGGGGAGACATTAGCTTCGCTTAGAATTAGTCTACCGGCTTTGGACGAGGATAGGCGGAGTATTTGCGCCATAGTCTGAGCCTCGATCACTTCGTCGATGTTGTTGTGCATGCCTAGCTGATCAACCTTTGCTGTACTTGCTCTTTGTGGAATGCCCAAGACCTGTTTGATGCTCTTGCGCATGAGTGTGTTTAGTTTCGTCTTTTCTGTCTTCGTCCAGTTGTGGGCAGAGGCGACGTAATTAATATGGCTCATAAGGAATGCGTGGTATACGCGCAGAAGGTTATCTTCGCAGAGACCCTTCCTGCGCCCTGAGACTCTGTGGATGAGTCTGATCATATTTTCGGTTTTGGCGGTTAAGTGTTTGATCGAGTGTGCGTGGCATCCGGTGGCTTCGATTAGGAGCCCAAGAATGCGTATGTGGTCGACTTGTGGAATCTGTTGGCCGTCTCTTGTATGTAGTGCGATCGGAAGTTCGTCTAGAGGAGTTAGGTATCGGACTCCTTGGCAAGACTTGCGATATAGTAAGAGTTCCGATTTCTTGGAAGATAGCTTCATTCCTGTCTCTAGTAGGTACTCCTCCGTGGCATCTAGGGCAGACTGTAATGCCTGCTCCATGTCTGCCAGGGAGCCTCCCGGGCTCCAGATGGTGATGTCATCTGCATATAGAGCGCAATTTACGTTCGGGATGTCTCGTAGTTTGTCTGCGAGTCCCTTCATCACTATGTTAAAGAGTAATGGAGAGATGACTGAGCCTTGCGGTGTTCCGACGGAACCCAGCGTGTAGCAGTCCGACTTAAGTTGTGAGACTCGCAGTCGGGCTTCTCTGTCCTTAAGGAAGGAGCGCACGTACTCCTGAAATCTCTGGCCGAGGCCGAGGCCTGCCACAGACTCCAATATGAAGCGGTGCGAGACGGTGTCGAATGCTCTCGTGATATCGAGGGCGAGGATGCCTCGAACGTCTCTTGTTTTAACGTCAAAGACCTGTCTTTTTAGGAGCAACATGACATCTTGCGTGGAAAGGTGGGGTCGAAACCCTACCATGTTGTGTGGGAGGAGTTCGTGTTCCTCAATGTAGCGTGACACTCGGTTTTGAATGACGTGCTCGGCTACTTTACCCACGCATGAGGTAAGAGAGATAGGGCGTAAATTGTCGAGGTTAAGTGGTTTGCCGGGTTTTGGGATAAGGACCACCGTGGCCGTGCGCCATTGCGTTGGTACCTCTCCTGTTTCCCACACGTGGTTGATGTCTTTAATGAGTAGTGTAATGGCCTGGTCGTCTAAGTTACGTAACATTCGGTTGGTTACCCCGTCGGGTCCTGAGGCCGACCTGCTGTTGAGGTTGTGTAGCGCCTCTCGAACTTCTGCTTCCGTGAAGGCAGCGTCTAGTTCTGGAGTGGTGTCGCACTTTATGCTCGGGTAATCGTTGGGGTGAGCGTCGCCTAATGGAAGGTAACGTTTGGCGATTTCTGCCAGGAAGGACTCTTCCGTTCCCCCTTTCGCTTTATGTAAGTGTAAAAGTCGGTCTAGCGCGTGGCTGTGATTGTCCTTTGTTTGGCTGTCGTCTAACATGCGTTTCAGGAGGTTCCACTTACCTCCGGTCCGCATGCGGCCGTCGACCGCCGAACATAGTTCCTGCCATTGGAGTCTTGTGAGCTCCGTACAGTATTGTTCGATATCTCGGTTGAGTATCGCGATGCGTTTGCGCAGACGTCTGTTGAGACGTTGTTTTCTCCATCGCGCAAGTATCGAGGCCTTGGCCTCGAGTAAGTGTGCGAGGTGAGGGTCAACCCTTGGGACCTCCAATTCCGTTTGTATGGTTTTCGTGGCTCTAGCTACGTCGCCCTTTATCGCAGAGAGGAGCTCTGCGAAGGAATCGTACGTGTTCGTGTCTTCCTTCCGTAACTGGCGGAAGCTATCCCAGTCTGTAAGGGTGAAAGACCGGGGTGGGGCCGCCGTGTTTGGTATTTCTGTGCGTATGACGAAGTGATCGCTGCCCAGGTTCTCTTGCGTATTCGTCCATGTGTAGTTTGCTACATTTCGGAGTAACGTGAGGTCCGGCGTAGTATCGCGTTGTGTCGACGTACCCAATCTGGTGGGGAACCTGTGGTCCGTCACCAGGGTGAGGGACAGGTCGTCGATAGCGCGCGAGAGGTTGTTGCCGCTAGGCTTCATTGTGGGGTAACCCCACGACGGGTGGGGGGCGTTGAAGTCCCCTGCGATAATGAGCGGTGAGTTTCGTGCCAATGATGTGGCTTTAGTAAGGATCGCGTGGAAAGATTGTTTGTAGTGCGCAGGGGAGCTGTAGACGTTTAGTACAAAAATGCTTTGTTTTAGGAGTCGGTTAGGTACGAGCTCGATTAGGATCGCCTCGATGCGACTGTTTTTCGGAAGGACGTTATGAACGATATGCGCGAATTTTCTATTAACCAGCGTGGCGATGCCTCTCCTGGCGTCCCCACCTTTTTGGGAGACGGGGCTGTACCCTGAGAGCGTGAGGGTTTCGCATAGGGTTTCTTGTAATAGTATTACGTGCGGCTTTTTGGGTTGAATTTTGAGGTACTGTTGCAGCGAGGATTTGCGTTTCGCGTAGCTAGCGCAATTCCACTGCCAAATTTCTAAGGTGTCCTGTGTCGTGTTAGCCATGATGGTTTTGCGGGGGATTTATTGGTGACGAGGGGAGCGTCGTCGTGTCCATCTGTTGTGGCTGACTAGCTTTGTTTTTAAATTTTATGGCGACTTTATTTTCGACCACCTCTACACGATTCGTTAGGATACGAATAATTTCTAGGTTCTCTCGCGTGACGCGCAGAATTTCGCCTAGGGTGTCTTGCGGCGCATTACTCTCTTCTTCCGTCTCTGGGAGCGGAGGGGGCTTGCGTTTGGCTGTGCTAACTTTTACGTTTGTCTCCTGGGGTGGTGCTTGTTTGGGAGCTTTAAGGTTTTGAATCTCCTGTTTTGCGTCATTAAGCTGCGCTGTAAGCACTTGTATGGTGGCCCGGAGACCCGCTAGTTCCTGTCGTAGGGCTGTGACTATCTCGCTCTCATGCTCGGGCAATGAAGACCACGTTACCTGTCTGGTAGATGAAACGTCCCGTTGCTGCTGCTGGTGATGTCTCCCTCGTACTCGGTCGGCCCACGTCAGTTCGGTGGGGCCGGATGTAGGGCGCCCCCTGGAGCAGGACCGGCTGTTGCGTCGTCCCCTGGAGCGGGAGCGGCTGCTGCGTAGGGCGCTGCGGCGCTCGGGTGTCGGCGTGACCGAGCGACTCCTTGTGGTCGCTACGGGAATACCCGAGGTGGCGGTCGAGTCACTGTGACTGGCGCCGCTTGGTCCTTGGGAGCGGCTACGGCCTCGTCGGTTGCGTCTGCGGCGGCGTCTCTGTCGAACGATGTAAGGGACCTGAAACTTGCGCTTGCAGTCCTTGTCGGCGGTGGGGTGCGGTCCGCCGCACAGGGTGCAGTGAGGGGAACACTGGTGATCTTCCGCTGGAGTTTTGATGCCACACTTCCGGCACCACGTCGTACTGGGGTTAGGGCAGACATCCGCGCGGTGACCGATGTTGCCACAGTTGTAGCAAACTTCCTTGTGTCTGCGAAAGAGTGTGCATCGAACAATGCTTGCTCCGCAGTAGATGTAATTTGGTACTTGCATTCCTTGGAAAAGGATTGTCACGGCTGTGGTGTTCTTGATTCTCTTCACCTCCAAGGCGTTGGGGTTGCGTTTCGTGACGATCAGTTCTCGGAGTTGGGAGTCGTTGAGCTCGAGGTCAATGCCTCGGACTACGCCTTTGCAGGTATCATCGGGTGGCGCCGGGTATACTGCGACCCGATACGTAGTATCTTTCATGCGAATTTGTTGCACCGTGGCGTATGCTCTTGCATTACGTTCGCTGGGGGTGCAGATGATGAAGATATTCTGAGTTACGTTGGGGCAGATGGAGTCTTCCGTGAGGTCTTGAGGAGCCAGGGCTGCCGCCATTGCCAGGGCTTGCTCAACCTGCACTGGTGTAGATTTGGCCACGTTAAGACCGTCTCGGGGTCTCACGATTATACGGAACGTGTCCCTCGGTAGCTGAGGGAGTCTCGAGGTAGCAACGAGGCGCTGGTATGCGCTGTTCGGTCCGGCGGTGCGATCGCCGTCCCTTCGTCTGCCACGAGTACTTGAACTTGCTCCTTGTGATTGACTGGCCTTTACCTTGCGCGATTTGCGGTTATATGCCGCAATCCAGCCCGGGTCATTCGCATCTTCCGGCGATATCGTCACACCGGTGACGATTTCCATGGCGGCAATGACTGACTTGCGGTGTTAGGCCTAGGCCTACCCGCCTTTGAACGATGAGGTTGAAAATTCGAATGCAGAATATGTTGAGAAAGAATCCACCCACCGAAATAAATCCGGTATCCACGGAATCCGTGTAACTTGCTGCTTTCGTTGGTACACAATTCACTTCGATTTAGCGTGAATAACCTCATGAAATCATTGATGATATCGGGAGCCGATGTTTGCACGTCCGCACCAGTCGGCGCCCCACTACCCACTCCCTGCTCTTGGGAGAACTTTATTTTTCTTAGCTAAAATGAATGTTTTCCTGGGCTATAGCCTTGCCGTTTTTCCATTTTTTTCGACAAAATTATTCGATCCCCAATCATTTATTTATCGCGTAAAATAGCATTAGAACGGGCACGGGAAGAGATCTAAGGGACAACCACTGCTCTTGGGAGAACTTTATTTTTCTTAGCTAAAATGAATGTTTTCCTGGGCTATAGCCTTACCGTTTTTCCATTTTTTTCGACAAAATTATTCGATCCCCAATCATTTATTTATCGCGTAAAATAGCATTAGAATGGGCACGGGAAGAGATCTAAGGGACAACCACTGCTCTTGGGAGAACTTTATTTTTCTTAGCTAAAATGAATGTTTTCCTGGGCTATAGCCTTGCCGTTTTTCCATTTTTTTCGACAAAATTATTCGATCCCCAATCATTTATTTATCGCGTAAAATAGCATTAGAACGGGCACGGGAAGAGATCTAAGGGACAACCACTGCTCTTGGGAGAACATTATTTTTCTTAGCTAAAATGAATGTTTTCCTGGGCTATAGCCTTGCCGTATTTCCATTTTTTTCGACAAAATTATTCGATCCCCAATCATTTATTTATCGCGTAAAATAGCATTAGAACGGGCACGGGAAGAGATCTAAGGGACAACCACTGCTCTTGGGAGAACTTTATTTTTCTTAGCTAAAATGAATGTTTTCCTGGGCTATAGCCTTGCCGTTTTTCCATTTTTTTCGACAAAATTATTCGATCCCCAATCATTTATTTATCGCGTAAAATAGCATTAGAACGGGCACGGGAAGAGATTTAAGGGACAACCACTGCTCTTGGGAGAACTTTATTTTTCTGAGCTAAAATGATGATTTTCCTGGGCTATAGCCTTACCGTTTTTCCCTTTTTTTCGAAAAAATTATTTGATCCCCAATCATTTATTTATCGCGTAAAATAGCATTAGAACGGGCACGGGAAGAGATTTAAGGGACAACCAATGCTCTTGGGAGAACTTTATTTTTCTGAGCTAAAATGATGATTTTCCTGGGCTATATATAGCTTTACCGTTTTTCCATTTTTTTCGAGAAAATTATTTGATCCCCAATCATTTATTTATCGCGTAAAATAGCATTAGAACGGGCACGGGAAGAGATTTAAGGGACATCCACTGCTCTTGGGAGAACATTATTTTTCTTAGCTAAAATGAATATTTTCCTGGGCTATAGCCTTACCGTTTTTCCATTTTTTTCGAAAAAATTATTTGATCCCCAATCATTTATTTATCGCCTAAAATAGCATTAGAACGGGCACGGGAAGAGATCTAGGCAACAACCACTGCTCTTGGGAGAACATTATTTTTCTTAGCTAAAATGAATATTTTCCTGGGCTATAAGCCTTACCGTTTTTCCATTTTTTTCGAGAAAATTATTTGATCCCCAATCATTTATTTATCGCCTAAAATAGCATTAGAACGGGCACGGGAAGAGATCTAGGCAACAACCACTGCTCTTGGGAGAACATTATTTTTCTGAGCTAAAATGAATATTTTCCTGGGCCTTACCGTTTTTCCATTTTTTTCGAAAAAATTATTTGATCCCCAATCATTTATTTATCGCCTAAAATAGCATTAGAACGGGCACGGGAAGAGATCTAGGCAACAACCACTGCTCTTGGGAGAACATTATTTTTCTGAGCTAAAATGAATATTTTCCTGGGCTATACCCTTACCGTTTTCCCATTTTTTTCGAGAAAATTATTCGATCCCCAATCATTTATTTATCGCCTAAAATAGCATTAGAACGGGCACGGGAAGAGATCTAGGCAACAACCACTGCTCTTGGGAGAACTTTATTTTTCTGAGTTAAAATGAATATTTTTCTGGGCTATAGCCTTACCGTTTTTCCATTTTTTTCGAAAAAATTATTTGATCCCCAATCATTTATTTATCGCCTAAAATAGCATTAGAACGGGCACGGCAAGAGATTTAAGGGACAACCACTGCTCTTGGGAGAACTTTATTTTTCTGAGCTAAAATGATGATTTTCCTGGGCTATAGCCTTACCGTTTTTCCCTTTTTTTCGAAAAAATTATTTGATCCCCAATCATTTATTTATCGCCTAAAATAGCATTAGAACGGGCACGGGAAGAGATCTAGGCAACAACCACTGCTCTTGGGAGAAGTTTATTTTTCTGAGCTAAAATGAATATTTTTCTGGGCTATAGCCTTACCGTTTTTCCATTTTTTTCGAAAAAATTATTTGATCCCCAATCATTTATTTATAGCCTAAAATAGCATTAGAACGGGCACGGGAAGAGATCTAAGGGACAACCACTGCTCTTGGGAGAACTTTATTTTTCTGAGCTAAAGTGAATATTTTTCTGGGCTATAGCCTTACCGTTTTTCCATTTTTTTCGAAAAAATTATTTGATCCCCAATCATTTATTTATCGCCTAAAATAGCATTAGAACGGGCACGGGAAGAGATCTAGGCGACAACCACTGCTCTTGGGAGAAGTTTATTTTTCTGAGCTAAAATGAATATTTTTCTGGGCTATAGCCTTACCGTTTTTCCATTTTTTTCGAAAAAATTATTTGATCCCCAATCATTTATTTATAGCCTAAAATAGCATTAGAACGGGCACGGGAAGAGATCTAGGCAACAACCACTGCTCTTGGGAGAAGTTTATTTTTCTGAGCTAAAATGAATATTTTTCTGGGCTATAGCCTTACCGTTTTTCCATTTTTTTCGAAAAAATTATTTGATCCCCAATCATTTATTTATCGCCTAAAATAGCATTAGAACGGGCACGGGAAGAGATCTAAGGGACAACCACTGCTCTTGGGAGAACTTTATTTTTCTGAGCTAAAATGAATATTTTTCTGGGCTATAGCCTTACCGTTTTTCCATTTTTTTCGAAAAAATTATTTGATCCCCAATCATTTATTTATCGCCTAAAATAGCATTAGAACGGGCACGGGAAGAGATCTAGGCGACAACCACTGCTCTTGGGAGAAGTTTATTTTTCTGAGCTAAAATGAATATTTTTCTGGGCTATAGCCTTACCGTTTTTCCATTTTTTTCGAAAAAATTATTTGATCCCCAATCATTTATTTATAGCCTAAAATAGCATTAGAACGGGCACGGGAAGAGATCTAAGGGACAACCACTGCTCTTGGGAGTTTATTTTTCTGAGCTAAAATGAATATTTTTCTGGGCTATAGCCTTACCGTTTTTCCATTTTTTTCGAAAAAATTATTTGATCCCCAATCATTTATTTATCGCCTAAAAATGCATTAGAACGGGCACGGGAAGAGATCTAGGCAACAACCACTGCTCTTGGGAGAACTTTATTTTTCTGAGCTAAAATGAATATTTTTCTGGGCTATAGCCTTACCGTTTTTCCATTTTTTTCGAAAAAATTATTCGATCCCCAATCATTTATTTATCGCATAAAATAGCATTAGAACGGGCACGGGAAGAGATCTAGGCGACAACCACTGCTCTTGGGAGAAGTTTATTTTTCTAAGCTAAAATGAATATTTTTCTGGGCTATAGCCTTACCGTTTTTCCATTTTTTTCGAAAAAATTATTTGATCCCCAATCATTTATTTATCGCCTAAAATAGCATTAGAACGGGCACGGGAAGAGATCTAGGCAACAACCACTGCTCTTGGGAGAAGTTTATTTTTCTGAGCTAAAATGAACATTTTCCTGGGCTATAGGATTACCGTTTTTCCATTTTTTTCGAAAAAATTATTTGAACCCCAATCATTTATTTATCGCGTAAAATAGCATTAGAACGGGCACGGGAAGAGATCTAGGCGACAACCACTGCTCTTGGGAGAAGTTTATTTTTCTGAGCTAAAATGAATATTTTCCTGGGCTATAGCCTTGCCGTTTTTCCATTTTTTTCGAGAAAATTATTTGATCCCCAATCATTTATTTATAGCCTAAAATAGCATTAGAACGGGCACGGGAAGAGATCTAGGCAACAACCACTGCTCTTGGGAGAAGTTTATTTTTCTGAGCTAAAATGAATATTTTTCTGGGCTATAGCCTTACCGTTTTTCCATTTTTTTCGAAAAAATTATTTGATCCCCAATCATTTATTTATCGCCTAAAATAGCATTAGAACGGGCACGGGAAGAGATCTAAGGGAAAACCACTGCTCTTGGGAGAACTTTATTTTTCTGAGCTAAAATGAATATTTTTCTGGGCTATAGCCTTACCGTTTTTCCATTTTTTTCGAAAAAATTATTTGATCCCCAATCATTTATTTATCGCCTAAAATAGCATTAGAACGGGCACGGGAAGAGATCTAGGCGACAACCACTGCTCTTGGGAGAAGTTTATTTTTCTGAGCTAAAATGAATATTTTTCTGGGCTATAGCCTTACCGTTTTTCCATTTTTTTCGAAAAAATTATTTGATCCCCAATCATTTATTTATAGCCTAAAATAGCATTAGAACGGGCACGGGAAGAGATCTAAGGGACAACCACTGCTCTTGGGAGTTTATTTTTCTGAGCTAAAATGAATATTTTTCTGGGCTATAGCCTTACCGTTTTTCCATTTTTTTCGAAAAAATTATTTGATCCCCAATCATTTATTTATCGCCTAAAAATGCATTAGAACGGGCACGGGAAGAGATCTAGGCAACAACCACTGCTCTTGGGAGAACTTTATTTTTCTGAGCTAAAATGAATATTTTTCTGGGCTATAGCCTTACCGTTTTTCCATTTTTTTCGAAAAAATTATTCGATCCCCAATCATTTATTTATCGCATAAAATAGCATTAGAACGGGCACGGGAAGAGATCTAGGCGACAACCACTGCTCTTGGGAGAAGTTTATTTTTCTGAGCTAAAATGAATATTTTTCTGGGCTATAGCCTTACCGTTTTTCCATTTTTTTCGAAAAAATTATTTGATCCCCAATCATTTATTTATCGCCTAAAATAGCATTAGAACGGGCACGGGAAGAGATCTAGGCAACAACCACTGCTCTTGGGAGAAGTTTATTTTTCTGAGCTAAAATGAACATTTTCCTGGGCTATAGGATTACCGTTTTTCCATTTTTTTCGAAAAAATTATTTGAACCCCAATCATTTATTTATCGCGTAAAATAGCATTAGAACGGGCACGGGAAGAGATCTAGGCGACAACCACTGCTCTTGGGAGAAGTTTATTTTTCTGAGCTAAAATGAATATTTTCCTGGGCTATAATAGCCTTGCCGTTTTTCCATTTTTTTCGAGAAAATTATTTGATCCCCAATCATTTAGTTATCGCCTAAAATAGCATTAGAACGGGCACGGGAAGAGATCTAAGGGACAACCACTGCTCTTGGGAGAACTTTATTTTTCTTAGCTAAAATGAATATTTTTCTGGGCTATAGCCTTACCGTTTTTCCATTTTTTTCGAGAAAATTATTCGATCCCCAATCATTTATTTATCGCATAAAATAGCATTAGAACGGGCACGGGAAGAGATCTAGGCGACAACCACTGCTCTTGGGAGAACTTTATTTTTCTTAGCTAAAATGAATATTTTTCTGGGCTATAGCCTTACCGTTTTTCCATTTTTTTCGAGAAAATTATTTGATCCCCAATCATTTATTTATCGCATAAAATAGCATTAGAACGGGCACGGGAAGAGATCTAGGCGACAACCACTGCTCTTGGGAGAACTTTATTTTTCTTAGCTAAAATGAATATTTTTCTGGGCTATAGCCTTACCGTTTTTCCATTTTTTTCGAGAAATATATTTGATCCCCAATCATTTATTTATCGCCTAAAATAGCATTAGAACGGGCACGGGAAGAGATCTAAGGGACAACCACTGCTCTTGGGAGAACATTATTTTTCTTAGCTAAAATGAATATTTTTCTGGGCTATAGCCTTACCGTTTTTCCATTTTTTTCGAGAAAATTATTCGATCCCCAATCATTTATTTATCGCATAAAATAGCATTAGAACGGGCACGGGAAGAGATCTAGGCGACAACCACTGCTCTTGGGAGAACTTTATTTTTCTTAGCTAAAAGGAATATTTTCCTGGGCTATAGCCTTGCCGTTTTTCCATTTTTTTCGAGAAAATTATTTGATCCCCAATCATTTATTTATCGCCTAAAATAGCATTAGAACGGGCACGGGAAGAGATCTAAGGGACAACCACTGCTCTTGGGAGAACTTTATTTTTCTTAGCTAAAAGGAATATTTTCCTGGGCTATAGCCTTACCGTTTTTCCATTTTTTTCGAGAAAATTATTCGATCCCCAATCATTTATTTATCGCCTAAAATAGCATTAGAACGGGCACGGGAAGAGATCTAAGGGACAACCACTGCTCTTGGGAGAACTTTATTTTTCTGAGCTAAAATGAATATTTTCCTGGGCTATAGCCTTGCCGTTTTTCCATTTTTTTCGAGAAAATTATTCGATCCCCAATCATTTATTTATCGCGTAAAATAGCATTAGAACGGGCACGGGAAGAGATCTAAGGGACAACCACTGCTCTTGGGAGAACTTTATTTTTCTTAGCTAAAAGGAATATTTTCCTGGGCTATAGCCTTGCCGTTTTTCCATTTTTTTCGAGAAAATTATTCGATCCCCAATCATTTATTTATCGCCTAAAATAGCATTAGAACGGGCACGGGAAGAGATCTAAGGGACAACCACTGCTCTTGGGAGAACTTTATTTTTCTTAGCTAAAAGGAATATTTTCCTGGGCTATAGCCTTGCCGTTTTTCCATTTTTTTCGAGAAAATTATTCGATCCCCAATCATTTATTTATCGCGTAAAATAGCATTAGAACGGGCACGGGAAGAGATCTAAGGGACAACCACTGCTCTTGGGAGAACTTTATTTTTCTTAGCTAAAAGGAATATTTTCCTGGGCTATAGCCTTGCCGTTTTTCCATTTTTTTCGAGAAAATTATTCGATCCCCAATCATTTATTTATCGCGTAAAATAGCATTAGAACGGGCACGGGAAGAGATCTAAGGGACAACCACTGCTCTTGGGAGAACTTTGTTTTTCTGAGCTAAAATGAATATTTTCCTGGGCTATAACCTTACCGTTTTTCCATTTTTTTCGAGAAAATTATTCGATCCCCAATCATTTATTTATCGCCTAAAATAGCATTAGAACGGGCACGGGAAGAGATCTAAGGGACAACCACTGCTCTTGGGAGAACTTTATTTTTCTGAGCTAAAATGAATATTTTTCTGGGCTATAGCCTTACCGTTTTTCCATTTTTTTCGAAAAAATTATTTGATCCCCAATCATTAATTTATCGCCTAAAATAGCATTAGAACGGGCACGGGAAGAGATCTAGGCGACAACCACTGCTCTTGGGAGAACTTTATTTTTCTTAGCTAAAATGAATATTTTTCTGGGCTATACCCTTACCGTTTTTCCATTTTTTTCGAGAAAATTATTCGATCCCCAATCATTTATTTATCGCATAAAATAGCATTAGAACGGGCACGGGAAGAGATCTAGGCGACAACCACTGCTCTTGGGAGAACTTTATTTTCTTAGTAAATCACATTTTATTCTCGTGCACACAACTCGAACGGCTAAGGAAAAAACATTTTACTGTATTTTACAATGAACACATTCCCTTCCATCCCAGTCTGCTTTTAGGAGATAACCCACTAGTAGAAACTTCATCTGTTTTTAGTTTTTTGAAAGACGCAGCGATCCTAAACGCAATATAATATATCACAGAATTACTAATTCTAAAATTTATTACCCGTTTTTTTGCATGCATCTTATGGTGCACCTCACCCATTTTCTCAGTCCTGAGAAGAAGGCTGAGGTCTTCAATTGGTTTGTTGGGCTCCTCAGAGTCCTTGTCTGGACAAGGACCTCGATAAGGATACCCAATTTTTGAAATAATTTAGACCATGTGTTTGGCGCATGATAGCCTAAGTTGCTTATGCGCCATAAAACCCAATACAACACAATACAATACAATTCTTAGCTAAAATGAATATTTTCCTGGGCTATAGCCTTGCCGTTTTTCCATTTTTTTCGAGAAAATTATTCGATCCCCAATCATTTATTTATCGCGTAAAATAGCATTAGAACGGGCACGGGAAGAGATCTAAGGGACAACCACTGCTCTTGGGAGAACTTTATTTTTCTTAGCTAAAAGGAATATTTTCCTGGGCTATAGCCTTACCGTTTTTCCATTTTTTTCGAGAAAATTATTCGATCCCCAATCATTTATTTATCGCATAAAATAGCATTAGAACGGGCACGGGAAGAGATCTAGGCGACAACCACTGCTCTTGGGAGAACTTTATTTTAGAGCGCAGCTCTTTGGCGTCCGTTCCTGGGTTTCGCGTCGTCGTCGTCGTCGTCGTCGGCGTTGTCGGCGTTGTCGTCGGCCTCGTAACCAGCTCGCCGACGAATCTGCTGCTCCGCCGCCGCGCATGCGCGCTGTCGGCTCTCCGGGCGAGGGAGGATGATGGAAGGGAGGAGGAGAGACTGTGGAGGAGGGCTGGCTACACAAGTAGCTCTTTGGCGTCCGTTCTTGGGTTTCGCGTCGTCGTCGGCGTTATCGTCGGCCTCGTAACCAGCTCCGCCCCCCTTTCATCCCCCCAGCGCTAGCAGCGATCGACTGATACCGCTTTCGTGAGTCCGCTACCGCACTCACGAACGACGTCGTGCACTTCCTGCAACTCGCATTAACCGTCCATCGATCCACACCGATGTTAGTAGTGGGGGACATTAATGTTGACATAAAGACAAACAGCAATTTCCTAACACTTATGCGGGAGAACATCCCGTTCCTCTCCCTCGTACCGCGTCCCACGGCTGTGACAACCTCGCGAGGCACTTGTATAGATCTCGTCTTTGAGAATCAAGCATTGGTGTACCAAGTCGAACATATATCAGTCTATTTCTCCGACCACAAAGCTTCCTTCATGACTGTCAAGAACTGTTAGTGGAGTCTTTGTTAAAGGAATACGTGTGAAAAATAAAAAAAAAATTCTGTGATAGCGCATACATGTGTTGCTCGATTTCTTTGGCTCAATCTATCGAAAAGGTGAAACAGCTTATTTGCTGCGCTCAAATTTCGCATTAGGAAGTAACGTAATCGTCGGTAATTTTTTTCTTAGCTAAAATGAATGTTTTCCTGGGCTATAGCCTTGCCGTTTTTCCATTTTTTTCGAGAAAATAATTTGATCCCCAATCATTTATTTATCGCCTAAAATAGCATTAGAACGGGCACGGGAAGAGATCTAGGCGACAACCACTGCTCTTGGGAGAACTTTATTTTTCTGAGCTAAAATGAATATTTTCCTGGGCTATAGCCTTGCCGTTTTTCCATTTTTTTCGAGAAAATTATTTGATCCCCAATTATTTATTTATCGCCTAAAATAGCATTAGAACGGGCACGGGAAGAGATCTAGGCGACAACCACTGCTCTTGGGAGAACTTTATTTTTCTTAGCTAAAAGGAATATTTTTCTGGGCTATAGCCTTGCCGTTTTTCCATTTTTTTCGAGAAAATTATTCGATCCCCAATCATTTATTTATCGCGTAAAATAGCATTAGAACGGGCACGGGAAGAGATCTAGGCGACAACCACTGCTCTTGGGAGAACTTTATTTTTCTTGGCTAAAATGAATATTTTTCTGGGCTATAGCCTTACCGTTTTTCCATTTTTTTCGAGAAAATTATTCGATCCCCAATCATTTATTTATCGCGTAAAATAGCATTAGAACGGGCACGGGAAGAGATCTAGGCGACAACCACTGCTCTTGGGAGAACTTTATTTTTCTTAGCTAAAATGAATATTTTTCTGGGCTATAGCCTTACCGTTTTTCCATTTTTTTCGAGAAAATTATTCGATCCCCAATCATTTATTTATCGCCTAAAATAGCATTAGAACGGGCACGGGAAGAGATCTAGGCGACAACCACTGCTCTTGGGAGAACTTTATTTTTCTTAGCTGAAAGGAATATTTTTCTGGGCTATAGCCTTGCCGTTTTTCCATTTTTTTCGAGAAAATTATTCGATCCCCAATCATTTATTTATCGCGTAAAATAGCATTAGAACGGGCACGGGAAGAGATCTAGGCGACAACCACTGCTCTTGGGAGAACTTTATTTTTCTTAGCTAAAATGAATATTTTTCTGGGCTATAGCCTTACCGTTTTTCCATTTTTTTCGAGAAAATTATTCGATCCCCAATCATTTATTTATCGCGTAAAATAGCATTAGAACGGGCACGGGAAGAGACCTAGGCGACAACCACTGCTCTTGGGAGAACTTTATTTTTCTTAGCTAAAATGAATGTTTTCCTGGGCTATAGCCTTACCGTTTTTTCATTTTTTTCGAGAAAATTATTTGATCCCCAATCATTTATTTATCGCCTAAAATAGCATTAGAACGGGCACGGGAAGAGATCTAAGGGACAACCACTGCTCTTGGGAGAACTATATTTTTCTTAGCTAAAATGAATGTTTTCCTGGGCTATAGCCTTACCGTTTTTCCATTTTATTCGAGAAAATTATTCGATCCCCAATCATTTATTTATCGCGTAAAATAGCATTAGAACGGGCACGGGAAGAGATTTAAGGGACAACCACTGCTCTTGGGAGAACTTTATTTTTCTTAGCTAAAAGGAATATTTTCCTGGGCTATAGCCTTGCCGTTTTTCCATTTTTTTCGAGAAAATTATTTGATCCCCAATCATTTATTTATCGCCTAAAATAGCATTAGAACGGGCACGGGAAGAGATTTAAGGGACAACCACTGCTCTTGGGAGAACTTTATTTTTCTTAGCTAAAAGGAATATTTTCCTGGGCTATAACCTTACCGTTTTTCCATTTTATTCGAGAAAATTATTCGATCCCCAATCATTTATTTATCGCGTAAAATAGCATTAGAACGGGCACGGGAAGAGATTTAAGGGACAACCACTGCTCTTGGGAGAACTTTATTTTTCTTAGCTAAAAGGAATATTTTCCTGGGCTATAGCCTTACCGTTTTCCCATTTTTTTCGAGAAAATTATTCGATCCCCAATCATTTATTTATCGCGTAAAATAGCATTAGAACGGGCACGGGAAGAGATCTAAGGGACAACCACTGCTCTTGGGAGAACTTTATTTTTCTTAGCTAAAAGGAATATTTTCCTGGGCTATAGCCTTACCGTTTTTCCATTTTTTTCGAGAAAATTATTCGATCCCCAATCATTTATTTATCGCGTAAAATAGCATTAGAACGGGCACGGGAAGAGATCTAAGGGACAACCACTGCTCTTGGGAGAACTTTATTTTTCTTAGCTAAAATGAATGTTTTCCAGGGCTATAGCCTTACCGTTTTTCCATTTTTTTCGAGAAAATTATTCGATCCCCAATCATTTATTTATCGCGTAAAATAGCATTAGAACGGGCACGGGAAGAGATCTAAGGGACAACCACTGCTCTTGGGAGAACTTTATTTTTCTTAGCTAAAATGAATGTTTTCCTGGGCTATAGCCTTACCGTTTTTGCATTTTTTTCGAGAAAATTATTCGATCCCCAATCATTTATTTATCGCGTAAAATAGCATTAGAACGGGCACGGGAAGAGATCTAAGGGACGACCACTGCTCTTGGGAGAACTTTATTTTTCTTAGCTAAAATGAATATTTTTCTGGGCTATAGCCTTACCGTTTTCTCATTTTTTTCGAGAAAATTATTCGATCCCCAATCATTTATTTATCGCGTAAAATAGCATTAGAATGGGCACTGGAAGAGATCTAGGCGACAACCACTGTTCTTGGGAGAACTTTATTTTTCTTAGCTAAAAGGAATATTTTCCTGGGCTATAGCCTTACCGTTTTCCCATTTTTTCGAGAAAATTATTCGATCCCCAATCATTTATTTATCGCGTAAAATAGCATTAGAACGGTCACGGGAAGAGATCTAGGCGACAACCACTGCTCTTGGGAGAACTATATTTTTCTTAGCTAAAATGAATATTTTCCTGGCCTTACCGTTTTCCCATTTTTTTCGAGAAAATTATTCGATCCCCAATCATTTATTTATCGCGTAAAATAGCATTAGAATGGGCACGGGAAGAGATCTAGGCGACAACCACTGCTCTTGGGAGAACTTTATTTTTCTTAGCTAAAAGGAATATTTTCCTGGGCTATAGCCTTACCGATTTCCCATTTTTTTCGAGAAAATTATTCGATCCCCAATCATTTATTTATCGCGTAAAATAGCATTAGAACGGGCACGGGAAGAGATCTAAGGGACAACCACTGCTCTTGGGAGAACTTTATTTTTCTTAGCTACAAGGAATATTTTCCTGGGCTATAGCCTTACCGTTTTCCCATTTTTTTCGAGAAAATTATTCGATCCCCAATCATTTATTTATCGCCTAAAATAGCATTAGAACGGTCACGGGAAGAGATCTAGGCGACAACCACTGCTCTTGGGAGAACTATATTTTTCTTAGCTAAAAGGAATATTTTCCTGGGCTATAGCCTTACCGTTTTCCCATTTTTTTCGAGAAAATTATTCGATCCCCAATCATTTATTTATCGCGTAAAATAGCATTAGAACGGTCACGGGAAGAGATCTAGGCGACAACCACTGCTCTTGGGAGAACTATATTTTTCTTAGCTAAAAGGAATATTTTCCTGGCCTTACCGTTTTCCCATTTTTTTCGAGAAAATTATTCGATCCCCAATCATTTATTTATCGCGTAAAATAGCATTAGAACGGTCACGGGAAGAGATATAGGCGACAACCACTGCTCTTGGGAGAACTATATTTTTCTTAGCTAAAATGAATATTTTCCTGGGCTATAGCCTTACCGTTTTCCCATTTTTTTCGAGAAAATTATTCGATCCCCAATCATTTATTTATCGCCTAAAATAGCATTAGAACGGTCACGGGAAGAGATCTAGGCGACAACCACTGCTCTTGGGAGAACTTTATTTTTCTTAGTTAAAATGAATATTTTCCTGGGCTATAGCCTTACCGTTTTCCCATTTTTTTCGAGAAAATTATTCGATCCCCAATCATTTATTTATCGCGTAAAATAGCATTAGAACGGTCACGGGAAGAGATCTAGGCGACAACCACTGCTCTTGGGAGAACTATATTTTTCTTAGCTAAAATGAATATTTTCCTGGGCTATAGCCTTACCGTTTTCCCATTTTTTTCGAGAAAATTATTCGATCCCCAATCATTTATTTATCGCGTAAAATAGCATTAGAATGGGCACGGGAAGAGATCTAGGCGACAACCACTGCTCTTGGGAGAACTTTATTTTTCTTAGCTAAAAGTAATATTTTCCTGGGCTATAGCCTTACCGTTTTCCCATTTTTTTCGAGAAAATTATTCGATCCCCAATCATTTATTCATCGCGTAAAATAGCATTAGAACGGTCACGGGAAGAGATCTAGGCGACAACCACTGCTCTTGGGAGAACTTTATTTTTCTTAGCTAAAATGAATATTTTCCTGGGCTATAGCCTTACCGTTTTCCCATTTTTTTCGAGAAAATTATTCGATCCCCAATCATTTATTTATCGCGTAAAATAGCATTAGAACGGTCACGGGAAGAGATCTAGGCGACAACCACTGCTCTTGGGAGAACTATATTTTTCTTAGCTAAAATGAATATTTTCCTGGGCTATAGCCTTACCGTTTTCCCATTTTTTTCGAGAAAATTATTCGATCCCCAATCATTTATTTATCGCGTAAAATAGCATTAGAACGGTCACGGGAAGAGATCTAGGCGACAACCACTGCTCTTGGGAGAACTTTATTTTTCTTAGCTAAAATGAATATTTTCCTGGGCTATAGCCTTACCGTTTTCCCATTTTTTTCGAGAAAATTATTCGATCCCCAATCATTTATTTATCGCGTAAAATAGCATTAGAACGGTCACGGGAAGAGATCTAGGCGACAACCACTGCTCTTGGGAGAACTTTATTTTTCTTAGCTAAAATGAATATTTTCCTGGGCTATAGCCTTACCGTTTTCCCATTTTTTTCGAGAAAATTATTCGATCCCCAATCATTTATTTATCGCGTAAAGTAGCATTAGAACGGTCACGGGAAGAGATCTAGGCGACAACCACTGCTCTTGGGAGAACTTTATTTTTCTTAGCTAAAATGAATATTTTCCTGGGCTATAGCCTTACCGTTTTCCCGTTTTTTTCGAGAAAATTATTCGATCCCCAATCATTTATTTATCGCGTAAAATAGCATTAGAATGGGCACGGGAAGAGATCTAGGCGACAACCACTGCTCTTGGGAGAACTTTATTTTTCTTAGCTAAAAGGAATATTTTCCTGGGCTATAGCCTTACCGTTTTCCCATATTTTTCGAGAAAATTATTCGATCCCCAATCATTTATTTATCGCGTAAAATAGCATTAGAACGGTCACGGGAAGAGATCTAGGCGACAACCACTGCTCTTGGGAGAACTATATTTTTCTTAGCTAAAATGAATATTTTCCTGGGCTATAGCCTTACCGTTTTCCCATTTTTTTCGAGAAAATTATTCGATCCCCAATCATTTATTTATCGCGTAAAATAGCATTAGAATGGGCACTGGAAGAGATCTAGGCGACAACCACTGCTCTTGGGAGAACTTTATTTTTCTTAGCTAAAAGGAATATTTTCCTGGGCTATAGCCTTACCGTTTTCCCATTTTTTTCGAGAAAATTATTCGATCCCCAATCATTTATTTATCGCCTAAAATAGCATTAGAACGGTCACGGGAAGAGATCTAGGCGACAACCACTGCTCTTGGGAGAACTTTATTTTTCTTAGCTAAAAGGAATATTTTCCTGGGCTATAGCCTTACCGTTTTCCCATTTTTTTCGAGAAAATTATTCGATCCCCAATCATTTATTTATCGCGTAAAATAGCATTAGAACGGTCACGGGAAGAGATCTAGGCGACAACCACTGCTCTTGGGAGAACTTTATTTTTCTTAGCTAAAATGAATATTTTCCTGGGCTATAGCTTTACCGTTTTCCCATTTTTTTCGAGAAAATTATTCGATCCCCAATCATTTATTTATCGCGTAAAATAGCATTAGAACGGTCACGGGAAGAGATCTAGGCGACAACCACTGCTCTTGGGAGAACTTTATTTTTCTTAGCTAAAATGAATATTTTCCTGGGCTATAGCCTTACCGTTTTCCCATTTTTTTCGAAAAAATTATTCGATCCCCAATCATTTATTTATCGCGTAAAATAGCATTAGAACGGTCACGGGAAGAGATCTAGGCGACAACCACTGCTCTTGGGAGAACTTTATTTTTCTTAGCAAAAATGAATATTTTCCTGGGCTATTCCCTTGCCGTTTTCCCATTTTTTTCGAGAAAATTATTCGATCCCCAATCATTTATTTATCGCGTAAAATAGCATTAGAATGGGCACGGGAAGAGATCTAGGCGACAACCACTGCTCTTGGGAGAACTTTATTTTTCTTAGCTAAAATGAATATTTTCCTGGGCTATAGCCTTGCCGTTTTCCCATTTTTTTCGAGAAAATTATTCGATCCCCAATCATTTATTTATCGCGTAAAATAGCATTAGAATGGGCACGGGAAGAGATCTAGGCGACAACCACTGCTCTTGGGAGAACTTTATTTTTCTTAGCAAAAATGAATATTTTCCTGGGCTATAGCCTTGCCGTTTTCCCATTTTTTTCGAGAAAATTATTAGATCCCCAATCATTTATTTATCGCGTAAAATAGCATTAGAACGGGAACGGGAAGAGATCTAAGGGACAACCACTGTTCTTGGGAGAACTTTATTTTTCTTAGCAAAAATGAATATTTTCCTGGGCTATAGCCGTGCCGTTTTTCCATTTTTTTCGAGAAAATTATTCGATCCCCAATCATTTATTTATCGCGTAAAATAGCATTAGAACGGTCACGGGAAGAGATCTAGGCGACAACCACTGCTCTTGGGAGAACTATATTTTTCTTAGCTAAAATGAATATTTTTCTGGGCTATAGCGTTACCGTTTTTCCATTTTTTTCGAGAAAATTATTCGATCCCCAATCATTTATTTATCGCCTAAAATAGCATTAGAACGGTCACGGGAAGAGATCTAGGCGACAACCACTGCTCTTGGGAGAACTATATTTTTCTTAGCTAAAATGAATATTTTTCTGGGCTATAGCCTTACCGTTTTTCCATTTTTTTCGAGAAATCTTCGATCCCCAATCATTTATTTATCACATAAATTAACATTAGAACGTGCACGGGAAAAGATCTTGGCGACAACCACTGCTCTTGCGGGAAATTTATTTTTCTTAGCTAAAATGAATATTTTCCTGGGATATAGCCCTACCGTTTTTCCCTTTTTTTCGAGAAAAAAATTCGATCCCCAATCATTTATTTATCGCATAAAATAACATTAGAACGTGCACGGGAAGAGATCTTGGCGACAACCACACCTCTTGGGAGAACTTTATTTTTCTTAGCTAAAAGGATCATTTTCCTGGGCTATAGCCTTACCGTTTTTCCATTTTTTCGAGAAAATTATTCGATCCCAAATCATTTATTTATCACATAAAATAGCATTAGAACGTGCACGGGAAGAGATCTAGGCCACAACCACTGCTCTTGGGGGAACTTTATTTTTCTTAGCTAAAAGGAATATTTATTTATTTATTTATTTCAAAATACTGCAGGCCATTGTGGTGGCCCAAGCAGGTGTGGGTTATATCCAACATAAGTGTGTAAAGCAACAGACAACAAAAAAGCAAGCCAGAAAGAAATAAAGCTTAAGAGAGAAGGTAACACTCGAACTCAGCGAGAAAATTATTGTAACCAAAAATATCTGACGGCAAAGAATTCCATTCTTCCAAAGTTCTTGGAAAATAACTGAATTTGAAAGCTTTTGATCGGGCAAAGATTGGGGTTAGTGCAAATTCATGGCCATGGCGTGTGCGTCGTGTTGTTAAGGGTTTTATACTGTCAGGCAGATCTATTGTTATGTTACCAAACATACAATTATAAAGAAATGAAAGGCGACTGAATTTTCTGTGGCCTTATAGCGTAGAAATACAGTTTAATTGCATTAGGTTGGATGGGGAATCAAGTCTACGATATTTGCCAAATATAAACCTAACAGCCTTTCTGTTAATACGTTCAAGTTGCATGATATCTTTCTTTAAATAGGGGTCCCAAATCATAGAAGCATACGCAAGCTGGGCTATACTGGGCTATAGACTTACCGTTTTTTTCCTGGGCTATAGACTTACCGTTTTTCCATTTTTTTCGAGAAATCTTCGATCCCCAATCATTTATTTATCGCATAAGACGGTATCAGAACGTGCACATGAAGAGATCTAGGCGACAACCACTGCTCTTGGGAGAACTTTATTTTGCTTAGCTAAAATGAATATTTTCCTGGGCTATAGCCTTACCTTTTTTCCCTTTTTTTCGAGAAAATTATTCGATCCCCAATCATTTATTTATCGCATAAAATAACATTAGAACGTGCACGGGAAGAGATCTTGGCGACAACCACAGCTCTTGGGAGAACTTTATTTTTCTTAGCTAAAATGAATATTTTCCTGGGCTATAGCCTTACCGTTTTTCCATTTTTTTCAAGAAAATTATTCGATCCCCAATCATTTATTTATCGCATAAAATAACATTAGAACGTGCACGGGAAGAGATCTAGGCGACAACCACTGCTCTTTCGGAAACTTTATTTTTCTTAGCGAAAAGGAATATTTTCCTCGGCTGTAGCCCTACCGTTTTTCCAATTTTTTCGAGAAAATTATTCGATCCCCGATCATTTATTTATCGCATAAAATAGCATTAGAACGTGCACGGGAAGAGATCCAGGCGACAACCACTGCTCTTGGAGGAACTTTATTTTTCTTAGCTAAAAGGAATATTTTCCTGGGCTATAGACTTACCGTTTCTTTCCCGGGCTATAGACATACCGTTTTTCCATTTTTTTCGAGAAAATCTTCGATCCCCAATCATTTATTTATCGCATAAAATAGCATTAGAACGTGCACGGGAAGAGATCTAGTCCACAACCACTGCTGTTGCGGGAACTTTATTTTTCTTAGCTAAAAGGAATATTTTCCTGGGCTATAGACTTACCGTTTTTTCCAGGGCTATAGACTTACCGTTTATTCATTTTTTTCGAGAAATCTTCGATCCCCCATCATTTATTTATCGCATAAGACAGCATTAGAACGTGCACGGGAAGAGATCTAGGCGACAACCACTGCTTTTGGGAGAACTTTATGTTTCTTAGCTAAAAGGAATATTTTCCTGGGCTATGGACTTACCGTTTTTTTCCTGGGCTATAGCCTTGCCGTTTTTCCATTTTCTCGAGAAAATGTTCGATCCCCAATCATTTATTTATCGCTTAAAATAGCATTAGAACGTGCACGGGAAGAGATGTAGGTCACAACCACTGCTCTTGCGGGAACTTTATTTTTATTGGCTAAAAGGAATATATTCTTGGGCAATAGACTTACCGTTTTTTTCCTGGGCTATAGGCTTACCGTTTTTCCATTTTCTCGAGAGAATGTTCGATCCCCAATCATTTATTTATCGCATAAAATAGCATTAGAACGTGCACGGGAAGAGATCTAGACGACAACCACTCCTCTTGGGAGAACTTTATTTTTCTTAGCTAAAATGAATATTTTCCTGGGTATAGCCTTGCCGTTTTTCCATTTTTTTCGAGAAAATTATTCGATCCGCAATCATTTATTTATCGCATAAAATAGCATTACAACGTGCACGGGAAGAGATTTAGGCGGCAACCACTGCTCTTGGGGGAACTTTAGTTTTCTTAGCTAAAAGGAATATTTTCCTGGGCCTTACCGTTTTTCCATTTTATCCGAGAAAATTATTCGATCCCCAATCTTTTATTTATCGCATAAAATAGCATTAGAACGTGCACGCGAAGAGATCTAGCTGACAACCACTGCTCTTGAGAGAACTTTTTTGTCTTGGCTAAAATGAATACCGTTTTTCCTGAAAAAGCAATTTTTCAGAAGTCAGTTTATTCCTCACGTGAATCGGCCGTCCACACGTGCGTTATCATTGGGAATCATTTACACGCCAAACCAGTGCTTTTATATAGGAAGTTAGAAAATTTGCCAGAACCGTAATTTTACTGGAATCTAGCCTTACCGTTTTTCCCGAACGAGCAATACTGAATACTGTTTATTCCTTACGTGAATCGGCTCTCCATACGTGCGTTATCATTGGGAATCATTTACACGCCAAACCGGTGCTTTTTATAGGAAGTGAGAAAATTTTCCAGAATCGTAATTTTACTGGACTTACCGTTTTTTCCGGAAAAGCAATATTTTGGAGTTCAGTTTATTCTTCGCGTGAATCGGCTTTCCACCCGTGTTTTATCATTGGGAGCCATTTACACGCCAAAGATACGTTTGCATAGGAAGTCAGAAAATTTTCCGGAATCGTAATTTTACTGGACTATATATAGCCTTACCCTTTTCAAGATAAAGCAATTTTTGGAATTCAGTTTACCCCTCACGTGAATTTGGTCTCCACACGTGCATTATTATTCGGAATCATTTACATGCCAAAGCAGTGCTTGGTATAGGAAGTCGAAAAATTTGTCAGAATGACAATTTTAGTGGGCTATAGCCTTACCGTTTCTCCCGAAAAAGCAATTTTTCGGAATTCATTTTATTCCTCATGTGAATCGGCTCTTCACACGTGCGTTATCATTGGAAATCATTTACACGCCAAACCAGCGCTTTTTATAGAGTCAGAAAAATTTCCAGAATCGTACGTTTACTGCTATTACCTTAGTTTTTGCTGAAAAAGCAATTTTTCGGAATTCGTTTTATTCCTCACGTGAATCGGCTCTCCCCACGTGCATTATCATTGGGAATAATAGACACGCGAAACCAGCGCTTTTTATCGAAAGTCAGAAAATTTTACAGAATCGTAACTTTACTGGGCTGTCCCCTTTCCCCCGAAAAAGCAATATGCGGAATTCAGTTTATTCCTCGCGTGAATCGGTTTGTCACTGACTTCACTGTTGAGCCACAACTCGGTTCTAAGAACGACAGTGGGATTTGTCTTGTGAAGATGGTTAGGGAAATTGTCAAAATTATTTACAATGCTTCTGCAACTGATAAGCCATATGTTGGGCTTGGTACCGTTGCTTCCCTAACACCCTGATTGTAGCACTGAATCAAGCGCCTTAGCTTAAGTGTACTTGCTGAAGTACTATAGCGCCAAACAGGCGACACGGGAAGAAGAGACACAGACGAGCGCTTGTCTGTGTCTCTTCTTCCCGTGTCGTCTGTTTGGCGCTATAGTACTTCAGTAATGCACCAACTAGCCCAACAAAAAGTTTTGCTGGATTAAGTGTACTTCTTGTTGATAAAGAATCATAACGAAGGCTTACTTTATCCCTTTTTACTTTGCATTTTGGCGTAACTCCTTACTAGCTTTCTATCGTGGCTATGGTGTTGGGCTGCTGAGCACGAGGTCGCGGGATCGAATCCCGGCCACGGCGGCCGCATTTCGATGGGGGCGAAATGCGAAAACACCCGTGTGCTTAGATTTAGGTGCACGTTAAAGAACCCCAGGTGGTCAAAATTTCCGGAGTCCTCCACTACGGCGTGCCTCATAATCAGAAAGTGGTTTTGGCACGTAAAACCCCAAATATTATTATTATTATTAGCTTTCTATCCTTTCGCACAGTCTCGGAAAAATCCTCAGAGACGGTAATGCATGTGCCCTTTATCTTCTTTGCCATAACTAAAATACTCTGCTTCTCTTTATAACTTGAAAATTTAGCTATTAATGGCCGTTTTCTTGTGTGAACTAAGCCTGGCTTTTTGTTGCGCCCTTTTAATGCTGACTTGCTCTATTCCTAAATGAGACCGGCACAGTTGTGACACTGTGCTTTCAGACTGACTGCCCTCTCATGTTCATCATTGTCTTCAACGCCATACAATAGCAGATTATTACGTGTGCTCCTGTTTTCAATATCGTCAAGTTTAGCCACCAGAATGTAGATTAGGGCCCGATTCGGCTCCACTGATATCTGGCTGTCTGAAACTGCTGTCTGAAGCTCGCCCACTTTATTTATCTTTGCTTCAAGCTTAGCCAAGCGGCTTGTTAAGTCAGCCACATCAACCTGTTGACCAGCCTACAATAAACGCGCGTTATATTATTTATGTGAGAACGTACAGATGCGAAAAGCAATGTGGGTGGAACCGGCAATGCAAGAATGCCATAAAAGCCATAGGTTTTGCCAAGACTATGCTGCATGAAACACAGCAATCTCGTGAATTAATGGCGCAGAGCCGGTTCCACGCCCCCAGTGAACGACTGATGCTCCACTTCTTTTGCAGCTCGAGGTGATTTGTGCGAAGGTCGCCCGAGGCTCGTTGTCCAGGAAACTGCATTTTGCGGATTCGGCGGCCTGACAGCTTCTATAGCGCGATCATCTAATCCGTGGCGCCGGAATGGTCCCGGTGATAAATCTGTGCAGTCGGTGTCAAGCTCGATGTTGTGACAAAGCGGTCGAGTATTGCTTCCTGCGAACACCTGCATGAAACACAAAAAAGTCGGTGAGTGGCACCCCCATCGCAGAGCTGGTTCCACGCCCCATTATCATTGTTATCCTGATAACAATGATAACTGTTAACCTAACGTATTATAATCATAATAACAGATTTTTCATGTAATTTATGCCGAATGATCAGCACTGAAAATTTTCTTCGTGCATTTGTTTCTGTGGCATATTTACTAAGTTTGCATGCAGAAGCAACAACGCGGTTAATAATGAATCCAAGAGACAGCGTGCAATATGGTAATCTGCGGTGATAACAGGCATAACCTTTACATCAGCATTTAAGTAGGCATACGGCAAAAGCTGCAAAGTAACTAAGAAGTCATGATTAAGCAGTAACAATAGTTCAACAGCTTTTGCTTGTATGTACATTTGGTAACACAATTCTACACACCGCAGTTGCTACGAAAAATGGTTTACCTTCGCAGCCTAGGCATGGAGGTTGAAAGCAAACGGTACAACTTAGGTGTGTCTGTTAAACTAAAGTAATCCATTCAGACGATTGCATGCTGCATAACTGCGCTAGAAGAACTCCAAATTTTTGCTGATGCTGTGGTTTCTACACTTTTGCTCCTGACTGCACCTGTTAAGGTAGTATGCTTACATTACTGGCCGCTGTTCATACCTATCTCCGCAAATAAAAATGAACTTTGGCAACTTACACAAGTGGCGTTATCGTTATTTCTGATAATGGTAACATTATATAACGTTTAATATAACTTCACGTATTGACAAGGTTAGCTCTAGCACTCTTTACATTACGCTGACAAAAAAATTTGCTGTCTACGTAGACCTTCTCCCGATGCTGGCCATAATTGGAACACACCCTTTATTTCGCGCAGAAAATGCAGGACCAGCATACTGTAACTGTGATGTTATTGGGTGCACGATCACTCCAGAAAGAGGCAAAGCAGCGCGCAGAAGCACAAGCACATATCAGACTTGTATTGACGCACATAACAAATAGAAAACGTCACACAAATTCGACAGTTCCCCAATATACTTCAGACGACATGCAGCTATATATATGTATCGGTAAATTATAATCGGCCTACAATTCAGGCGGAAGCGCGTGTCGCCGTGTCGGAGACCTCGTGGATCCAATGTCGGCCAGCGGGGTCGGACAGCAGTGTCGGCCAGCAGGGTCGGACAGCAGGGTCGGACCCCATGGTCAGACCGCCTCGCGGAGCTAAGGTGGCCCTGCGCAACAGTCGTTGTACTGGAGCCTCCGCTTGCCCGGTAGCCCTCCGGCGGGGTTTGCGCTCGAGATCCCACGGCCACATTCACGGGGTCACGTGCGCAGCTGGCGGAGTAGTCCTGTGGCCGCTCAACCGAACGCTCGATCACCCCGGTTCAGGACCGCCAGCCCTCCTGGACCAGTTACCCAGCGGAAGAGCGGGGCGAGGTAGCCTCTCAGCCGGCGACGCGTTGATTCGGGTGCGGCGTACTTACGCGGGCGGCGGTAGCTCCTATGGGCCGGACGCCGAGCGAGAAAGCTCTTTTCCCTCAAACGCCGAACTTCGCGAGCTGCTCACGCCACGGGGCCCCGCTCCACATTCTCTCGCGCCACGCTTTTTGAGGCGCCACTGTCGACGCTCCCAAATCGGTGTCGATGATAATGATGGTCCTCTTCGCCACCGCACGGCGCACTGTCTTCATATGTTTATGCTTCCAACTGCCGCGTACCTTATATTATCGCAGTAACGTAGGAATTCACGTTTCATTGTTTTGATCACGCGACGCACCTAGTGCCGAGTCACAATGATAACGGCAGCGTGATGGCGTGCGAGTCATGTCGAAGTCAATTGATGACGAAGGGAAAAATGAGGAAAACTGATATGTTGCGCATAGGAGCCACATAGGAACCATATAGGAGCCAGTTCAGGATTCTACACTAGCTACTTTGAAAGCGTGAGTAGTGCATGCCTGATGCGCGCATCGTGCATGCTCCTGGTAGCAGACGACGTTGCTCTGGACTGCGGCAACCCATTTACGCTTGCGACGCTGTCTGCTGGCAGAGGATGAAAGGAGTTACATTGATTAATTACTTCAAGCACTGCGCAAACGTATGGTGCCACACGATTTTACTTTCAAACTTGCAAGGTGATATTTAATTTAAACTTGATATTTCATAAGCCAACAGGAGCACTGGACAGTTCAGTTTAGTAACAGAGGCGGTACCCTCTCGTTCATTGGTTGGCCGCCGTTGAAAGCGCAGTTTAACGAAAATTATTTTCACTTGTGTGTCAACATTACTGCTCATATATATATATATATATATATATATATATATATATATATATATATATATATATATATATATATATATATATATATATATATCGCGAGGCAGCTGTGCGTGAGTGAATACACATTATTGCAGGTCCGGCGAGGACGCGAACTCGTCGCGCACCCGGCTAGTCCCACGTCGGGACCGGCAGGTCTAGCCCACCGGCCCGGTCGTGGGCATGCGGACGGCCAGGATTTGCTGTTCTAGAGTGGGGCTACGCAGAAGCGAGTCCCACTCCTCCTTGATGAACTTGGGGTATGTCGACCGGCACTGCCAGAGCATGTGAGGTAGAGTGGAGGTCTGGCCGCAGGACGGGCAGGCGTCGTCGCGATACATGTCGGGGCAAGCCTCGTGGACAGCGGACAGACACGGATATGTGTTTGTCTGTAGAAGCCTAAGCGAGACGGCTTGCGCCCTATTGAACTTGGGGTGAGGGGTGGAAAGATCCTTCTGGACATGTAGAAATATTTAATAATCTCGTTGTGAGTAGGGGGAGCGTCCCTGTGACCGTAGAGAGGAGGGGAGTCAGTGCTCCTTATAGAGGAAGCGCGGTCGGTGAGGTCACACGCAGCCTCGTGAGCAGACTCATTGAGGTTCGGGGGAGCACCCTCGACCGACCCTACGTGAGCGGCAAACCAGTGAATTGAATGAGTTTTGAGAGCATATGAACTGGAACCGCTAAGAAGACGAACAGCTTCCTTGGCGATGCAACCCTTCTGAAAATCCCTTACTGCCATTTTGGAATCAAAATAGATTTCGCACCCACGAATGTCTAGCAGGGCAAGGGCGATGGCGACTTGCTCGGCGACTCCGGGGTCTGAAGTGCGAATGGAGGCGCTATTGGAACTCTTGCCGCTCGAGTCGACCACAACAACAGCAAAGGTCTTCCCGTCACTGTACTCCGCGGCGTCAACGATGCTTGCTCTAATGTCATGTTGCTTGATCTGTTTGGGGATGGCTGCTGCTCTTGCCTTACGTCTGCCCTCGTTGTAGATGGGATAAACGTTTCGGGGCACAGGGGCCACTACGAACTTGTCTCGAATGCACCTAGGGATGAGTGTACTGAACATCGGGGATTCCGCAGGGTGGTAACCCAGCTCTTCCAGGATGTGTTTACTTGCCGCTGTGGTGGTCAGGCGACTGAGTTGCGCGCGTTCTTGGGCTTCGGCAATCTCCTCGGCGGTGTTATGTACCCCCAGCTTCAGGAGATCTTGGGCATGGGTCCTGATGGGTAGCCCAAGAGCCCTCTTGACTGCTTTGCGGACGAGGACGTTGAGCTTGTCTCGCTCCGCTCTGAGCCAGTTGTGCATAGAAATCGTGTACGGGAGGTGGCAGAGTACGAAGGCATTGATTAGCCTGAGAAGATTGTTTTCCTTTATGCCTCGATGCCGGTTTGCGATTTCGCGAACGAGGCGGAAAGCGTTGTCCGCCTTTGCGATGATCTTACGGAGAGCAGTTCCGTTCCCGCCGTTGAATTCGACAAACAGGCCCAGGACCCGAAAAACGTCGACACTGCGTTTCACCCCCCGTCACAAGTGCGAAGTCTGATGCTGCTTTCGGAGACTGGCTTCCAATCTTTGGCTCTTCCTGCCTTCTCTTTTCTGTAAAGCAGGAGCTCCGACTTTGCGGGGGAGCATCGAAGTCCGGTGGGGCGGAGATACTCCTCGATCACGTCGATCGCCTCCTGCATGGCTTCTTCGATTCTGCCCTCGCAGCCGCCGGAGCACCATATGGTGATGTCATCGGCGTAGATGGTGTGCTTGACGTCCTCGACGCGCGCCAACCTCTCGGCAAGACCAATCATACAGGTGTTAAGCAGTGTTGGGGAGATGACGGCGCAGTGAGGAGTGCCCCGTCCTCCAAGGGGCACATCTTCGGAGCGGAAGTCTCCAATGCGAAGCTTGGCCTTCCTGTCAGTTAGAAAAGAGCTGACGTAGCTGTGGCATCGGGAACCGAGACCCAGATCTGAAATGGTCTTGACGATGAAGGTGTGGATCACGTTGTCGAAAGCCTTCTCGAGGTCCAGACGGAGCAGAGCCTTGACGTCTCTGAAACGGCCAACCACAATCTGATGCTTGATTAGTTTCATGGCATCCTGCATAGAGAGTCCAGCGCGGAAGCCGATCATGTTGTACGTGTAAACCTCGTTGTCTTCGAGGTACCCGTTGCCCCTGTTGAGGATGACTCGCTCCATGACCTTGCCGACGCAGGAGGTCAGAGAAATCGGCCTCAAGGTCTCGATGTTCCGGACCTTTCCGGGCTTGGGAATGAGCACCACGCAGGCCGTCTTCTATTCTGCAGGTACAATCGCGCTATTCCGGGACTCGTTTATCTTGTCGGTCAGGAAGACAATCGACGTGTCGTCGAGGTTTCTCAACATTCTGTTGGTGACTCCGTCCGGACCCGGCGCAGACTTGCGGTTGAGCGCGAAGATGGCCTGTCTGACCTCGGCAATGGAGAAGTCTTCGTCCAGCTCGGGGCGTGGAGGGCCTCGGTAGACCGCGAGTAGGGTCGACGGATCTCCGTCGCGACGGACAGGCAGGTACTTCTGTAGAGTTTGCGACAAGTGCATCGACCATGCGAGACCTGGTGGCTTCGTGAAGGGCCCGGGAAGATGGCCTGTCTGACCTCGGCAATGGAGAAGTCTTCGTCCAGCTCGGGGCGTGGAGGCCCTCGGTAGACCGGGAGTTGGGTCGACGGATCTCCGTCGCGACGGACAGGCAGGTACTCCTGTAGAGTTTGCGACAAGTGCATCGACCATGCGAGACCTGGTGGCTTCGTGAAGGGCCCGGGAAGATGGCCTGTCTGACCTCGGCAATGGAGAAGTCTTCGTCCAGCTCGGGGCGTGGAGGGCCTCGGTAGACCGCGAGTAGGGTCGACGGATCTCCGTCGCGACGGACAGGCAGGTACTTCTGTAGAGTTTGCGACAAGTGCATCGACCATGCGAGACCTGGTGGCTTCGTGAAGGGCCCGGGAAGATGGCCTGTCTGACCTCGGCAATGGAGAAGTCTTCGTCCAGCTCGGGGCGTGGAGGCCCTCGGTAGATCGGGAGTTGGGTCGACGGATCTCCGTCGCGACGGACAGGCAGGTACTCCTGTAGAGTTTGCGACAAGTGCATCGACCATATGAGACCTGGTGGCTTCGTGAAGGGCCCGGGAAGATGGCCTGTCTGACCTCGGCAATGGAGAAGCCTTCGTCCAGCTCGGGGCGTGGAGGCCCTCGGTAGACCGGGAATTGAGTCGACGGATCTCCGTCGCGACGGACAGGCAGGTACTTCTGTAGAGTTTGCGACAAGTTCATCGACCATGTGAGACCTGGTGGCTTCGTGAAGGGCCCGGGCCAACGTATGTCTTTGATTTCACTTCGAGCCGCTTTAGTCGAGAAGGTGCTTCAGCATACCCCCGGATTTGCCGTTGCGCATCTGTCCGTCGATTGATTCACAGAACTCGTCCCACTGCTGCTGGCATAGCGCCTTGCAGTGGTCATAGATGACCTTGTTGAGCTCCGAAATCTTCTCTCGGAGTCTGCGATTAAGCCTTTGGCCCTTCACAAAGACGATTTAATGACGGCGCCTAGTTTTATGCATGGCAGAGGCAATATCGAATCTGGCTTTAGTTTTTGTTTATGGGCAGCAAATGAACCTTAAGCTCTGCATGCCTCTGGCTAGAAATTCTGGCTCTCCTAAGCCATAATAATAATAATTAATATTAATATTTACCCAGACTTTTTTGTGTGGTCTTAAGTAACAACTTGCAAGCAGCGCCGAAAAACCAACATGTTACGGTTTGGTTGGGGCTTTGGATTTTAATTTAACACGACAAAAAAGCTCGACGCTGACCATTCAGCTTCTCGTGTACAGAGTTCAATATCGCCTTGTAGCAGGACCACGGATGGCACAGACGGCCGTGTCACGATATGGAGTACAGCTATGGTGGCCGTTCTAGCCACATAGTACAGCCCCACCGAAATTCGTGTCCCGTGTTGCGCACGATTGCTTTCTCAGTATTAAAAAAAGCCCAGATGCATACGAAAAAAACGCCCAAGCGCAGCTCTGTCTTGAATTCAAATCAAATATGTAAAGAGCACAGGGGCAGACCTTTCATTTTTTTGTATTCGTGGTTACCTTGCTTGCGCGGTTGTAATCATGACTGAAAACCGAAAAATAACAGTTGTTAATTTTACGTCTATCGGAATTTCTGAAAATCGGGTCATGTCGCGGTAACCAGAACAGTACTCCACTCAAACCGAATTAAATAGGTGCTAGGGGAACTCTGAACCGGTAACCAAAACAATATATAACCCCATCTTCAAAAAGGCGAACCAAGATGAATCAATTGCCTAGTGCTGCGCACTAACCGGAGCTGACAACAAGTCGTTCTGCCAGGTTGAGTCCCTGGTTAAAATTACTACTGCGTTTTACAATGTTAAATCTACACGCAGAGCGAAACATTAAGAAGCAGTCGATACATCCTTACATTTAGACGGCTTGTTCAGGTCTCCTGATGTCCGCACAGCATACCTCTCGTCGACGGTAGCCAAGGACCTCTCAAAAAGCTTATCGTCTGACTTCAGGTAGCCATGGGAGAGAGGCTCACCCATCGTTGCATTCCACGCATTCACCAGTGAAACAAAACGCGCGCCGCGAATATGGTACGCCCCCCGATATTTCACTCCACTGAAGCGCCGCACACCGACAGCGCCGCCAAACAGAAGGGGAAAAAATGGTCATACGTCATCGATGCGAGGCTCCGCCCCTGCACTGATTTGTTGTGAACACAGTCGCACCCGCCTGCAATGCGTCCAGGTGTTGGCAAGTCGCGATCACATCATTAACGGCATTTGGATACTTCATCTCCAGTGCGTTAAACGCGAAAGGGGCAATGCCCTTTAGGAGATGACGAACATGATCAGATTCCGTCATGGTGGCCTCAACACGGCGACAAAGGGCGAGGACGTCCTCGATACAAGCGGTGTAGGTTTCTGGAGAAGCTGCGTGCGTGCATGAAGCTTTTTGTTGGCGACCTCAGAGCGGACGTTGGGAGCGCAAAAAATCTGCCGAAGCTGGTGTTGTATATATATATATATATATATATATATATATATATATATATATATATATATATATATATATATATATATATATATATTGAGAAAAGGTTTATTGGCGGCCCCTAATGTAACGGCACAGCAACCGGGAACGGCGAAGCAGGCCGAAGCACTGTCCAAACGGACGCCAGCAATGAACAGCGCGAGCCGAGACGAGCCGCGCGTTGGCGATGCGGCTGTGCCGCGAGGCGCGTCTTCTTCTTCACAATCTCCCCCCGGACAAAAAGAGCCATCCTGGTGCTTTAAGAATCGGGAGGCAGAGGGTCGTGGTAGGGCTTGAGACGCGAGACGTGGACAATGTCACGTCCACGCCGGCGCAAGTCTTCAGGTGGTGACAGGGGCTCAATGAGAAAATTCACCGGGGATGTTTGCTCCAAGACTCGGTACGGCCCTTCGAATTTTGGGACGAGTTTCGAGGAAAGCCCCGGCGTTTGGAAAGGGACCGACAACCACACTAGAACGCCTGGAGCGTAGGTCGTGCTTGGATGCGTGTCGAGGTGGTTTTCTTTCTGGTGCTGCTGTTGCTCTGCCGTAAAGGAGCGCGCTAGCTGGCGGCATTCTTCGGCTTGTCGGGCGACGTCGGAAACAGGTAGACACTCGGAGGCGTCAGGACGGTATGGAAGGAGCGTGTCGATGGTATGCGTAGGCTCGCGGCCATACAGGAGGAAGAAAGGTGAAAATCCCGTAGTGGCCTGGATCGCGGTGTTGTATGCGAACGTGATTAATGGAAGGATGCGGTCCCAGTTACCATGATCAGATGCCACGTACATAGAGAGCATATCACCAAGTGTGCGGTTAAATCGCTCTGTGAGCCCGTTAGTCTGTGGATGGTATGCCGTGCGTGTCCGATGAATAATATGGCATTCCGAAAGCAAACTTTCGACGACTTCGGAGAGGAAGGCGCGACCTCGGTCGCTGAGGAGTTCCCGAGGTGCGCCGTGTCGAAGCACGAAGCGATGTAGGACGAAAGAGGCTACATCCCGCGCTGTAGCACTGGGTAAAGCAGCAGTGTCGGCGTAGCGTGTCAAATGATCAATAGCAACGACGATCCACCGATTGCCGTCTGGTGTCATAGGAAGCGGGCCGTATAGGTCGATGCCGACGCGATCGAAGGGTGTGGCAGGGCACGGGAGCGGCTGCAAGGCACCACATGGGCGTAAAGGCGGCGATTTGCGGCGTTGACAGTCAAGACAGCACCGAACAAACTTGTGTACAAAATTGTACATGCCGCGCCAGTAGTAGCGGTGGCGAATTCGTTCGTACGTCTTGAAGACTCCGGCATGGCCACACTGCGGATCGTTGTGGAAAGCGGCACATATTTGAGACCTTAAGCTGCGGGGAACCACCAGAAGCCACCGACAACCTTCAGGAGTGTAATTGCGTCGGTGCAGCAGCTGGTCACGAATGGCAAAATGAACTGCTTGGCGTCGGAGAGTTCGGGATACAGGGATGGTCGACGATCCAGAAAGATAGTCGAAAAGAGAAGCGACCCACGGGTCACGACGTTGTGCGTTTGCAAAGGAGTTCATGTCGAGAGATGACACGGAATGTGCGGAAGTTGGTGCGCAGGCCGAGTCGGGAGGTAAAGGTGAACGAGACAAGGCATCTGCGTCGGAGTGTGTGCGTCCACTGCGGTATACGACGCGAATATCGTACTCCTGGATGCGTAGTGCCCAACGGGCTAGGCGGCCAGTGGGATCTTTCAAGTTGGCGAGCCAACAAAGCGCATGGTGATCTGTGACCAAGTCGAATGGGCGCCCGTACAGATATGGTCGGAACTTGCCAAGTGCCCATACTAAAGCCAAGCACTCTTTTTCGGTCACGCTGTAATTGGCCTCAGGCTTCGTCAGTGTGCGACTCGCATAGGCGACTACATATTCGGGGTAGCCCGCCTTTCGTTGGGCGAGTACGGCGCCGAGACCGACCCCGCTGGCATCTGTATGTACTTCAGTTGCAGCTGATGGGTCGAAATGGCGAAGAATAGGTGGGGAGATGAGAAGACGACGCAGCGTAGCAAAGGCGGAGTCACATGCAGGGGACGATCAGGAGAGGGCGGCGTCACCGCGTAGAAGCTGTCAATGGCGCCATGATCGATGCGAAATTTCGAACAAAGCGCCGGAAATATGAGCATAGGCCCACGAAGCTTCGAAGTTCTTTGATGGTCTGAGGCTTCGAAAACTCAGCGACTGCTCGAAGTTTTGTAGGATCGGGTAGAACGCCGTGCTTGGACACAGCGTGGCCTAAAATGGTGAGCTCTCGCGCGGCGAAGCGGCACTTCTTGAGGTTGAGTTGAAGGCCAGCGTTCGTGAGACAGGTCAAAACTTGTCGAAGGCGGAGCAGGTGAGTAGGAAAATCAGGCGAGAAAACCACGACATCGTCGAGGTAACACAGACATATAGACCACTTGAGGCCATGCAGCGTGTTGCCCATGAGTCGTTCAAAGGTGGCAGGGGCGTTACAAAGCCCGAAAGGCATCACCTTAAATTCATATAAACCGTCAGGCGTAATGAACGCGGTTTTCTAGCGATCGGCCGCAGCCATGGGGACCTGCCAGTACCCTGAACGCAAGTCAAGGGACCAGAAAAATTGTGCGCCCTGAAGACTGTCGAGGGCGTCATCGATGCGCGGCAAATGGTAGACGTCTTTGCACGTTACCTTATTTAACCGACGGTAGTAGACGCAAAAGCGAATAGACCCGTCCTTCTTGCGAACGAGAACGACAGGAGATGCCCAGGGACTGTGCGAAGGTGTAATAACATCACGGCGCAGCATATCTTCGACTTGGGTGGTAATGACACGACGCTCTGCGGCAGAGACGCGATATGGTCGTTGACGTAACGGCTGATGTGAACCGGTGTCAATGTAGGGCTGCACTTCCGACGTGCGGCCCAGGTGAGGTTGTGAAATGTCGAATGAACTTCGAAATTTGTGCAGGAGATCAAGAAGGTCGGCGCGTTCGGCAGGTGCGAGGGCATCGGCGATGGCATGCGAGAACGCAACCCTGGACGTTTCCTCAAGCGCGGACATCGAAGATGCTTGGCCGGGGTCGACGTCAAAATAGTCTCCAGGGACGTCAACCAAAGACGAAGAGCCGAGGAGTTCCACGAAGCCAAGGCATTCACCAACGAGCAACGTATTAGGCGCACAGAGAGGATTGTAAAAGTAGATATTGCTGCTGCCGCCAGCCATGTCAAGCGTCGCGAAGGGTAGTGGGAGAGATTTACGGCTCATGAAGACGTCGGACGGCGTGAAGAGGACCGTTGCATCAGCGATGGCATCGCAAAAGACGGGGACGAGGGCGAAGGAGCCAGGTGGAATACCTGTGTCCTCGCGCACGGTAAGTTTAGAAGGGCGATCGCAAACTTCGTCCAAGGTTGCGTCACAAGGGAAAAATTCTACTTCGGCGCGTGCGCAGTCGATCACGGCTTTATGACTGGATAAGAAGTCCCATCCGAGGATGACGTCATGCGAGCAGGTGGGAAGAACAATACACTCGACGATGTAAACAATGCCGTGAATGAGCACACGTACAGTACAGGCTGCGTGCGGAGTGACGGGCTGCGCGCTTGCCGTACGAAGCGACAGTCCAGAAAACGGCGTGGTCACCTTGGGCAGCGAACGGCACAGTTTGGCGGCTATCACAGAAACGGCTGCGCCGGTATCCACAAGAGCGAATGCAGGAACACCTTCTACACAAATTTCGACCACGTTAGCAGGAGAGGCGCGAGGACTTTGACAGGTCGAATGGGGCGCAGTTCTTGTCTCTTGAACTGCGACGTTCAGTTTTCCTGGTCAGGTGGTGCGGGTCGCCGACGCATTGGGGAGAGCGAGCGTCGACGAGGGGATAGCGAGCGACGCGAATGAAATTCTAGCATGTCAGCACGAGCATACGGTTGGGGGGAAGGAGCGGCTTATTGGCGAAATGACTGGCTGCCGTACTGGAAGGGCCGCGAGGCGTCGCTGAACGCTTGAGGACGACGGCGGCAATATCGGGCGACGTGTCCGGGAGTGCAGCAAGAATAACAGATGGGTCGATTGTCAGGTGTCCGCCAAGGATTAGCTCGCGGTGCGGTCCAAGATGTAGCATGGGCTTCCGGTGGCAGCGGTTGGGACTGGGTCGTGAAAGACGCCGGTGGAGGCCTGCGTACTGCCTGGGCGTACGTAAGAGGCGCGGCCACAGGCAGGACTGGCTGCGCATAAGTGAGAGGCGTGGCGACAGGCTGCACTGCCCGCGTAGAGTTGAGATTCATGGCGGCAGGCGGCTGATGTGGTGCGGAAGGGACAACATGGGCGACCTCTTCGGAAATGAGGGTGCGGAGCGTGTGTGGAAGACGGGAGGTGGGCTCCTGAGTGAAGGGGACTAAAGAAAGTTGGCGGGCAACTTCCTCACGCACAAAGTCCTTGACCCGCTGAAAGAATGAGGATGGGTCGTACATGTTGTCAAGGCTCGCCAAGTCGTCGCTTCCCAAAAGACGCCGAGTCGAAGCGCGTTGCTTCCTTAACTCATCGTAACTTTGGCACAGGCTGACAACTTCAGACACGGTGCGCGGATTCCTGGCCAGGAGCATCTGGAATTCGCCGTCATCGATGCATTTCAGTATACGGCGAATTCGCTCGGCTTCGGGCATTGCGGCGTTGACTCGTTTACAAAGGTCCACGACGTCTTCTATGTAGCTTGTGAACGTTTCCGCCGTCTGTTGTGCTCGGGCGCGCAAGCGCTGTTCGGCACGGAGCTTGCGAACAGCGGGTCGGCCGAACACTTCCGTAAAGGTTGTCTTGAAGACTGACCATGTGGGCACGTCACTTTCGTGGTTGTGAAACCACAGTTGGGCAACACCAGCCAGATAAAAGATGACGTGAGTTAACTTTGCGGGATCATCCCACTTGTTGTGTGCGCTCACCCGTTCATACGACGGAAACCAGTCTTCTACGTCTTCGTCGTCGGCACCTCTGAAGACCTTGGGGTCCCGTTGTCGTGGAACGCCGGTGCAGGTGACGGACTGTGGTGTCGGTGCCGTTTGGGAGGAGCTGTCGGTCATGGCGGGTGGTAGCGTTCGTGATCTCAGCTCCAGGGTTTCAAGCGACGGGGTTTGAGTCCCCGCACCTCCACCAACTGAGAAAAGGTTTATTGGCGCCTCCTAATGTAACGGCACACCAACCGGGAACGGTGAAGCAGCCCGAAGCACTGTGCAAACGGACGCGAGCAATCAACAGCGCGAGCCGAGACGAGCCGCGCGTTGGCGATGCGGCTGTGCCGCGAGGCACGTCTTCTTCTTCACAATATATATATATATATATATATATATATATATATATATATATATAGTTATGAACATATGTATTAGGTATAGCTATGATATATATATATAGTTATGGCTGCGGAAATCACGCTGGCCCCGGTAGTAAAATGAGGAAAAAGAGAACGATATATGCTGATTAAGCACAGTATATTTGACTGACGTTTCGGCGCTCGTGGACCAGCCTTTGTCAAAGTTAAAAGACACGTTTTTTGCCGCAATTTAACACACGCGAAAGTAATACGCATAAATATAACACGGGCCAACACTTTGTCAAAGTGTTGGTTCACCAGCGGAAAGGTCAGTCCAATGTACTAGGCTCATTCAACGTACGTCGTACTCGCTTTCTTCATTGTCTGTATGTATATATATATATATATATATATATATATATATATATATATATATATATATATATATATATATATATATATATATATATATATATATATATATATATATATATATATATATATTGTTCCAGCTTGCTGTGGTCTGCTCCTGACCACCGTCAATTGCACTGCGCTGCTCGAAGAGACGTGTGTCGAGTAAGCTCCGGAACAGCCATTTGCAATGTGGTGACCGCGTTTTATATCATTATCCGGGGCATTAATGAGGTGCGACGTAATGCTCGCCAGCTTCTCCCTGATTTACCGCTACATATATCCGCACCAAATTTTTCTTCGGTGGGGATATGTATATATACATAATATACACAATATACGCTGCGCCAAAAAAATTGTGCGGCGCGTCAGTTTATGTCGCTGCAGAAATGCCTTCTTTTGCAACTGACTCATGGTTAGACTGAGTAGACGCATAGCGTACGTCAACTGAGAGCATGGAAATAAATTTTATTGCAAGTATAGTCGTTCACTTTCCATAGTTAAATATTTTCGTGAATTTCTAAATGCAAAAAAAAAAGACGGACGATGCGCATAACTCGAGGATGTCCACTGTTACATTATGCTTGAACACGTTTGACGAGAAGGTCGAGAACGGCTCAGACAAAATGAAGTCTTTTCCATCTCGCCATCAGATCGTATACGCAGCCTCAGGTTTTACCCGTTGTCTCGCACGCTTGGCGGAAACGAAAGGTATGGGTCAACTGCGTGGCAACGTCGGGCGTTAACAGCGCAGAAGAGCCCTGAATGGTGAGGCTTGTATGCTTCCCGGCAGTGATGTTTCAAAGTGGCTCAGGCCTAGCCACTCCCTGGATGAGGGGCACGGTCCGTCGTACACATCGAGGTCGATGTCGTACAAAACCGCGCAAGTGTCGTTCTCTACCGGCCAACCTGCTGTCATGATGCCTTGCAGCATTGGTGCGTCTAGGAACAGGTACATCGGAATGTTGGACCGGGGGTCGTACAACGATTTTCGGGTCAGCGCAATGCACTGTCCTACGCCTGGATTATTCACCTGACATACGGAACTGGCGCAGAGCTCGAACACTGACGCCGTTCCGGGCGCGTCGGGGAACTCTGCCGCGACAGATGCGGAGAGGTTTTTGAAGCCGTCACTCGGATTTCCCTCCACCAGCCACGGCGCTATGGACAGGCCGGCGCAGATCTTGGTCGTGTTTGAAGGAGGCGAAGTCAGATTTCTCAACAAGGCCGACACCCTTTGAGAAAGGACCTCACACACGCTCAAGTTGAAGCCACTGGGCGGCTGCCCCAGCGCCTGTGTCTCGACGAAGACGTAATCGACGAAGGGTTCGAGTTCGGACAACAGCGAACGGTTGGATGCAGTCGTGGGTGACAAAAAAACGGCGATGACGGCACGGTAGCCGTTGATTTTGAAAATGTGCCGCTGTACGGCCACAATGTGAAGCAGGGTATCCTTGTCGTGAGGGTCCTGGCATCGCGAGTCCGGGGCCACCCAGTGGATGGCAGTTCCGTTCAACCGGTGCGTTTTCACAACATCCACGGAGCTGGCAGCGAACCTCGACATCGCGCCGGGATCGCGGCCCAAAAGCGAAAACTCGGGGCTGTCCTCGGGATAACCGCCGATCGCAGCCAGGATCAGAGAGTCCGAGTTGCCCTTGGCGTCGGTGATCTGCCGGAGCATGCTCAAACCTTGGGTGCGATCGAAGGCTGGCCTGCGGCTTTCCACAGTGCCGTTCTTGAGGCCCAGGGACCAGTAAACGATGTTCCTGCAGTAGGGGAGTGGCAGGTCGGCAGGAATGAAGTGGCGCTGCTGTTCTTTCATGACACGCGAGTTGTTGTAGATGCAGAACAAGTTCCCTAGTCTAGAAACGGATAGATTGCACGGACGACCTGTCACATTCAATGCACTATGCACATCGTCGAAGTGTACTCGGTTGACACAGGCGGCTGAAGGTGGGGGAGAGGTGGACATGGACGGCTCCGTAGGAGGCAATGGAAGGCGGTAGTTGAACGTCCTCGAGTTTGGTGCAGCAGGTTTTATACCGCTGTGCGTGGTCACGTAGGAAAGAAATATTGTTCCGAATGGCACGATAAATGTGGCCATCACTACACAGCAGAGGAGATATACCCTCGTGAAAGGAATTTTCCCCCATTCTTGCAATGGTTGCTCTCTGTCATTTTCGAATAGGGATGGAACAGGTGGCGAGTTGAAGGGTGGGCTCAGGGCGCCTGAACCGGGGGCCACCTGTGGCGGTGCTCGCGGCGGAGACGTGCCGGTAGCGGGTTGTGCGAGGCGGCCTCTCGTGGAGGGCGGCCTTGGTACGAATACGATGACGTTTGGTTCTGCGGCATTGGTGGGTATTCCTGCGAATCCGCCGTATGGTGGCGGTGTGTCGCGAGATTTCCATGCCGGGGACATGACCCGCATCGGCGTTGCTGGAGATGGTGGCGAGGTGTTCCTGTCTGTGTTCGGCATTGGTTTCCTGATCCGCCGAAGAGTCACGGCAGGCATGCCGCCCCGGTTTGGGGCGATACTTTGGCGCCTACGCGTCAGCGTCGTCCTTGCTGTCTCGTAATGGCTTGGCGGAGTGTCGGACGGGCGCTGTCTGATCGATGCTGATCGACGTCTTTGGAATTTCTCGGGCCACGCGGCTGACCTACCAGCGTTTTTGGTGTTAGGAGCGGTGCTTGCGAACCTAGAAGACGGCATGCCGTCATGATCTCCCGATCGTCGTTGCTGGCTGGCACGGAAGGGTTGCCACCCATAAGCATTCGTTCGGTTCCAATCGTGGGACGGCGGTGTTGTGCCACCTGGTTCCGGTAATGTGAAAGCGTCCTCAGAATGGTAACGATGCATTGCGACTGGTGATTCGAGGGCGCGCTGGCACGAAGGCTTCCACAGCGATCCCGGGTAAGATCTTCTTTATGTCACGCGTACACGAGGAAAATATGATGATGATTATCCTAGGCCACGACATATACCCACTTAGGGGCATTGGCCAAGAAGCGGGTTGCACCAGAGAGTAATAATAATAATAATAATAATAATAATAATAATAATAATAATAATAATAATAATAATAATAATAATAATAATAATAATAATAATAATAATAATAATAAATAGTAGTAGTAGTGGTAGTAATAGTAGAAGAAGAAGAACTAGACAATGATATTAGAGAATGGAACGTACATGTCCACTAAGAGGGATTAGTTGAGAAGAGGGCGATAGAACAAAAATCAAAGATGCGCATGGAAGGAAATGGCAGCAACAGCAATAATTATCTGATTATATTAGCATGACTATTTCCTAAAGAATGGAGGAGTAACGAGAAGAACGCGCTGTTTAGCATTCAGTCAGGGATCAGTCACTGAAAAATAAAGGCCGTGATTGTGAGTGAAGAAACATTTATTGTAGGTCCGGCGAGGACGCGAACTCGTCGCGCATCCGCTGTTCGGGCAGGAGAGGGATTCTGGGTTTCCCCTTTCACGAGAATGACACCCCTTACGGGGGGTGGTCCTAGCTTCAATAGCCGTGGAAATGCATGCTTAACGTTGCGCAGGGGAGCGCGAAACATTTCGGCAGTGCCTGAATTGAGATCCTCGGAACGATGCATAGTCGCTGCCGTCCTCACATTAAATTCATGTTGGTTTTATTGAGTACGCAGGGCGACCAGACCTTTTGGGGTCGCAAATTCAGTGGATTTGGCACGAAGCCAATGAAACGACACAGAGCTGTCGAGCTGCCATTTTTTAATAACACAGCGCCAAGAAATGAGAGGGAAAAATTACCGACGATTACGTTACTTCCTAATGCGAAATTTGAGCGCAGCAAATAAGCTGTTTCACCTTTTCCATAGATTGAGGCAAAGAAATCGAGCAACACATGTATGCGCTATCACAGATTTTTTTTTATTTTTCACACGTATTCCTTTAACAAAGACTGCACTAACAGTTCTTGACAGTCATGAAGGAAGCTTTGTGGTCGGAGAAATAGACTGATATATGTTCGACTTGGTACACCAATGCTTGATTCTCAAAGACGAGATCTATACAAGTGCCTCGCGAGGTTGTCACAGCCGTGGGACGCGTTACGAGCGAGAGGAACGGGATGTTCTCCCGCATAAGTGTTAGGAAATTGCTGTTTGTCTTTATGTCCACATTAAAGTCCCCCACTACTAACATCGGTGTGGATCGATGGACGGTTAATGCGAGTTGCAGGAAGTGCACGACGTCTTTCGTGAGTGCGGTAGCGGACTCACGAAAGCGGTATCAGTCGGTCGCTGCTAGCGCTGGGGGGATGAAAGGGGGGCGGAGCTGGTTACGAGGCCGACGACAACGCCGACGCGAAACCCAAGAACGGACGCCAAAGAGCCATTTGTGTAGCCAGCCCTCCTCCACAGTCTCTCCTCCTCCCTTCCATCATCCTCCCTCGCCCGGAGAGCCGACAGCGCGCATGCGCGGCGGCGGAGCAGATTCGTCGGCGAGCTGGTTACGAGGCTGACGACGACGCGAAACCCAGGAACGGACGCCAAAGAGCCATTTGTGTAGCCAGCCCTCCTCCAGAGTCTCTCATCCTCCCTTCCATCATCCTCCCTCGCCCGGAGAGCCGACAGCGCGCATGCGCGGCGGCGGCGGAGCAGATTCGTCGGCGAGCTGGTTACGAGGCCGACGCCGACGACAACGCCGACGACGACGCCGACGACGACGCGAAACCCAGGAACGGACGCCAAAGAGCTGCGCTCTAAAACAAGAGTGGCTTTGAAAAAGGTGACACGACGACGGCGCACCAACGCATACATGGCGCCATCTCGTGACTGGCGATTACAATAGTGACACTCTCCCTTAATCGACTGTCATCGGGCCCACACTCGTGATGCACAAACCTCACAGTGCTTGAGAGTCATTCTTCCGTTGAAGGCCTTATTGAAGAGGTCGGCACAGTTGTTCGACGATTTGACGTACTGGAGTTCTAACTTTCCATCTTGGACTTTTTCTCTCAAGAAATAATACTTGAGGTCAATGTGTTTGCTTCTATCTGAAGTAACTTGGCTTTTCGCAAGGGCAATTGCACCCTGGTTGTCAGCCATTAAAATCCGTGGTTCATGCATGAATTCGTGCGCATTAAGTTCCTTCATTAAATTTTGGAGCCACATTACTTCCTTTGTAGCGTGACACATTGCTACATATTCCGCTTCGACTGTTGAAAATGCAGTGCTTTGCTGCTTCTTGCTACTCCAGGAAATCGCAGCACCAGCTAGCGTGAACACATACCCACTGAATGACTTCCTGTCAGCCTTGTCACTAGCCCAGTCTGCGTCGCAATATGCCTGTATGCACTACCTAGTTCACTGGTAGACTAGTGCATTATTTGCCTGTTTCACATAGCAAAAAATGTGCCTTATGCAATTCCAATCTTCTTCTGTGGGATGTTCATTGAACTGGCTCATGTAAGCAGTCGCAAAAGCTAAGTCCGGCCTTGTGCCTCCGACGGGGTAAAGATACGCACCAACTGCTTGTCTTTACTTGCGGCGAAGGTCCTCACTTCATGGGTTATTGTTGTCTCCCCTTTGGTACTTGCTTCCAGATCCAAAGGAGATGTTGCTGCCTTTGCATCTGACATGCCAAACGTCTCCAGTATGTCGTTAGCATAGGCCATCTTGTCAAGTATTAGTTTTCTATCTTTTCCTTTCTTCAGTTGTATGGAAAGAATGTGGCTAGCTTTACTCAGGTCTCTTGCATCAAATTCTTGACCCAAGCGGGTCTTGAAGTCGGCAATCTGCTTGTCATCTTCTGCGATGACCAGCAAGTCATCAACGTAGACTCCCTACGATGAGGTTCTTCTTTTCTTCTTCTTGCTGACATAAATACAGGGTTCTGCTTTTGATCTTGTCATCCCTTCTGATTTGAGCATTTTGTCCAAAGCAACGTTCTTCTCCCTTCCAAACAGTCGTAGCCCGTAAAGGCTTTCCTTCAGAAGGCAGACTTCATCCTTCTTACAGTCATTGAAATGCTGCGCTTATTCCATGTAGACGGCCTCCTTTAGAATACATTTAAGTATGCTACCGTGACGTCCATCTGGTGGATCTTCCAATTCCTCTCAACTCCTATGGCCAGCAGTGTCCTGACGGACTTCAGCTTCACTACAGGAGAAAAGGTTTCATTGTAATAGATACCTTTCACTTGTGAGTAGTGTAAGAGTTGAGGAGGACTTTGAGATGAAAAACTTGGAAGGTTTATTTACATCATTTACAGTGAGCGTGAATTAACAGTCTTAAGTCATTACGGGCCGGCAGCAACTCGGACGCTGCGGCCCGTGGCAAGAAGCTCGAAAAACATGAATCAAGGAATGCTCTAGGAATGCTCTCGGTCTGTTGCCGGTCTGCGTCTTTTAAGCCCTTCGGTGTCTCGAAGACACGTCACGTTCGGCCAGTGGCAGAGCCCACTCAGGTGACGCCATCTTCGGCCAATCGGCGAGGGCTTACTTCTCCCTGTGGTCTTGTCTTGCTGACTTGCAATGCGCCGTCACAATAGATGGGTGGGGGCGACGCTGCCAGGTTTTCACGGCGCATTACAGCCGTCTTACTTCGGGACCCACTTTACGCTAAACAGTGCCAGGCCCTTGCTTCACTTTCGGGAAGAGCCAAACAGTGAATAGCTCCACCGGCTGCACACGAAGTGGGGTCCGCCAACTTGTTTACACGGGTCGTGCCTCTGGAATGTGGCATCCATGTTTCTGCGCTCCTTAATTAGCTGTGGTGCGATTCAATGTGGTCTGGTGAACTCGAAGTAGGCTCAGGAAACGGCCCCGTATCTAACAGCTCGTCCTCGCCCCGGAAGTTCGGAATGGCCGGTGATCTCAATTCGCTGGCCATGAGAAACGCTGAAAGAACCTGCAGGGTACTGGGGTCGAGCCTCGTTTGACAACCCTCGGGATCCTGGGCCCTGGAGAACATACGTCAAACAAACCAAACAACACAGCGCTGCACCACGCGTAAGCGCAGGCTCTTCACCCCTGACTCGGCAGGCTATTACTGAGTCAAAATGAGCCCTGTTCTTTTATTTCCCCAATTTGACAAAGCAGTTGCAACCACCTTTCCAAACCGCTATCCACTTTTCCCCTAATGCCGACAAGGCCAGAGTGACATTGTTGTTGCAAAACAAAAGGTCGTCGTCGTTGCAAACAAACAATTAAAACAGCCGAACATAACTTAAGTGGCCTAACTACACGAACAGCCTGTTTCCAACCCTAACGCAGTGGCGTGTTTTCGTAGTTACGCGCCCATCGAAATGAGGCCGATGTGGCCGGGATTCGATCCCGCGACCTCGTGCTCAACATCATAACACCATAGCCACTGAGCAACCACGGCGGGTCACAGCAGAGTCGTGAACGGCAGCGCCATCACAGAGCCAGTTACACGCCCCATTATCATTGTTATCATGATAACAATAATAATGGGGCGTGGACCTAATAATGGGGCGTGGAATTTGACTCCCAATTTTGTAATGCGGGAGCCAAATGTATTATAATCCTGATAACGGAATCTTTCGATGTTGTAACTACTGCAGTATGATCAGCACTGAGAATTTTGATCGTGCATTTGTTTCTGTGGCACATCTATTAAATTTGCACGCATGAGCAACAAGGCCGTCGATAGTTAATCCAAGACACAGCGTGCATTATTGTTTTCTGCAGTGATAACAGGCATGACCTTTATTTCAGCACTTATGTAGGCATGTGGAAATAGCTGCAAAGTAACTAAGAAGTGATGAAGCGCAGGTCATGGAGGACAGCTTCCCTTTGATGATGTCACGTAGCCAGGAACCGAAGGCTGAGGCTGGAGAAAGGGAGGACTGAGCATGCCACACGCTTGGAGCTCTTCGCGTATCAGAGAGTGAATCAGCATACGCAGGTTGGTATCCGACGAAGGAGCCGCGTCACCAGCGACATGTTGTAAACGGATGGCCTGCAATGCGTCCAGGTGTTGGCAAGTCGCGATCCCATCATTAACGGTATTTGGATACTTCATCGCCAGTGCGCTGAACGCGAAAGGGGCAATGCCCTTTAGGAGATGACCGACATGATCAGATCCCGTCATGGGGGCGTCAACACGGCGACAAAGGGCGAGGACGTCCTCGATACAAGAGGTGTATGTTTCCCGGGCAGTTGCGTGCGTGCATGAAGCTTTTTGTTGGCGACCTCAGAGCGGACGTTGGGAGCGCCAAAAATCTGCCGAAGCTGGTGATGAATATATATATATATATATATATATATATATATATTGTTATATAGTTATAAACATATATATTAGTTATAGCTATAATACATACATATTGTGGCTGAGGAAATCACGCTGGCCCCGGTAGTAAAATGAGGAAAAAGAGAACGATGTACGCTGATTAAGCACAGTATATTTGACCGGTGTTTCGGCTGGTGGACCAGCCTTTGTCAAAGTTAAAAAACATGTTTTTTGCCGCAATATAACACACACAAAGGGAAGACACATAAAGATAACACGGGCCAACACTTAGTCAAAGTGTTGGTTCACCAGCGGAAACGTCAGTCAAATATACTGGGCTTATTCAACGTAGGTCGTACTCTTTTTCTTCATTGTATATATATATATATATATATATATATATATATGTTGTTCCAGCTTACTGTGGTCTGCTCCTGACCACTGTCAGTTGCACTGCACTGCTCGAAGAGACATGTGTCGAGTAAGCTCCGGAATAACCTTTTGCAATGTGGTGAACGCGTTTTATATCATTATCCAGGGCATTAATCAGGTGCGACGTAATGCTCGCCCGCTTCTCTCTCATTTACCGCTACATATATCCCCACCAAATTTTTCTTTCACGGTAACACAATATACACCACGCCAAAAAATTGCGTTGCACGTCAATTTGTGGCGTTGCAGAAATGCCTTCTTTTGCAACTGACTCATGGTTAGACTGAGTGGATGCACAACGTACGTCAACTGAGCGTATGGAAATAAATTTCATTGCAAGTATAGTCATTAACTTTTGCATAGTTAAATATTTTCTTGAATTTCTTAATGCAAAGAAAAAAAAAGACGGACGATGCGCATAACCTGACGATGTCCACTGTTACATTATGCTTGAACACGTTTAACGAGAAGTTCGAGAACGGCTCGTACAAAATGAAGTCTTTTCTGTCTAGCCGTCAGATCGCATATGCAACCTCAAGTTTTACCCGTTGTTTCGCACACTGGGCGGAAACGAAAGGTACGGGTCAGCTGCGTGGCAACGCCGTGCCTCAGCAGCGCGCAAGTTGCTCTAACACCGACGTGGCTATGTTTCCCGCCCGTGATTCTTCGATGTGGGTCAGGCTCATCCACTGCGGCAATGAGCCGCACGGTCGGTCGTACGAATCGAGGTCGATGTCGTAAAAAACCACGCAAGTGCCGTTCCGTCCCGTCCCGCCTGCTGTATCCCACGACATAACAGATTGCACCATTGGTGTGTTTAGGAAGAGGTACACCGGAATCGTGGACAGCGTGTTGTACAATGATTCTTGGGTGAGAGCAATGCACTGTTGTAAGCCTGTACGACGCAACCGACATTGGACACTGGTGCAGAGCTCGAACACTGACGCCGTTCCGGGCGCGCCGGGGAACTTTGCCGCGACAGATGCGGAGAGGTTTTTGAAGCCGTCACTCCGATTTCCCTCCACCAGCCACGGTGCTATGGACACGCCGGCGCAGATCTTGGTCGTGTTTGAAGGAGGCGAAGTCAGATTTCTCAACAAGGCCGACGCCCTTTGAGAAACGACCTCACACACGGTCAAGTTGAAGCCACTGGGCGGCAGCCCCAGCGCCTGTGTCTCGACGAAGACGTAATCGACGAAGGTTTCGAGTGCGGACAACAGCGAACGGTTGGACGCAATCGTGGGTGACAAAAAAACAGCGATGACGGCACGGTAGCCGTTGATTTTGAAAATGTGGCGCTGTACGGCCACAATGTGAAGCAGGGTATCCTTGTCGTGAGGGTCCTGGCATCGCGAGTCCGGGGCCACCCAGTGGATGGCGGTTCCGTTCAACCGGTGCGTATTGACAACATCCACGGAGCTGGCAGCGAACCTCGACATCGCGCCGGGATCGCGGCCCAAAAGCGAAAACTCGGGGCTGTCCTCGGGATAACCGCCGATCGCAGCCAGGATCAGAGAGTCCGAGTTGCCCTTGGCGTCGGTGATCTGCCGGAGCATGCTCAAACCTTGGGTGCGATCGAAGGCTGGCCTGCGGCTTTCCACGGTGCCGTTCTTGAGGCCCAGGGACCAGTAAATGATGTTCGTACAAGAGTCGAGTGGCAGGTCGGCAGGAATGAAGTGGCGGTCCGGTCCTTTCATGACACGCGAGTTGTTGTAGATGCAGAACAAGTTCCCGATTTTAGGACCGGATCGATTGTACGGACGACCTGTCACATTGAATGCACTACGCACATCGTCCAAGACTACTCTTTTGACACAGGCGGCTGAAGGTGGGGGAGAGGTGGACATGGATGGCTCCGTAGGAGGCAATGGAAGGCGGTAGTTGAAGGTCCTCGAGTTTGGTGCAGCAGGTTTTATACCGCTGTGCGTGGTCACGTAGGAAAGAAATATTGTTCCGAATGGCACGATAAATGTGGCCATCACTACACAGCAGAGGAGATATACCCTCGTGAATGGAATTTTCCCCCATTCTTGCAATGGTTGCTCTCTGTAATTTTCGAATAGGGATGGAACAGGTGGCGAGTTGAAGGGTGGGCTCAGGGCGCCTGAACCGGGGGCCACCTGTGGCGGTGCTCGCGGCGGAGACGTGCCGGTAGCGGGTTGTGCGAGGCGGCCTCTCGTGGAGGGCGGCCTTGGTACGAATACGATGACGTTTGGTTCTGCGGCATTGGTGGGTATTCCTGCGAATCCGCCGTATGGTGGCGGTGTGTCGCGAGATTTCCATGCCGGGGACATGACCCGCATCGGCGTTGCTGGAGATGGTGGCGAGGTGTTCCTGTCTGTGTTCGGCATTGGTTTCCTGATCCGCCGAAGAGTCACGGCAGGCATGCCGCCCCGGTTTGGGGCGATACTTTGGCGCCTACGCGTCAGCGTCGTCCTTGCTGTCTCGTAATGGCTTGGCGGAGTGTCGGACGGGCGCTGTCTGATCGATGCTGATCGACGTCTTTGGAATTTCTCGGGCCACGCGGCTGACCTACCAGCGTTTTTGGTGTTAGGAGCGGTGCTTGCGAACCTAGAGGACGGCATGCCGTCATGATCTCCCGATCGTCGTTGCTGGCTGGCACGGAAGGGTTGCCACCCATAAGCATTCGTTCGGTTCCAATCGTGGGACGGCGGTGTTGTGCCACCTGGTTCCGGTAATGTGAAAGCGTCCTCAGAATGGTAACGATGCATTGCGACTGGTGATTCGAGGGCGCGCTGGCACGAAGGCTTCCACAGCGATCCCGGGTAAGATCTTCTTTATGTCACGCGTACACGAGGAAAAAAATGGTGATGATTATCCTAGGCCACGACATATACCCACTTAGGGGCATTGGCCAGAAGCGGATGGCACACAAGAAAAAGCAGTATAGTAGTAGTAGTAGTAATAGTAGTAGTAGTAGTAGTAGTAGTAGTAGTAGTAGTAGTAGTAGTAGTAGAAGTAGTAGTAGTTGATGTAGTAGTAGTGGTGGTAGTAGTAGTAGTAGGAGATGATGATAGTAGAGAATGGCACGTACATGTCCTCTTAGAGGGATTGGTTAAGAAGAAGGCGATAGAACAAAAACCAAAGATGCGCGTGGACGGAAATAGCAGTAACGGTAATAATTATCTTAATATTTTAACATGTATATTTCTTAACGAATGGATGAGTATCGAGAAGAGCGCGTTGTTTAGCACTCAGTCAGATATACGAAGCATCTACAAAAAAAGGGAGGCCGCGATTGATTTTTCGGGCAGGACTCGGATACTGGGTTTCTCCTTTCACGAGTAGCGCACCACTAAGGAGAGTTGGTCCCAGCTTTGAAAGCCACGGAAATGCCTGCTTAACTCCTCGAGAGGATCGGAAACCATTTCGGCAGTGCCTGCACCGAGGTCCTCCGAACGCTTCATAGTCGTTGCGGTCCTTACATAAAATACATTCTACGGAGGCATGTATTTACGGAGCCACGAGTTCGTCAGGGCCGAACTACGCCTCCCCCCCCCCCCCCCCCCTACCGCCTAAGGTACTGCCGAGGGAGGACGTTCCGGTAACTCATCCGAAGTCTCTACCCGAAAAACGTAACAAGGACGGACACACGAGCGAAACGCGCACGCACTACGAAAGACCCCAAGGTTCTGGCGACAACAATTTACACCAAGCCTGCTTGGAATGGCTGCGTCAGGAAGGACACCTCTTGCCCTCCGCCCTCTTACCCCCCACCCGAGCTGCACCAAAGATCCCAGGTCTATAGATACCACAGCCCAACTAGACGTTAACTGGAGCAACAAGTCGTGTGTATGGTGACGCTAGCATTACACATTGAAGCAGCACGCTCCCTCTGGACACAACATCGGGAATTCACGATTATCTGCGACAACACAGAGGCCATCTTGCCATCTTGCCCAGGCCATATTTTCTGGCCCGGATGGAGCCCGAACGTGTATGGCGCTGCCCTCCCGAGGCCAACCCAATGTTCTCACGCCTGGCCTGCACCCGGCCTGTGCCCGGCCTGTGCCGGCCACCGCTCGGTGCGGTCCAGTTCGGCCCGCTCATTATTTAGTCTCATGGAAGCATGGTCCAGTTCTCGATTATTGCGAAGGCATCAGCCGCACAGAGATTCTTTGCTAGGGACAGGCTCGGCTCTCGTGTTCCCCACTGGAGTTGTTGCTGTAAGGGAACACATGAGAAAGAAAGGAAAGATGCATCCTCTGTTCATTATTATCGTGCATTGCTGTCTGATACGAATGGCCGCGCTACTTTTGCCAGATAGTTGTACAGCAGTATATAGCGAGGGCGTAATTGACTACTCTCGTGCACACCACCAGCTATTTCACCTCGCGCCTGAATCCCGAAGAACCCAGTACAGGTACATTGCTGTAATTTGAGTGAGTGAAGTTGCTGGTAGTGTAAATTTAAACGCGCTAGTCTGTTGGCTTTCTGAATTGCGCAATGCATTGCCGCTAGAAGGTCTTCTATCTATATTGTAGATTAGTAGGCGACAGGCAAGGATAACGCTGACGCGCTACAATATTGTCCCATGGAACAAAAAAAATTGTGACCCCCGTCGGTAGGCCATTGACTACGGCATTCTGTGGCTGAGCTCGAGGTCGTGGGTGCGAACCCTGTAGCGGAGGCCACATATCGTGGGTGGCGAAAACGCCTGTGCACTTTGATTGCGGTGCTCGTTAAATATTACCAGGTGTTCAAAATTAATCCGCAGTCCCCCACTACGACGTGTGTGAATACACTACAGAGATTTTTGCACGTAGAATCTGTGAATTTAATTTTATTTATTTGAACAATGAATTTCATTTCATCATTCAGCCTAATTTAAAATGCAATTTTTCATTCAGCAAATCAAATATCCGGGTATCATTATATGAGTGAATTTATGTTCTTTCTTTGCTTTTGATCTAACGTGTTTTTAGTCCGAATGCATGGACAACGCAGCAACCCTATAGGGTACAACTTGGTATCCGTCCCTTGCAATACGCTGGATTAAAAGTGGACTTAGCTTTCTTTTTTCTTTTTCTCGGAGTTAGTAGGTCCTGCCACAAGGCAATAAGGAGAAATGAAAAACAAAAACAACAACAAACAAGGCCATATCTATTGAAAGTGTGCAGCCAAGCAGGACCAACAAGAATGAGTGTGAAAAGTTACTGTTTGCCACCCAGTGCTTATTAAAGAGAAGCTTTCATAACCTTTCCCTCGGTGTTTGGCCTTCGTTTGTTTCCTGGCTGGATATAGTTGCCGATTTAAGCACATACAAAGCTTATATGTGTTCCGAATGTAAGTACCAGCAGACGGGCTCATGTGAATATTGTTGCTGGCCGCTAAACTAGTGCGTGTGAGCGAACCCCTGTGCTGCCTAAGAATATCGAAAAATTATAATCATACCTAAAATAGGACCGCACAGTGCAGGCTCATAGGCATCTGTAAAGCACAACATCTTCTTAAAGAAGTAAGTCACTTCATTCAGGGGCTTCTTTGATTTAAGCTTTCTATGGTTCGGTCATTTGGTATGTGCAACTGGGTGTGCGCGCATTGTTGGCTAATCTCCAGCAAAGAGAACGGGCCAGTGTGGCAAGAGGCGCATTGTAGAAACCTCGAATTTATAAACGTGTATGCGCCAACGTGACACGAGAAAGACAGAAGTTTGGATCCTCGCGGTGGCATAAACATAATCATTGCCTGAGATTACACAGCGAATGGGATGCATGTGTGAGCGTAATCGTATTCATCGCCGTTGGTCATGTGGCATTTTTTTAAAGATTTCTATGCCTACGTTTTCGGGTTTGACATGGCCGCTGTTTGCTGGCCCGGTCAGTTTCTCTGTGTACATATTTGTGGATGGGAAGGTTATATGTGTACTGAATGAAAGCACCAGCGGGCGGGCTTTACTAGCCCTTGCATGGCCGACCGATAAAATTGGGCGCGTAAGCGCAACTATGCTGTGTTTAAAAAAAATTGCAGCATAAAGCCTATACATAGACTATCAGCTGACTGGTATCTTTAAAATGAACCGACGTGGTAATGAGATCGTGCATTATATTTAAGGAATTATTTCATTTACTTTCTTCGACTTAGGCGCTCGGTATGTGTAATGGGGGTGGCGTCCGTTGCTGACCAATCCTCCCGATATAGTATGTCCTACTGTGACACAGGAGGTACAGAATCCTTAAAATGTTGCTCGATATATATCCCACTTCTCTGTGCATTCACCTGTCATCCTCACTTTTTCCTCGGCATGGATCGCACGCCGTCGCTGTCCTCGTGCTATCGCTACATAAAAGTAACATTCTGAGCATCCTCCAGAGTTGGAGTTTACGCAATACAGTGATCTCAGTCTACGCCGAAATGCAAACACATCACCTATTCGAGAGAATAATTGCACCAGAATAAATTTGTGGCCTTGTTGATGGAATAAACGTATAATCACTTCACGAGATCAGGTTACGTAGGCTGAAAGTAAATTAAATCGTACGCATCGCCGCTGCATGTAAAGCATGTCGATTATCGCGCCAATGAAAATTCGCGTCATGTAGATTCCAACGCGTACGATAGATCTGCATTATTTTTTGTGGGCCATTGCTTCCTGCTTCAAGCATCTTCATCCTGTTGACCCTCGTTTCAGGACATAGCCAAGACGGGCGTCCAGCATCTCATTGCCATAGGATATATGGTTGCTTAGTACATGTCGCTCGGTAGATCGCATTGACCTCTAGGTTTAGATAACGGATGGTGTGAGAGCCGCTGCAGCTGCACTCCTCACTTGGGATGTCATCTGACTCCTAGGTAGTTGTAATCGCTGCTGCAGGCTGTATGATGTCAGTGAGACCATAGAATTTGGCGAACTTTAGTAATGAGTTGATCTTGCTTCGTCGGATGCATTCCTGCTTGCCTTTTTTGATGCGAAGCATTATACGCCTCATTTAAGGCGCTTTGCAGTAGGCAAATAGGTTGATAGTTTCTTCTCTGGCCTCGTTTCGGATCTCTTCAGTCTAAAGAAAATGCGCATTTGGCAGTGGAGATTATACTAGTCTCCCGCAATACAAAATCCCGATTCTCTACACCCGATAGGTTACAGACGCAGACACAGAGAAAAAATAGTTATCAGAGAAATATGTCCAGACAAGTATAGCCTATATCATTACATTTAAGGCTTCTGTAACTCTTGCGTCATAGGGACACACTGCCATTATGGGGAGGATTAGCCAACATTGGGCACATGCCCATGGGTACGTACCTGGTGGCCAAAAAAAGAGGTACACTAAAATAAGTAATACAAAAAATGAAAGAAAGGGAACCAATGCCACTGAATATGATGCGCTGTTGCTTTAAAAGATGTGCGTTGTTTGTAGATATCGATGTGCCGATTACGTGCGCAGGCTATATGTCGAAATTTACCTAAATTACCTGGAACGCACGTGTGTTCACTGGTACAACATTGCCGTCAACGCAGGCCTATACAGGGCGCTTCCCGTAACTTGAACCAAAGATAAAGAAAAAAAAAGCGTGGTTAACCGCAGCTGCATGAAACCAACGGTATATCGTTTGCCATTATGTGGCGCTCCTTGGAGTATTATTTATATCCTGCCTAATCAGTTAATTAACTAAGATCACAGATGCGACGGCTCTTTCTCTCCGTATGCCACTGCCAAAGTTGCCGACGCAATGTGGAGCCGATGCCTAGAGCCGCTCACTTCGCCAGGGTCTGCGCGCACGGTTCTTTGGCACGAATCGCGGTTGAGGGCGCTGCAATAACGACAGAGCACGAGCGAAGTCTCGTGGCGTTATTTCATGTTTCGCGAGCTTCCTTCAAACGCCAAAAAAAAAAAAAATCCACACGAAGCATGTACATTGCCACAAGAAATTGGATGGGTAATTTCTGAATTCCCCTCTGCAACGCAACGAAACGTACTTGACTATAAATTGAATTGTAAAAATCTTGCACAATTCAACTTAGTCAGTTAACTAATTAAGCGGAATAAAAAAGTACTCCAAGGTGTGCCACATGATGACGAACCATATGCCGTTGGTTTCATTCCGGTGCGATAACCACCCTTTTTAAATCCTTGGTTGAATAACGTGAAACACTCTGTATGAGTTGTCTGTTCCGTGACTAACTTACGTGCCTGCGCCGAACTGCGCTGAGGTAAGGCCAAGTTGGCTTTAAAATGCAGTTCACTGTAGAAGAAGAAGAAGCGCATCCATTAGGCGTGGCTGCGTGCAGCGACATGAAGAGAGGAAAGAAGAAGAACGCTCCAGCCACGTTCGGCACGTCGTTGGGGCCGTCCTCGTCGAAGCGAATACAACGGCTCCAGAAAGGCTCCGACAGGCGATAGGGACCTGAAAACGCCCGGACCCTTACTTGCGTCGACGCGGCAGAAAGTGCACTCACCATGGAGAAACAGGAGCTATTTACAACCCTGCGCACCGACATCGGCGAAGAAGGTAGACCTTACATGCTACGGGTATTAGGGTCGATGGACCATGGTCATCGCGAGCACGTCCCCTATGAAATCGGAACAAAATTGTTCCGCAGCTGCGTCGATTACACTTGCGCTTGTCAGGTTTTTCGCTCGAAAAGTGCCCGCTGTGCAGCCAACTACAGCGGCAGCTCTGTCTCCTTCCGGTATCATCATCAGCCTGATCACGCCCACTGCAGGGCAAAGGCCTCTCCCATACTTCTCCAACTAGCCCGGTCATGTACTAATTGTGGCCATGTTGTCCCTGCAAACTTCTTAATCTCATCCGCCCACCTAACTTTCTGCCCCCCCCCCCTGCTATGCTCCCTTGGAATCCAGTCCATAACCATTAATGACCATCGGTTATTGGTGACCATCGGTGACCATCGGTTATCGGATCATACCTTCCGGTATGATCCGACGCTAATAGGAAGCATTCAAAGCCAATCGCGGATCCAAGAAGTTGGCGAACAGTCGCATTACCATCCGGCAGCTCGGGCACAGAGTAGGCTGTCTACTAGCTATAGCGATTTACTGCACCGATTTACGGATTTACGGTGCAGTCCTGTTTCTGGGCCTGCCGCTTCGGTCCTATGGACAAGTGTGTCGGGCGCGGTGTCGCCGACATATCGTGTTGCAAATTCAGGCACCACTAATTGGTACTATACCGCATAACATGGTGAGAAAGTAGTACGGTACTTGTAGCTATAGCCCAGTGTTGTCTACTAGCTTGATAAAGCAAGCTGGCGTGTGAGCATCATTTGAGGCTTGCTTTGTATGCATTCTCAACCAACTCGAGTATGTGCCACGTGCATGCATTTTAACAGTAGTTTGAAGATGACGGTTTGAACAGTTTACAGTGTTTGAGTACCTTTAAGCCCCAATAATACTTTAAAAAATACTGTGTGGTATATTATTAGCACTTAACCGGGGCTTGGATACAACTGCTGCTTCTGCAGTGCTTTCGTGAAAGCAACTCTCCCAGTGAGAGTTATGTCCGGAGGTGAGGTGCATGCCATCTCGGCTGGTGACCTTGTTACTCGGTGAAGGAATTGATCAGTGACAATTGTTAAAGGGCCCCTGAAACGGTTCGGACAAATTTTGTAGGCGCGTAGGGTACAGCTTAAGTAGAACATTCGCACCACAATTTAAGTGAAGCGTTACGTATTAATGGAGCTGCAAGCGATTAGAAGTTACCCTCCTCCCTAGCTATGCTTTTCCTCCTCAACTCGCTCGCCGAGCGAGCGGCGCTAAGCTCCGCCTTCACTGGTTCAGCGTCACGATGCGACGTCACATCGCTTACTTCCGGTTGTTTAGGAGCACGCCCCCTCCCGCGCGAGACCTCTCCGCTAGCCGCTTGGCCGTCGACCGAGAGCTATCGAAGCAGCGTGCGTTGCGAGCATTCTGTCGTAGCGCCGAACGTGTCCGGTACTCCGCTAAAAACAGGCAAGCTGGTCATTTCGGCAAATGACTGGAGGCATAAACTCAAGCTGATGAAGGAACTTTACCGTAGACGTAGGTGAGCAGCCTGATCGGTCTGCACGGTCCAGACACTTGCTGGCGCAGCGCTTAACCAGTCAAACAAAGCGCTAATATTGCTCTAACCAAGTGTAAAGCATTTTAAACATTTATAAATCAACGTGTTGATGATTACACTCCTGCGAAAAATACACACCAGCAGCAAAGAATACACGTTGTTGTTGCTACTGTGTATGGTTGAGCTCTGTGCCACCAGGTGGCTGCACCGTGCAGACCGTTCACATTTGCCCTCCTGCTCATCTCGTGGCTCATCCCGGCACAGTCAAGCGGCCAGACCCTGTCCCCTTGCGCTTGCGTTTGCCCTAATACTGGACTCGCGGTTTGCAGGTCGCTAGGTTTGCAGTCCACAAGGCAACAAAGTCGAATCATAGTGCTCGCGAAAAGACTGAGACCGACTCTGACCACGGAGCTCTCGTCAAAATGGAGTACGTTGTAACACAAGCAGACGACACTTGCTGTGTGCCGGAAGTGCTGAAGTGTACTAAAAAACTATTCTTGTGTATTCTCTTTAAGTTATTTTCTTTTTACAAAAACAAAGTAACTAACATTCCAACTATTACGAGCATCATTTGTTCACCATAAAGTTGGAAAAATTATCGACCACGCGCCCTGGTCAGCCAATCAGATAGCTCGCCCATGTGACGTAATATGGGTTATTTGCATCATATGGGTAGGGGCGGCTTAAAATTCCGCCGAGCAGTGCGCTGCGATCGGCAGCGATGTGTATTTTTAAAACCTTATAATAAATTACACGCTTTACGCAGAGCACTTAGATGTATCAATTAATGATCAGAAGAACCTACTCTAAGGACTCAGTACGTTTGTAGAAAATCGCCAAAATCGTTTCAGGGTCCCTTTAAAATAAATTCCCGTGTTTTTCTTTTCAGGCGTCGAGAAGAAACTGGAGGAAGAGCGTCGAAAGCTTCGGCGAAAAAGGAGTAAGCAAAAGCAGAAGTTGAGCTCATGTGATCATGCATACGCAGCCATGTATTTTGACGCTTACGATATTTCGAAGGCGCGTGCTTCTAGACAAGACTAAGGTTTTTCACGAATGGAACTTACAGGGTTCTCTGTAGGAGACACGATGTCCACTCTATTATACGCGTGAGCATGCAGTAGGGAAACGTCGCGTTGCACTATCGCCATCTGACGAGAATACCCCAAGACAAGCATTTCCCTACGCCTGCAAAGAACGATAGGCGGCGCTAGAAGTGTGAGAAGTCGGGAATAAATGGGGAGTTTGGGAAATATAGGAAAATCAAGAGAGCCGGGACAGCGGGCACAATGTGCTCAATGCATATTTGCTTTGCACTTTGCAAGAGATCCTTTTTTTAATGTTGTATGCAGTAATTGTCGAGTAATGCAGCGATTGTCGCGAGCTATTCATGCATGAAATGCTAGCTGATGGCTGGGGCTAATTTGATCACTGCGGAGAAGACCAAGTTGCAGCAAGAGTGACGTCGGTGGGGTAAATTGTCTGGGCAGGGAAATAGAAAAATTTTAGCCTTTAGCGCAAAAAAGATGCAGGGACAGTGTAGAAAAACATGGACGACTATACTGTCCCTGTGTTTTTACTGTCCCAGTGTCTTTCGTGCGCCAAAGACTAAAATGAAATACCAATATGCCCACACTTACATTATTTCAACAAAGCAAGCTCTATCGCACATGGCACCCGACACAAATCGAAGTGCGTATTGGGCATTGAACCGGTCGGGTGCATCTTGCGCTATAGAGAGAGTGGCTTTCTGCGTTTAATTCTCCGGCAGTTCTACAAAAAATGCGCAAAACAGCTTTGCTTTCAAGCGAGCAATTGGCGGGTCCTGATTACCCTAATGGAGCCCAGTTCTCTACCCTACAGTACTGCCAGCCTTGAGTCCCAGGCTTTAAACAGAAATGGACAATCGAGAAGATCAGCAGTGAGAAAAAAAAAATAGATCGCATGCAGAAACTTAGTCGCGAAATGTCGAGAACTCCAAATATAGAGGACCGAATCAGTCTCTTCCTCTATTTTTTATTCGCCAAATAAGGTACGTAGAGGTACTTACAAACATACGTAGTAGCGTACGCGCCTTACTCTATTTTTACACATAGCCTACACAGGCTGAAACACTAGCCCCATTGCAGCACTAAAATTGAGATGCCCCTGTCTTCAGTCATCGACGCACGCGGCCTACCCGAACGCTCATTGTCATGCAAGTCTTCGCGGCTTTCTGCGAACTAACACCACCACCACCTCACACTTCTTAAGGCGAGACACCTTCCCGCACGCGTGGGCTGCATTTCCCTGTCGATTTCGGTGGGCGTTGGTCCCTCGGTCCATAGAAAACGAATCACACTTCGCGTGGACGTGTGAAGAACAACCGCCGTTTTCAACAACTGACAGCAGCGCCGTGCTATGGAGCTTCCCGCAGATAAGGCTGGGCCGCCCGAAGAAAGGTCAAACCGCTAGAAATGGATACGTTGACTTCGCGTTTACACCCGTAATTTGGCTGAAAAAAATAGGAGCAAAGACTTTCTCATTCGCCCGTAGATGTAAGGAATACCGAGGAGCACACAGGGCGCCACGCTAGCGGTGTGTCCCGTGGGCTTCTCGTTCTCGAATAAAAATAAAAATCCAGGAAACGAGCACACACTAAGCGACAAACATTTAAAGAAAAGGGATGTCTTCTTTCAAGAGCTAACTGCCGGAAAGAACATATCGGCAATTACCGCAATCAAAGAGGTCTCGAAACAAACTGAAATACGACTAGGATGCTCTTTTCTGTCGTCGCCGCACTTCAGTTTGTTTCGCGTCTTATGAAACCTTAACAAGTTACAACCGACTTGACCAGCGACAAGTGCTAATAATTAGCCCTATCGATTCTAGCTATACAATATATTCGAATTTCTTATTGATTGATAAAAGAAAAACGATTGTGAAAGTGTACGTTTGCCTTCCATCAAAATTCACTGACCTTGTAAAAGAATGAAAAATGGCGTTAGCCTTCAACAGGTCGAAAGCACTTAGGTTTGCGGGTTTCGTGTCTACCGCGCTACATAGTGTGTGATACAGATATGACTATATGATAGCACGTTAATTCTGGCTATATACATCGAATGCTCCCTTGCCAGGTGCTTGTAGTACTGCTGTAAAACTAACAAACGACGAGTCTATGAGGCTGATCCCCAGTGTGTCCGTTTAGTGTGTCGACGATACACAGCTGCTGTCGGGAATTCTCGCACACCATAGCACAGCCCCTATTTATACGGAGTAGTTACTGGACCGTTTTAGGAATGTAATGCGCTTTAGCTTCTGCAGCGCCATTCTTTTCTTCGGGGCCGTGCCAGAATAATGAGATACAATGAAAACAAGCGCGCACTGGGGTACAGGAGGAAAGGAGGAAAGCCCAGTTGTTTTAGTTTTCCGACTTCTAGAACACAGAACTTGTAATTTCGATTTCTCCAAAAAAGCTGCGGGTAATCTTAAACTTGAGGAATAAGCAACTTGAAATGACACATTGCTTTTTTATACAGCGTACATATTATTCAACCAAATGCAGAATATTTGAAAACATCCGGTTTGCAACTAGCAAGCAAGAATGGTATAGTTAGTGTATAATTTTTCTGCACTTTTACTGCGGAGTTATTTGCGATTTCTGCGGTGCATTTTGTGTGCGTTGGTCTCTGGTGGCGTTCTTGCATGGATAAACGGTGTCTTGAAAGCTGAATGTTTGTACTTCATAATTGTAGAACTTCAAATTGTATTGTATTACTCGTATTAATTGTATTGCAATTGTAATATTATTAATTGTATAACTTCAATTTGTATAACATAATTTGTATAACGATGTCTGAATATGGAAAGAGTTTTATCTTTTGGTATGCGTGGATTTCAGTGAGTGCTGATTATAACTCATATATATTATATAATTTGCTGACTGCTGCGTGAAGTTGCCAGTGCGCTGGCCTGCGGCCTTGTCAAGATGCAATGCGACAGCTTTTTCTGTAGGCCTGCGGCATCGTGTATTTCGGTGCAAATAAAGTTATTATTATTATTATTATTATTATCTCAATTTGTGTAAAGGTTGGCGCGTTTGCAGTAGCGTGTGACGTCATCGATATCTGTGGACCTCTAGACGTTCAACGCCAAACGCGAGCCCTTCTTTGCATGCGCTTGCCCGTGCAAACACAGGCCTGCCAGTGTTTCTGTGTCTTCAGCGCACGTGTGTCAGCTGTACAAAAAAAAGTGCGGAAGAGCTCTTGATGACCTCTCGCTACCTCGTAAATGAAATTTGATGCTTCTTACGAATGAGCGCTTATCTAGCGCCGAGCATGAGCGACTAATTTGAGGAAATCGCGTTGTAGCGTCGGAATTGAACGGTGGCGTCGGTACACCTTTCTTTACTGCATCTTTTGGTTTTTGTTTTTACTTCTCAAGGACGCGACAGTTCTTCGCAATTAAAGTGTAGCTACGAATCCATATCAACCCTGCCTCTAGTGGTCCTTTGGTACAGACGGCTGAAATAAGCAAATATTTGGCGTTCCGTGTCGTTCCTATTGCAGAGAGGCTTCGGGAACAGCTGCGCATGGAAATGGAGGCCCTTGGACTGCAAGTGCCACAAGAGGAGGACGCGACACAAACCAGTGGGTTCACGAATCTGCGCACAGCACAGATTACTTTTCGGAATGTGACTACGGAAGCCTGTTTATCATGAGCCTATATTATACAGTGCAGTGCAGGTAAAGGCCACCTGCCAGAAGCCCCCACTTGCCCCTTACCTATCGATTACGTGTTAATAAGCGTACTTTTAAGGGTTAATTACGGGTGACCTAACGTCCTTAGACACTTTGTGCATCGTCGCCCCAATATCTGAAGAAAACTAAAAAACGTATTCGATTTTCGAGTAGTTTCGTATAACTGGTGCGCATGTAACGAACGCGAGAAAAACAAGTTCGGCAGCATTGCAAACTCTTGGTAATGCAAGCATTGGTAATGCATTAAGTTATACGAACCCGAGCTCAGACTTTTTGCAAGACATAACTAGCCGCACTGCGAAGTACACGTGTGACAAGCCGTTGTTTGCGAGCTTCGGCCGCCTCTCTACGTCGCCTTCCCCCAATAAAAATGTTTATTCTCTCTCTCTCTACGTTGCCGTCTCGCATCGTCGCGTTGTCCTCTGCTGAGAGACAGTTACTGCGCTGCACTTTACGCCAACCTTTCCTTCCCATCATCAAGAATCTCCTTCTCTCTCTCTCTTTCGCATTTCGGCTTGTTTTCGACGCTTACCTGCGGCTTCGCGCGCTCGTACAGTGGGGTCAGACTCGCGCCAACGACGTTTCTTCGACTTTACCTTGCATCCTCTCGGCAGGGGATTGAAGCGTGCGCTGTTCTGTGTGTTGCATGGGTGATTTCAATGAATCTACGCACCGTTCGCTTCACATTGCTGAGCGCTTGTAGCCGGAGCGTTACGGGGCTATGAGCCATTGAGAAGATCACGTGCTTTTTTTTGTACCACTTGACCAGACACCGCGTTCCTTTGCGTTGTATGCGTGATTTCAATGAATGCATGTACTGTACGCTTCACTTTGCATAGTGTTTGTAGCCAGTGCAATGCAAGAGGGATGAGCCATTGCATATTTTGCTTGGCGCAGGGAGGTATGAGCCATTGCTCATGACGACAGTTTTTGTACCATTGGATAGGACGACGCTTTCTTTTTTTGAAGGCCATCGAGGGTATGAGCCACTTAAGGCTTTCGTCTTAAAGAAAAACTGCTTTTCTTTGCACAGACTCAGCAATAGAGATGCTAAATTGCCTGGCCGTTGTTGGCACGCCGTGGTTACATCCTGGATTTTCATCTCATTTGGCTCTGTTCGAAAGGCCCCTCATGGTTGCTTTTCGTAGTGTGCGACGACGTATGCCGAATTCGTGCGCCATATGCCAAATTGAGGTCTATTTTTCTTCTCGAAAGCTGGTGGCAAGATTACGCTTAACCCACTCTCATAGAGTTATGCATGCATCCTAGTTCATCTCATCGGTGAATATGCTACGCAGCCACTGCCCAGTTACAGTTGAGAGATCTTGAGGACATGGTGCCTTGCAGTGTACAAGGGGTACCGTGAAGTTATTTTGTACACTGCCTTCAAGAGATTCGAAAACTAACTCGATATTGATTACTTAGTATACTCATCCCACGCACCAACACAGGCGCATGAGGGGCTCCACGGATGTGGCTTATTCTTGCCGTCCATTTACGTGAAAATCTGCTTTAAAATTAAGGATATGCGTTTGGCTCGCGTTCAACTTGAGCACGCAAGCCGGTTGGGTCCCCTGATATAAAGCTCTCAACTAATTTATCTAGACTGTTGTGTCGTCACAGATGAAAAAATACCCGTGAAGTGTTTGTATAATACACCGCAACGAGAAGAAAATCGAGGGTGCAGCATCAACACGCAAACCCATCTGCCGGTGCTACATCGTCATCTCCATGTGTATATATAGCCAACGAAAAGTTGTTTTTACCATGTCGAACATGAAGAGACATTTACTTTGTCGACGTACACGAAGGTACTGCTTTCAGCATCTAACGTTTGCATTTTAAGAATGGGTACGTGTTCACGTCCATAACACACTGATATGCTATTAATTGGTAATAAGAAAATTGAGGTTAACAACTGCATAATATAGGTAAATGGGTAAGCAACCGATTTGAAAACTGATTGTGTCTTGGATTTATCCTCAGGTCTCGTGAGCTTGAAGTGACTTTGATGTAGGTTTGTGTGAAAAATCGACCACTAACAGTGGAGAAAAGTAGACGGGAGAGAAGGTGTCTGGGGTATTGTATTAAAGAAACCGTGCACACCTTTACAGGTGATACGTCTTGAAGTTTTACTAGAAACGCGGTGCCTTCGTGAGCGTCGGCAAGTACGGATTCAATCTGCCATGATATGCCAGTCTGTTCCAGTTTACAGTTTTCCGCAGTCCGACGTTTCTGCAGTTTAGAAAATTGTTAACTGGAACAACGTTGCATTCGCTTCTGATTTCGAGTGCTTAAGTGTATCGCAACATCTGCAAGGCACAGAATCACTCTAGCAAATGGCCATGCTTTAAATATTGGCTGGCTTCGATTCTGCAATGACAAAGCGATCCCTAAAGTCGATATTTAAAAGGCAATCCAAGAAAGTTCATGAGTAATCGCATCGCCGATAATGGTCCATTTTCTGCTTCGAAATGGTCCAACCTGTGCTTCGAAGTGAAATCCAATTATTAGAGTTAATGGGGCTACGAAGCACATCCTTAGCGGGGGCTCTGAATTAATTACGACCAAATATGGTAGCTTATTCAGCCGGTAATTTCAAGTTTATTTTGAAAACAAAATAGCAAGGAGTTGGGACACAATGCATAAGAACTAAGAAGCAGGCTACCTGTACACCCTCAGCACTGTTTTTTTCAGACTGAAGCGTGTACCATCCGCCGCGGAAGCTTAGTGGCTACCTCATTACGCTCGTGATCTTGAGGTCGGAGGCTCGATCACGGCTAATTAAGGAGGAGTTTTACCTTAAGGTGATAACTTAGACAAGTCCTAATGCTTTCGCCTTCAAATCATTTAAGAATACTTAAGTGACTGTCAATTTTTCTGCATTGCGCTTTATTGAAGTGCGATCACGGCCACCGTGATCGCGCTTCAATAAAGCGAAATGCAGAAAAACTGACAGCCACTTAAGGATGCTTAAATGATTTGAATGCTAAAAGATTAGGACTTGTCTAAGTTATCACCTTAAGTTCAAACTCCTCCTTAATTAACCTTGCTCTAACTTGTGCCAACCTTAATCCTTCTTAACCTACTTTCCTCCCGTTTAAGCAAATTTGGGCAGTGTGCCACGGCGTCCGTCTTGCGCCGAGGCTGTTGTGCGTGGGATTTCACAGTACGAGCTGCAGGAGGTTCAGTGCCGGCAGCGTGACGTTCTCACTTGGTCACGTGGGTTTTGGTACCACCTGATGATAACGGACTCCAGATTTTCCGCTTCAAATGGGGCATATAACGCTCGCGCATTAAAAAGGGCTCGCTTATTTAGATTGAACTGCTCGTTAAAGAACCCCAGGTGTTGAAAGGGGGATCTGGATCACTCCACCACGACGTGCCCCATGATGATATCGGGGTTACTGCGCCTGCAACCGCAGAATTCAAATTTAGCAGGCGCCAGCCAGCTCCAGGGAACGCAATCCTGCACTAAGTTTACGTACGTGAGCGTGTGCATTGCCGCCCTCATTGAAATGCACCCGCCGTGACTTGGAATCGAACCCAGGTCCTGGTGACAACTGCACAGAGGCTAGACCAGTAAATATGAGCAGTTTGTTTCGAATACCCCATTTTTTAACACCCCAAGATACTTTTTTCGCAGTGACGGGAGGTAACGTAGAACCCGGTTATAACGAACAGGCTTACGCTGTCAGTATAGTGTTCGATGCGTTCGGTAAGTTCATATGCCCTACTATAACGAAGGTAAACGAACTGCACTTGCAAGGGTTATCGGGCTATTGCTAGTTACCTTACATGCGTATCGGTCACAAAGTTTCGGGTGTTCAATGTAGAGAAGAATTAGCGTTTCGTATTATAAAAAAGTGCGTGTTTTTGAAGGTCTGAAGACCGCCCGTATTGTAGCAATAACTTCTATCTTTAAAGTGAATCGCTGAAATGCGAATTGCCAAAAAAAAAAGAAATAGGCGTGTATTTTTATTCTAAGATATACGACTTGCCATGACTATTTGGTTATTAGTTAGGGGTGTTCGAATAGTGAAATTTCCGAACCCATTTGAATGCGGAATGGAATGTCAAATGCTAGTTCAATTTTTAAACAAAGTGAAATGTAAAGTTTGTGTACAGTGAGCTTGGCGAAAACATTAGGAACACATTTACATCGTTTAATACGCGTAACGTGATTCGGAATCGGACGTACAGTCAACTGAGGGTTGTATATATGATAAGTAGGGACTTTCAGTTAGGTAGTGTGCTAATGACAATTACATAATACACTGTTCGAGAGCCTTGCGAGAGCTCACTTCAGTGGAATGCAAACTTGGCGACAGTGGCCACAGATTTTGCCTAATTTAAGACATGTTCGTTGGCTGCCTATATGCGGGATAGTCTTATTGGATGACTGCACATTAGTCAGCTGTTTTCTGTCCCATCTCTTCACTCAGAAACCGGTGCTTCTGCTCAACAACTCCCGACTCTCCCACAGCAGAACCATTTGGAACAGTTCTAGCTTGCATCGGCTTTTCCCTCTCAAGGCGCCATCAAGGGTTATATGTTACCTTTTATATTTGAACAGGAACGAATATTCAACTTTCGAATAGTGATTTCTCGATTCGATGATGAATGAAATAGCGAACGTTGTTTGAACAGTATTGGAAATTTTGAATATTCGCCGATCCCTAATATCTATAGGTTCGTTATGTTAAGAACTTTCTTTTGGCCGTGCCTAACATCACGTGACCGAAAAGAGATATGTTTGCCGACAGCCTTGGCATATATTTAATTGTTTCAGTACTTACAATATCAAACTTCAGTGTGCTCGTTTCTATGTTTCTTTTGCATCTTCATCGCAAAAACCACCACTGTTTGTTTTCAGGCAAGCGTCACACGCTTTCAAGCAGGACATCAAGGACAACCAAAAGTGGGTACCACTCAACGCAACTTGACGGAATCTAAGCAGGACAGCCTATAATTTGAAGATAAAACGGTTAAATGACATGTCATGTATGTTAATACTGACAGTGGGACGTCCCAAGGGCATTAACTCTGAATAGGATGCAGCGCTGAGATCGAGGCACGCTAATTCTTAACGTGAACCAGCGCCTCTACAGCGGGCGTGAGCTTGAAACAGGAAATGAGAGGCAGTTTTTTGCTAATGTCTATTTAATTCCACACTCGAGGAATCAAATTTAGTCGAGTAAATAGAATGCATGCACATTCGTAATTGGACGTAACGCGTCGTGTATGTTTGAATAGTGTTCTCCTGTTAGTTTACTATTCTTTGCAGGTGATATTTGCCCAGGCATTTTTGAAAATCGACCTGTGGTAGGGCTTGAAAATACTTAAATTGAGCTGATCGACGAAAAAAAAATCATATGAAAATGGTGCAGTTGGTTTTTATGAGTGGCCGCATAAGGACACGGCTTTTATTTTCAAAGAGCGCTTTTGAGTGTACATTGAGAGCGCTATTCGTGCCAAATAGGAATTTCAAAAAACGCTGCAGAATGCATCACACACTTGACAATAGCAGACCCTTCCGCGACGCGAACGAACTTAGCAACAAGGCTATGGCAGATGTACAATAAGAAAGAAAACTCACATTTTTAAGAAGATCACAGAGAATGACTGCCAATTTAAATTCCTTACACGCTCTTGGGTGTTAACGTTTCAGTTAGTGACATTCAAGTTGTGCATTGTGGCGCCCGTGAACACATTATGAGCGCAGTGCAGAAAATTGTTTGCAACTTTTTACTGAGATCACCTGTTGGCGTTGAAACAAACACACAGACTAACACGTTTAAAGCGCGAATGAAGACGGGACAAAAGGAGACGCAGACAAGCGCCTTTCCTTGTCTCTTGTCCAACCTTCGTTCGCGCTGTAAACCTATTAGACCATGGAACACAACTAGCCCAAACTGCTACCATTCTAAATACACAGAAATGCGACACAAAGAAATCTCACGTGCCTCCCCTCCTCTTCTGTTTGACCACTTCCTTATTTCTATGTAAAATGCAGTGCTTTTTTGCAGGAGTAAGTTGCCTAGCTTTGAAATGCCTTTGCGCCAGTTGTACACAACGACTAAGTAGGCTTATTCTGCTTATTCTCAGAGCATAAGCTTATTTGCGTAATGTATGCTACAAAACTCTTGAAAATGGTGTTAAGATGTGACGAGTGGTTACTCGCCCCACACGGAACTGCACCTTTGCCTTTGTCAATACGAAATTTAAGATCGAAATCAAAATTAGATTGGCAAGAGTCTAGGCAGTGATAGATGTTGTAAAACTTGAATAAATGAAGCACGTCAGCCTTTTTCAGCCTTCTCGAAGAAGCGCAGTTACTGGAAGTGGACGTGGAAAACTCCTAACCGATAAACATGAAACGAAATAGATTTCGTACTCCCTGCCAATACAGCATGATGCAGGATGGAGAAGTGTTAGTCAGGGCAAATGGCAGTCATCATAGGCTAGTGAAGTCTAGGATTGCTCGTTAGTTGAAGAGAGGAAGAGTAAAATTAGTCAAGAGGAAACGAGCCAACCTATAGGCAGTAAGGGTAAAAGCAGATTAATTGAGGCTGTTGATCGTAAACAAATATGTAGCTTTAGAACATGAAGATAAAGATAACATTTCAGAAGCAGCAATTGGAAGCGGGGAGTAAGGCACCAACGCAAGCCGTAGGTAAGCCACCCCAAGGAACAAATGACCTTATAATGAAACGACAAAGTATCAACGTGTCTACGTCATACGATTAAACAGAATTCTCTGAACTGTCAAAACTTAAAAACAAGATGAAAACAAAAGATATTCGAAATTAGGAGATAGGAAAGAGTGAGGAAGCACTAAAAAAAAACAGTGCAACACAGTCACAACAAATTTGGCACAGGACAGGGCAAGATGTAAGCAGCGAGAGATAAGCAGGATGATGTCATTAACAATTTAGTATATGTAGTAAGAGCAGCAGAAAAATTGTAAACTGACTAGATATGAAGTTAGAAGGGCCTTGCAAGACATATCCCGGAGAAAAGCTGCAGGAAATGGAATAAGAGTCGATTTAATAAAGGATAGAGGATATATTATGCTACAAAAGCTTGCGACCCTTCATACGCAATGCCTCACGACTTCAAATGTACCATAGATGTGCAAGAATGCCATTATAGTATTACATAAGAAGGAAGACGATAAAGTATCGCAGAAAAATGAGCTCATTAGTGTGCTTTCAGAGCATTGCACAAAATATTCACCAAAATAATGTCAAACAGAAGCACCGCAACCCATGACTTCCACGAATCAAGAGCGCTGGCTGGCTTCAGGAAAGGATATTCTACAGTGGGTCTCATACCTGTCACGTCTATCAGGTAATTGAGAAATCTGCGGAGTGCAATCAACCTCTCTTTATGACTTTCATAAATTATGGAAACGTGTTTGATTCCATGACATACCAGCAGTCGTGGAGGCAATGCGTGATCAATGAGTACAGGAGGCATACATGAATATCTTGGAAAATATCTACAGGTTCCACAGGTTCGTTGGTTCCCTACAAGGAAAGTACAGTTACATACCAAGAAAGGGGCCAGGCAAGGAGACTCAATCCCTCTAATGCTATTCACTGCGTTCTTTGAAGTACTGACGCTCACTGAGAAGGCTTAGGAGCGAGGATGAACGGTTGATATCTCAACAACTTTCGGTTGGCAGATGACATCGTCCTGTTTAGCAACACTGGGGATGAATTGCACCAAATGCTTAAGCACTTGAACTGAGAAAGTGTAAGAGAGTGTAAGCGAGAGTGTGTTGTGGAAGACAAATGTACTGAGAACAGAAATAATGTTCAACGGCTTGACAAGGGAACAGAAATCAAGGGGCAGCCAGATGAAGTAGCACACTGTTGTATTAAAGTTACACAAACAGAAATAAAGTGCATCAGAAATGCTGGTCTGTCTTTCAACAGGAGGACCTTTGTCATAGGCGGTTTTGTCATCCTAGACTGGTTAGCTTTGACGGGTTAGTACGGTGACGTCATGAGCGGTCGTTGCGGATTGTGGCTGGTTGTAAAGGAACAGACTCAAAAGGAAATGAACGCTGTTATTTGGCGTTTCTGGGTTTTAAACCCAGTACTCCCCGTTCTGTCTTTGCGGGTAGGACAGGGTTTGACGACGAGGGGAAGAGAGCGGGTGGGGAGGCGGTAGGAAAAGGGGGATACGGGAAAAGCTAGAAGCATCAAAGACAGCCGCCTTGGGGGTATGGGGGAAAGATGATGATATGTATCCTTCAGAGAACTTAAGGGAAACCGTATGTGTCCTAGGCGTCGTGCGTTTACAGTTTTAGAAGAATGGCCCAGACCACTGGTCAGAAGGGAGCAATAAAGGGACATGAGTTGAAATTATGATGTGAGTCCTCCGGAATCAGTGCACCGGGAAATTTCTGAAGGTATTAAAGGGGCGACATTGAGTCTGTGGGAAAGAACGGGTGTGGTGGAAAAGAGTGGAGTGGTCTTTCAAGGAACGTTAACCTATGTGGTCCGGCGCAGTCACCGTCGCGGAGTTATACAGGGAAACATGAATAAAGCTAGTGGGAACGGCGCCGAAAAAGATATGAGCAAGCTCGCGTTTTGGGACATAGGGACGTGTCGGGGGCGTTCTATAGAAAAAAAAACATAAAGAAGAAAGAGAAGGACAACGACAGAAAGAGGAGGGGCAGGAAAACTGCATGGGAAAAAAGATTTCGCATGGTTAATATAAGCTTTGAAGTGCGGCAGGAAATCATTGAAGTGACTGGCGACTGCTCTAGGTAAATTGTGTTTTGAATCTGGGCGTTGGCCGTTGAACCTTCTATGCATTTGCTGTCCATTCTCATTTATGTATTTTTGCTACACGCGGCACCCTCTAGGCAGTAGATTACGTCATTCGGACGTGCAGGTGAAGCTCGAGATTACCTTGTAACGGTAATCTGACGCTGCACTTTTAATTGCAGTAGCAAATTGTACATGGCTGCCTGCAAGCACCCTTGTTGGCACCGGATTTTGTCTTCACCTTTGTTCTTAGTTTGGCACGTACAAGAATGTCTTTGAAGTTAGTGTTCCGTGTGTAAACTGCTCTGCTCGGGTGAGGAAAGATCTTATTTTCTGTTGCTAGCGAGAATTGAGTATTATTTATTGAAGGTGCTGTTCATGTTTGAGAGTGCGTTTGAGAATTTAGTAGTAAGAAGAAGCGTTGTTCTTGTGATCTTAGGGCGGTGTTTGATGAACTCGGCTCACTCAATTTAGCTTGCATTGGTGTAGGCTCTTTGAAGGGCAGTGTTCATTGGTTCCAATTTGATAGGGTTGCTTTAAGGCGAATGAGTCTATCTATGTAATCCTGGTTTCGAACTCAAATGTGATGTAGTCGTACGGCTTGACCTATAGATGTACCTTGTTTGTAATGTCTGGTAAAGTGGCTTGTGTATTCTTGTGTGTTGTTTGTCAAAAGGTTTCCTACACAGCGCAGTCTTTGTCTATTATATATATTGTCAATATATATTACTGTGTCCAGAATGTTTATGAGCTGACTTGAAGATTTCGATGTGAACTTTATTGTTGAGTGAAAATAATTTAGGAATTCATGCTACAAACTTCATGAATTCATAACCGCGCGCTAGCCTCTTGAGTCTGCGCAGGAGTACATTTACCTACATCAATTGCTTACAGGGGAACGTGATGATGAGAAGGAAATTTACAGGAAAATAAAAATGGGGTTAGAGTGCACACGGCAAGCATTATCAAATCGTCATTAGCAAAGTGGTTGAATAAACAAACTCAACAGTCATTACATTCTACTGGTGCTAACACACAGGGAAGGAACTGGGAGGTTAACAAAGCTCGAGAAAAAATTAAGCACCCCGCAAGAGCGATGGAACAAAAAATGCTATGCGTAACGCTCAGAGACAGAAAGAGAGTGGTGTGCATGTGAGAGCAAAACGGGGATAGCCGATATTCTATTTGACGTTAGGAGACAAAAAGAAATGGAGCTGGGCAGGCCATTTAATGCGTAGGGTAGATAATCGGTGGACCATCAGAGTTAAAGAACGGGTGCCAGGGGAAGGAAAGCCCAATGGTGGACGGCAGAAAATTAGGTGGGATGATAAAATTAGGAAATTTGCCGGCTCGAGTTGAAATAAACCAGCTCAAGACAAGGGCAATTGGAGATCACGTTCGCCCTCCCGTGGGCATAAAAATAAGCTCATGGTGATGAAATCAAGCAGGATAACGGACCATTTTCTCCGCCTCATATTGAACGGGTACAAACAAATATAATCGTCATCATCGTAATCATTATCATGTCCTCAGTGGACCCATCCTGTAAATGCACCAGGGAAAGGTAATGACAGCTGAGGTTAGAAAGAAAAAAAATCTTCTAGACATTGGATTGGCAGCCCATATGTTAGAAAATAAGTAGTAAGAAAATAAGGTTGGGGAAAATATGTAGAAGTGGAAAAAGTTGTTCATTTAGGTGAACTCCTGTGGCTAGCACCACTTCTGATATCTTCATAGCCGATCAACGTGATAAGGAATGCTGTTTTGATTCCACTGTTTCGGCGCATGGATTTCTGACAGAAGGTTCCCTGGACCGCGAATGTGCCTACTAGAAGGCATTGTGCATGGATATCTTAAAACTAACTTTAAATAACCTGCGGGTGGGGGTTCACGTACCAAAACTGCACAGAGTGAGACGCAACATTGGAGAGCTTCGAATTAGCTAGAACTATCTCGTGGTCTTACGCACACCTAAATCTAAGCACACTAGTGTTTGCGTTTCGACTCCATCAAATGTTCGAAAAAAAAATAGCACAATAGTACTTGACGCATTCTTCATTAATACTGTTATTTTTTTGTTGCTTTTCTTCTAGCTGATGTCGAGAGGGCTTCAGGTAAGTTGTGATATCTTGTACTTACCAATCAACAGGCATTTGGTAATGTCATGGATTGGGACTATTTGGTTCAGCGTGATTGAAGACGTAACTGCGCGGCTTGATGCACACATAAACCGATGCCAAAACAAGGACTGTGCTTGTCCTTGCCTACGCTTCAGTTTGTTACTTTCCTAAATTATGCTCTTACATTTCTGCAGCTACTTTTGTAAAGCATAATCATGCAGCGAGGATAAATGAGTATTGCAAGCAATATTTCTCCTCTACGCAATCATGCAATCTTTATCACGATATGCTACGACTATTTCAATAGATTTTACGCGTTCCCAGTGTTAATATTCGTACTCTAGACACGTTCACAGCACACTCTCACATATGGCATGCGCCAAGCGTACTAGAGTGCCATTTGCTTTCCTCTTTCCTTCTTTTTCCGTGACACTATAGTTTTTCCTAAAAGCATAGAAGTAACTGGCATCTTTGAACTAGTTTGACTGTAATGAAATATATGCGGCATTTTATTTTATTCTAGTCACTGGAGCCCGCTCAAAATCACCGGTGCTCACTCGAGCTAACCCTCACGCCCGCCCACACTAATTCGCCACTCACTAAAGCTCCATCTGGCACCCGTGAAACGAGTGGGGAGCGAATTTGACTCAATTCACTCGGGAGCGAGTATGCCGAGTTATGCTTAATGTGTAAGTGAAATCGAAAGGCATAGCGGAATCGGTAGCAATCTTAAACCGATAAATTTTTGACTTCAATTTCAATTTGCGAATTTGAACCGGTGATTTCCCGGGGCATCTGCACTTCGCGGGAATGCCGAGGCTAGCGCGAGCTTCTCGAGATGTTCAGTCCCCAGTACGTGGGGCGAAATGGGTGGATGTTCCAGTGAACTTTGTCCTGCACTGCTCAAGAAGGCTTTTTCCAGAAAAAGTGGTGCAACAACTGCATTTGGCCCAAAGTCTGACACTACCTAATCTCAATGCTGGTGATAGTTTTAGGTTGTTTTCCGAGCGGGCATGCCTTGGGTATCTCGCCAGCTTCAGCTTGAAAATTGCAGTATTTGCCCATAATATGATTATAGTTAATAAGTTAACTAGAGGAATTTAGGTAAATATTCGTACCTGCATTTCGGCTTTTTGTGTAATTAATGTTCGCCTTTTCGCGTAATACATCTGAAGGAGTGAGATTAGGCTATCTGCCGCAGGTTACTTTTACAAAATTCTGCTAAAAATAAAATGAAACACATGATGTAATGACGGTGTGTAGCAAATAATTAAGTGATAGTAGCCAAGTTAAGACATTTTACTGTTAATTTTCAAGCCTTTTTCTAATATCTTCTGAGTGTTTGACGTTTACACTTGCAGTCCATAAGGCGACGACTTCAAGAAAGTCATCGAAATCAACCAGAAGTAAGTGCCAATAATTGAAAGCTTGATTCAGTGCGACGTCAACACCCTAATAACCCAACTTGAGCGACATTAGGACTTCACTTATTGGACTACTAAAGCGCTTATTCGATCGCAGTAGCCATGCTAGCGTGCGCTTTGTGAAACTAAACTTGATACACGTTCTCGCATTTATGCGTCTGCGCCGTGCGAGATGCCCTCGAGATATCAAGAGTGCTCGCGAGGTCTCGACTGTTGTATCTATGCACAGAAAGATGAGCCCGTCCTATCAGAGTGTACGCGCGAAAAGAACGATTGCTGTAGTAGTTCCTCGAAAGTCCTTTTCTCTAATTTCCCTGCTGTCTACGCCGTCCGGTGGCGCTAGCATCTAAACACTCCCGCCATCTTGCGTCATAGTTGCGGAACTACGACACCGATTCCCAGCTCCGAACGCGTGTCATTTGCGGAAGCTCACAAACCTGAGGAATCGTCTGAAGATAATGTGTAACTAGAGTTCTGTGTTTTCGGTGTTTATTTCTTGACTAAATTCGGCGGATGCTATCTGGCATTTATCTTTCTTTCATAAATTTGGTGTTTATGAGCGTTGTTTCTTTTACTTTCTATTTATCCGAATCTGGAGTCTTTTTTTCTTTTTAATGGTCGCAAGTTATAAACAGGGACGCGAACCACAGAAAAACGCATCCAGAATGCTGAAAGTAACTTTATTCAAGTGAAATTACTCACAAAAGAACTTGCAAGTAAGAGTCCGCCTCATTGGACGACGATTCTTCACTGGGAACTCCTTGACGTAATCGCTAGGGTGCTCTCGTTTCCTTCCCTGCTTTAGGTATTTCTCAAACTCGAAATTTTATCCGAGTGCCCTGGTTTCGGGAAGCAGGGTTTAAAATAAAATGTATTTACCTGCCGTCATTTGCACGGCGCTGACAGAACATGAAATCGGGAGACAGTGCTGTTAAAAGCTTCCTGTGCCGAAGGTGCTGTTACTGAAAGGGACGCTGACTATGGCGCTTATTAGTTATCGTGCTTGTTATGACCGTCTCTTCCTGTAAACCCGCTAATCAAGTAGTGAAAAGGTAGGTACCCGCCAGAGGCGAGGAAAAGAAAGTCAGAAGAAATGTGGAGTCAAGCAAAAATTATGCACATGCTGTCAAACTCAAGTAGTACGCCTTCAGCGGCAAGCCGAAATGGTCCGACACGGAGTTTTAATCTCAACGTACTGCTATATGCTGACTTTTGCGAAATATGTGCGAGATCTAAAGATCCGCCACACCAAGTATACGTACAGTACGAGAGGTACAGGGATCGATACGCCGCACCTCCATCAAATTAATGTTACGTGTAGCTGACGCCCAATGCTATATACACTATTTACAGAGACGCTAACGGAAGGCCAAAATGGCGACGCTATATCAAGCGGGCCCACGCCGTCTTCTTCATCCTTAGTGCAGCCATACTGTGGCGGCTGTTCCGTAGCAATATCAAACTATTGCAATTACTGACACGATATCCCATAGCATATCTTCCCTCCGTGTAAGATGTCTTTTTTTCTGAAAGCCCTTACGATCCTATGAGGACCAAACGAGAACCAGGAATCGTCGTAACAGAATATTGCATGGCTTTAGCAAAGCGTTTACTGTTCACTTCACCAAGACCGGCGTATCCTAACGCTCAGCGAAACACTAGCGGGGAGCGTGCGCACAGCAGTCATATGCCGGCGGGGTAATGCAGAACAAGGGTCCCTCTATAGTTTTGAAGGTAAGCATAGAAGGACCCTAGTAGAACGCCGCCCACGTTCCGCTACAAAACCGATTAAGTGGGAAGTGAGAGTGCATCCATTTGGTTTCCTTAGTCGCTTTTTTTTTGAAGCCAAGAATAGAGTGCGTTGATGGCGTCTTTGGGAGACGTGCTTGTTAACGAGCGAAATCAACGCAGACCATGCCACCACCGGTGCGCGTGAAATGTGAGCGGATCAGCGGAGCATCAGCGACGCTCTGCTAAAGACTGCCGGTTAACCCAGCGCAAGCCTGATGTATTAGTTTTTTTTTTCAAGAACGCTCCTAAAATGGAGTGACAAACATTGGCATAAAACAGAAGAGGCCTCAGCCTAGAACCAGCGTTTCGGCAAGACCACTCGTCTCAGTGAAAGACAATTTGTCTTGCCGAAGCGTGGTCTCCTATCCGAGGCTTCGCTCCTTCGATTAAATTTGTTCAAGTCGACATATTTCCGTGGACTCTTTGGCTTGCTTAACCTGAACGGGAGTGGGGACTTGAAATGATGAAAACAGATGCGACCTTGCAAAATTTGTACCCACGTTGTTCTTTTTTTTTGCGCAGCTACAGTTGAAGCAGACAAGGGCTCAGGTAAGCCGCCAACTATTCCTATGCAGAAAGGTTGAAATCCGGGCCAGTTGGTACATAGTTGAAGGAAAAAAGAAACAGTCAAAAAAGGCAAGAAGAGAGGTTCACACCACAACGACTGGACTATCAACTGAGCTTTATTATAAACGGCATAACCCCAGCAAGGCCAGCAGAGCATGCGCAACCACAGCATTGCTAATCACACGCCTGAAAAGGCAAGATATCACACCTATCGTGAGCGACCTAAATATACAAATTCTTTTTCAAGCAAGCGCACTGAGGTTGTACTAATGCAGTCGTTTCCTAATGAATTGATGTAGTACGCTTCCAGGATTCCAGTATGCTTCCAGAACTCTTTCATGATAAAGCTCAGTTGATGGTCCAGTCGTTGTGGTGTAAACCTTCCTTCTTGTTTTTTGTTTTTTGTGACTGTTTTTTTTCTTTAACTATTCCTAGTTGACCTTTAAGGAGAACCGCCCCTGCAGCGAGTCGACATGCATGCAGCAAGAACAAGTTCGAGCTTCGACGTTACCGTATACACTCGAGTAAAGGCCACGCTCGTGTGAGAGCCGCACCCCTGATATGTGCGGATCGAATTTCGGAATAGAGCGTTTATAAATTGAAAAATAAAGGTCAAGCCCCGACTCGAGCTAGTCTGGGCGGTGTTTTTAGGACATCGTTGCGCAAAGTTTTAAAGCGACATGCATATCTAGCGCCATTGATGACACGGAGCACGACTGTACTGCGCCTCAACAGCGTCGACACTGGCAGTGATGAGGACTGAAGAGGAAGCTTTAGCACGGGCCATACTCTCACGCGGCCTATTCGAATACACGTAAAACGCACAAACGCTTTTCTGATATAACCGCTGGACCAATTTTAATTAAATCTGTTACGTTTGAAAGAGAAAGTGGAATTGGACTGACTGTTGTAAGCGGAATTTCCATTTAGGGACTGTATATTGCTAAAAGAATTTTCCAAAATTCGAAAGTAGGGAAAAAATAGAAGCACCAAGTTTACAAATTAATAGATCTGCATGACGAACACATATCGCGGTTCTGTAAGTAGCATCCAATAGATCATTGAAAGCAGATAAATTCTGTATGTCAATTGATATCTTATGTGAATTCTTTACGTTGTGTACAAGGGTTCTGCAAAGGCGGTATTTTCATATTGCGAAATTCCTTGACATTCATATGCAACATAACATTTTTGTCCGCTTTAGATGTACTATAGACGCATTTCACAGACTTGGAATATAATTTTGCATGGCTGAATTCTAGAGTAGGAAACTAGATGGTTTCGTTTTCTATAAATTTGAGATTTTACCATTTTTAGTAAAAAATGTACGACTTCAATCAAACACTCGAAACAAGCAGGCACTAGCTTTTACGTTTCTCTTTCATATGCAACAAATCGCGCCATACTCGGTGCAGTGTATGCCGAGAACAACGAACTCCCGTTTTACATGTATTTAGATAGGAGCATTCCAGCTAAAGCTTCCTCTCAAAAGATCACCGGGTGGGTGGCGTGTATGCGTGAACAAATAGACGCACTGTCAAATCAATAGCTTTCGCTCTTGTGGTACAAAGAGATCACAAGGTTTACACGTACACGCTTAAGAAAAAGTGGAGTGAAATGACCCGCCGCTTTGTAAAGGTCACACCTCTTGACAATCATGAAAGAAAGGTGCGCACCCTGTATCTGTGCACAAGGCATTTGTGCGAATGTGCCAACCCTAAATATATAAAAAAAGAAACTGGTAAGCCCGGTGACTGCCGTATCCAACGCTATACCATTTATAAGAACATATGGGTTTTTATTTAGCAAGTTTCAGTTCTGGGATTATTGATATAATGGTTTATGGGCCACATGATCTTTTATAGGATTATTACCATTTATTAGCTTCCCTGTATGACCGGTAATTAAGTTATCACTATCTGATTAATCTGATTCGATTAATGCAACGATTTATCTAAGTTTTACATCATTTGCAGTCTTCAGGAACTCCTGATCATTATTTGTACATCTCCTTGTTATATTTCTCGTACCACATCTATCATTTTGTCGGTCTTTAGGCTACGAGAACAAGTCTCATCGTAAAAAAGAGCGTAGAACGCAGCGACAAGGTTTAGCTATTGAACATCTTTGTTTGAGTGTAGATGTTTCCGATATCCTAATTCCGTGATGAACACACTGCTTCCCTATTATAACATTATAGCTTTTTCTAAAGACAGTTTTTCGAACTGGGTATTGCTTATACAAAGTTTAAGAAAGTAGTGTGCGTACAATTAGTGCGTTTTACGAAATAAAACATCGTTACGACACTTCAGTAACGAAGCCACGTGGCACAGCCTAACACTGGCATGCGCATTTTGCACTTCACTTGAATAAGGATTGATGGATGTGCAATGTGGCGAAGCGCTCTTTCATTTAAGAAGAAGACAACAATGTTTATTTTATTTATTCTTTAATTTATTCAGCATTGATTTAGACACAGTGAAGGTCTTGGATGGCAAGGCTAAAGGCAGAACATGGTCTCCCTGACTAAGGCCAGCAGAGCTGTAATTACTGGCAGAGCTGTAACACAGATTGAAAATTGGCCAATCGGTCACACACCGGGGATTCCGAGATCAATCAGGCGCGCCATAGTGATCACGGAGGCCCCACGCAGCTTAACCGATGCGAGTGACGTCGTTACACGTCTAAGTTTTCGTTGCGTTGTCTGGGAGGTCACATTTGTTTTTTCGTTAGGAACACTGCACGGGGCATTTAAATATTGACTGCCGATCAGTTTCATGACCGACAGGGGTATATGAAAGGAGACAAATACAGGTGCAAATTCATTGCTCTTGAGGTCAACCGTATAAGGCCTGAGCACAAGAGAAACGAAAAGAACAAGGCCTACATTGTGTTCGTTCCTGTTGTGGACATGTCGGTATAGGCCTAAGCTCTCAAGTCCTTGAGTTTTAGTAACTCGCTAGGCTTTTTGTCGTTCAATAAGCGTAAACATAGTTTTTAGAACGATGCACCAGTAAAGAAAAGATAACGCTAATAAAACACTCGGTGAGTTAAGGCATCTTCGCCATATACACATGCTGAAAGCACTTCTAGTTGAAACAATTTAGTCATTATCTTTGACGTTGCCGAAAGAGATAATCTTACCTAGAAATTTCTAAATTTCCAATCGGAGACTGAAACTAGCGCCGCTGAATCTCTGGTGGCGATGTTCGATGGATCAGTTACAATGTTTTTCTGGTGTTAATTTTCAAGATTTTCAGCCGGTTCCATTCAAATTAAAGGGCTTGACTTTGTTAGTTGTCAGAAGTCGATATTTCCATCCTGCTTAAACTGAATTTTATTGTTTCAGTGAAGTCAGAGACGCCATCGAAGCATTCAAAGGAGACCCAAGGCGAGTACCAAAAACTCTGCTTTAATAAATTTCTGAGTCGACCACCTTGACAAAAATTCAAATCTAATTTACTATTTTGTTGATCGAGTACAATAAACATGAGTGCTTTGCGTGACAAAAACAATCGTGATCAGGACATGCTCATTCTCCTTCTCATTTTGTGCTCATGGTCATGACAATGACCATGAAGTAACGATTACCACTCTGTGTCCCGACACTCAAGCGACAGCTTGACCATTACGCAATTACAATTGTTGACGACGACTGTTTTTCGAAGATGTCATGACGATAGTAGGATGACAAAATTATAATGACGATGCAACGACTATGACGTAGTCACCATGACGATGTGACTACGGCTGTGTGATGCCGATACAATGACGACGATGACAACGACAATGGCTTAATGACGGCTGTATCACGAAGCCTCTGTGACGACGATGGTGTGAAACCTTATGAGGATGATGGCACGACGAGAGGAAATTGACGAAGTGGAAATGCCGACGATTCAACAACCACGACCGCATCAACACCACTAGAACATGTTCAGCAGCCCAAACTATTTAGACAACTTGGGTACTAGGTCGGCGTAGAAGGTGTGATGACGATGGCATAGCGAGAATGAAGTGGCAAAGCTGTCTTGACGATGATGGAACGACCGCGACGACATCACAACCACGAGCACATACATAGTGGCCCAACCAGGTAGACAATTTGGGCCATTGGATCGATATCATGCAATAGATATGCGACAGAGCAAAGCGTTGGCTCGTGCTAGTTGGTAATCGATACTCGATATTGTTTTAGTGAAACATTTAACAATAAGCGCATGAGGTAAACGTTACGCACGTTACAGAGGGTAAACGCACAAGTAAGCGTTAGTTGGAAGTTAGCGCCTGTACCGTTCGTGTCCCTTCGTGCTTTTTTGTGAAATTCTGCGCTCGAACAGTACTAAGTAAGGCTACAGTAGATAGAAAAATTACGGCAGAACCCGTCTCACGATGACCACCGACGCTAACGCGATTATAATTAAGGCAATGTAGCGTTACACTGTATTGCTGACGCCATGTTATTTAAAACGTGTAGTCTTAAGAGACGTTTGTTGCTTCGGCTACATGCGACCTACAGTGCCTACGGTATCGGCCCACTCTTATCTATGAGCTCTCTCTTATCCACTCTTATCGGCCCACTCGCTTTCCATGAGCATGACGGTCGCTGCACTACGAAGGTTAAGGGGTTTTACAAGAAAGCGGATGGAAGTGCCGCCTCATGACAGAAGTGGTCGCAGCTTGCCATGCACGATTCACGGCAATTTTCGCAAAGCATTGCGTACTTTTTAATTGGATGAGTTTGGCTGTCCTCAACTCGGTCGAGCGGAGGAACAGCTAGTTGAAGATTGTTTGAAATATACAGGGGGTAAGGGTAGCTGGCGCAAAACAGAAATAATAGCAGATCATCGCGAGAGGGTTTTGTCCTGCATTAGAGATAAATTGGATAATATTCATGCAGGTGATGGTGATAAATGTATTACTTTCTTTGGCCAATTCAATCAATAGCTCTGCAAGTTAGTTCCGCTACTTAAGTTGGAGGATGGAACTCGAGGATGGAAGGCGACACGAACGGAAGTGTGAAACGACGTGGCTTGTGCCGTCATTCATGCTTCTTGTTTTTGCAGTAACGTGTGCAGAGCGACTTAGTCGTACGTGGCAGACGAACCAGCCCTTCTACAAGCATTACGAATTGTTCATCATATGAATTGTTTCTTTTCCGAAGGTTCGGCGAGCGCTCAATCGAAGCCAAGCTCGGCGAAGGGTTCGGTGTCTGCAAAGAGAACGTCAGAAGCTTCGCTGAAAGGATCCAAAACGCCAACTGCGGAAGCTGAGGCGAAGCCCGAGGAAGCCGTTAAAGAACAACCGGAGGGTGAGCCAGCGCCTGTTGAGGAAGCCTGGGACCAAGGACCGGAGCAAGGTGGAGCTGAGAAGGAAGGTTTCGGTGAGCCCTTCTTTCTCGGTCATTTCTGAGCTCGCTCGCTCGCTCGCTCACTCACTCACTCACTCGCTCACTCACTCACTCGCTCACTCGCTCACTCGCTCACTCGCTCACTCGCTCACTCACTCACTCACTCACTCACTCACTCACTCACTCACTCACTCACTCACTCACTCACTCACTCGCTCGCTCGCTCACCCTGATTTATAAGTGTCTATTCGTTCGCTCACTCTTCACTCACTCGCTCAGTCCCCTTTCTGACTTCGTTTCACAGTCACTCTCCATATTTGATCAATGTCGCAGATGGTAAATAGCCATGTTCGCTGACTTTCCATCTATAACTAAATTTGGACTGCGGAAAAGCAGTTTTGCAGAACCCCGCAGGGTGGCGGAAGTTTCATGAAGAGGAAAAATTGCTTCGTGCTGCAATCAGGTGTAACATTCAGGTTTAAAAGGCCTTAGAACATTTTTGCAACATAGTAAAAAAAAAGAAAAGAAACGACGGACGGGGCTTCTGCGAATATGTGAGCCAAATGTTATTGCACTGCAGCGAGCAGGGCATTTAAAATCTCGTGTCAAAAGCAGTGAAAAATCACTTGTTCTCGCTTCCGCAATGTGATCATGCAGCGTCATAGCAAATAGCTAGGTCATTGACACCTATTGGCTGACGTCGTTATCTTGAGAACGTTCTCACTAATACAATGATTCCTCGTGTGAGTTAAATGAATGAAAAATACACACGTCTGCGATCTGAAAAAGGCAGGAACATCATTTAAGCTGTGCAGTACTGGTTTAAACACGACAGTTGCGCTTTGTTGCATCTGCAGGGCGTGGCCTTCTTGATAAAAAATTGAGCGTAGGTACCGCGGCCGCTACGAGCCGTCACGAGCCGTTCGGCGTTCAACTTCTGGTTGGGGCCAGCGGGGCATTGCTCCCTTGCCCACCCCCCTCCCCTTCCACCCTTGCCGTCTCTCCTATGTAGTAGCTTCCAGCGCACTAGTGAAAATGAATGGAAACAGAATGCCGCTGGCTGATCGGATAAGTGTCCGTTTAATTTTACTTGTGCTTGAAGGATCGCAAAAAGAAATTGCGGCCAGAGATTCGCGAGCAGATATTAGTGGTGATATCACAATATAATTCTGGGCTCTTTTAACATGAACTCAAATCTTCCCCCTCCCACCTCCTTGATGCGTGTCATACGCCAAACGCGATAATAGAGAGTTTTAGCAGAGCGTTTACGGTCCGCTCCGCTCAGACCGGCCTATCACAACAATTGGCACGCAGCCGCTCAGCAAAACGCTACCGGGAACTCTGACGCGCGTGCGCACAGCACACATAGCGGCAGCGGAACGTGGGACGCTGACCACGTTCCGCTAGGAACCTGATTTAGCGGTGCGTCAGGGAGCGTGTCGATGCTGTCGTAATCGTTTTACCTCCAAGATTAGAGCACGTCAGTGACGCCTCTGGGAGACGCGCTTGTTAGATAAGCGCAATCAATGCATTCTATGCAGCCACCGGTGCGCGTGAAACGTGTGCGGAGCGGAGCGCAAGCAAACGCTCTGCTAAAACTGTCTAATAGCAACTCACGTTGACGACAATTTCTCCCCATCAAGAATCTTTTCTTCACCTTGCGCAGATCGGCAGAACCAATGTGTTTCGAATATGTCGCCTCAGAGAAAGCACCGGTGTACCGTTGCAATCTCGGAGGCCACGTTTAATACTCACGGTTACTGCGCTTTGATTTGGCGATTAACCACAAAAAGCCGCAATACCATTCCACAGAGAGGAAGATGAGAATGAGTTGATTTTTATCTCTGGCCATTTAGATAACATAAGTACGAAAGGAAGCGATTAAAATATGCATAAAGTCTGATTTTTGAGGTATTCAACCATTAGTAATTGGTTCACTGCCCAGCTGAAAGATGCTTTCAGCGTACTAGATGGTGAGAAAGACAGAAAACAAAACGAAAAAGAAAAACAAAGGAAAGACAGGGAGATTATTTGTTGTAAGTAATGCGCAAAGGGGACGAATACACAAACAGAACTAACAAGGAGGCAGCGCCCTGACTAAAGGAAAATTTTATTTTGGCTCAGGCGCCAGCTTCAGCAAAGGAAAACCTCAGTTCATGCGGCTATTGAAGTAAAACAAACGTACACGTCTAGTAACCGGTAAAAAGTCCTATTCACTACATTGCACGGGGAATAAGGAATATGGCATACGAAAAACGCTGTATGATATGTTTCCCACACTTATACTTTTTGGGGTGTCAAACACGGCGCATCAAAAAAAAATATACGTAGGGCTTTGACGGGTTATTTGAGCTTGGCCCTGCGATTGAATAGCCTTCCAATTAGCTCCGATGGTAGAGAGACCACGCCCGAAACGCGTCGTTCCGGATTCGATCCTCGGGCCACGGAAACCCGTATGGGTTAACAATTCGGTTTGATGCTGCTCTCAGAGGGATGACATTTTTTTTCGATCTTTAAGCATTTAGAACGTTCCTGTACATGTCTCGTAGACCATTTCGCGCTCTTATAGACCTCGCCTTTTGTTTGCATAACGTATGCACGAAATGCCAAGACGTGAGGACGAACGGTTCTTGTCCGCGTTTGTGCGATTCGAAATTGTATCTGCCTTTTCACCTTGACATGGTCCGTGTCTGCAACTTATACATACACCAGACACGTACCCAGGATTTTTTTTCGGGGGGGGGGGGCCACCACCTCCATCATCATCATCATCATAATCATCATCATCATGTTTTACGTCCACTAGAGGACGAAGGCCTCTTCCTGGGATCTCTAATTACCCCTGTCCTGCCGCCAACCGATTCCAACTAGCACCCGCGAATTACCTAATTTCATCGCACCATCTATAGTTTTCTGCCGTCTTCTACTTCACTTCCCTTCTCTTGGTACCCATTCTGTAACCCTAATGGTCCAACGCTTATCTAATCTGCGCATTACATGACCTGCCCAGCTACATTTTTTTCCTCTTGATGTCAATCAGAATATCGTCTATACCCGTTCGCTCTCTGATCCAAACCGCTCTCTTTCTCTCTCTTAACGTTATGCCTAGCAATCTTCGTTCGATGGCTCTTTGCGCGGTTCTTAACTTGATCTCAAGTCTCTGCCCCATATGTCAGCACTGGCAAAATGCACTGAGTGCACACCTTACTTTTCAATAATAATGGTAAGCTTCCAGTGAGGAGCTGGCAATGTCTGCCGTATGCGATCCAACCTATTTTTATTCTTGTGTGAATTTCCTTCTCATGATCAGGGTTCCCTGTGATTACTTGACCTAGGTAAAGGAACTCCTTCACAGTCTCTAGTGGCCGACTGGCGATCCTGATGTCTTGTTACTTTGCCATACTCTTTATCATTATCTTCACCTTCTGCATATTAATATTCAACCCCACTCTTACACTCTCTCAGTTAAGGTCTCCAATCATTTGCTGTAACTCGTCTGCATTGTTGTTGAATAGAACAATGTCATCGGCAAACCGAAGGTTGCTGAGATATTTGCCGTCGATCTTTACTCCTAAGCCTTCCAAGTTTAATAGCTTGAATTCTTCTAAGCACGCAGTGAACAGCTTTGGAGAAATTGTGTCTCCCTGTATGGCCCCTTTCTCTATAGGTATGTCCCTGCTTTTCTTGTGTAGAATTAAGGTAGCTGTAGAACCTCTGTAGATATTCTTACGCGAAGGACGAGTCAGTAAGACGAGAAACTATTTACAGATTATATTTACAACAACGGTTGCAGCGTTGACCGGTTAGATTCACACCACGAGCCCAGTTCGTTCTTCCTCCTCTTCCCTGGAGTGATGGCGCCCACGCGCCTCGTTCAAACAAACAAATACCACACGCATGTAGCAATATTTTCCAAGCTTTTTACGTGAGCGTTCTGTACTCCTTGATTGCGTAGTGCCTCTATGACTGCGGGTATCTCTACTGAATCAAATGCATTTTCGTAATCTATATAAGCCACGTAGATAGGCTTATTGTACTCTGCGGATTTCGCGATAACCCGAGTGATGACATGGATGTGATCCATTGTAAAGTATCTCTTCCTGAAGCCAGCCTGTTTCCTTGGTTGACAAAATCCAGTGTTGCCCTAATTCTATTCGATATTATTTTGGTAAATACTTTATACAATACTGGGAGCAAGCTAATGGTCCTATACTTTTTCAATTCTTTAACGTCTCCTTTTTTGTAGATTAGTATATTATCTGCATTCTTCCAGTTTTCTGGGACCCTTGCAGTCGATAGTCACTTCGTATAAAGAGCCGCCAGTTTTCCAAGCATTATGTCTCCTCCATCTTTGATTAAATCGACTGTTATTCCACCTTCTCCTCCCATGCTCTTCATCGTTTCATTTCTTGCAGGGCCCTTCTGACCTCATCGCTAGTTATAGGAGAGTTTCTGTATCCTGTTCATTACTGTTTCTAAGTGAGGTATCGTGACTCCTCTGAGTACTGTGTACAGGTCAGCTTAGAATTTTTCCGCTGCTTTTACTATATCTTCGAGATTGCTGATGACATTAACTTTTAGTGTATACATCATGGTTTGTCCCAAGCCAGGTTTTTTTTTTACTGATTTCAGGCTGCGTTCATTTTTTACAGCTTCTTCAGTCTTTCTCATGTTATAGTTTCGAATATCAGTTATTTTCGCCTTGTTGATCAGTTTTGACAGTTCCGCGAATTGCGTAACGCTGTGCGGCTGCCAGTCCCACACAACCGCGTAGAGCGCAGGACTTTGCGATTCTAGACGTACTGCGCTCACCGCGAAAGGTTAGAAAAACACCCACATAAGCACAGCAGAGAAGTGGCTACGTGAGGCGGTTCGACCGATAACTGTAGAAGCGTCATTCAAAGCAAGTAGTTGTTCTCCACTTCCGGCAGCGTTTTCTCTACTTCCTTTTTAAATAAAAAGATGTTGATCCATAAATATTCTTATAAACAACGGTTAACTTTTTTTATTTTTTGCTTTTCCTTGCAGTTTGGTTGTTGGCTCTCTCCCTTAGTAGATCGCTTAATTTGTCAACTCCTCGCGATTTTTGTTTCCAGTTGCCAATTTTGCACGAAAAGTGCTATACAATTAGGGAAAAACAGACGAGGTAACGGGCGAAAGTCATCTTGCTTATGGGTTTAAGGGTTATTTTGCAGGATTTCATGATGGACGCACTTTAACATTATTTTATTTCCCAGCTTATCTAACCCATATCACTTGTATATGGTTGCGGGCATCTGCCAGCCTCGCGGCGAGCCGTAACTCAAGGAAATAATGAAGCAAAAGGATAAGTTAAACGCAGTTGGCGTTTTCTCCGGCCGCAACTCGTTCCACGAGAGTACAGACCAGCTCAGTAACAGCCGCATCCCTCTCCTGGTCCCAGGATCAGCCTAAACAAAGAAGGTTGAACTAACAAAAGCAACAGCTATGCGCGTGATGGTTGAATAGATAGTGACAACTGAACGCATCTCGAGTTAATCGCATGGGTGCGGAATCTATGAGAAAACTGTCCTTCACATTACAAGAGATGCCGATAACTACCGCCATCTAAAAGGAGTGAAAAAGGCAGCATAATGCTGGCCGATTAATAGCTGCCAAGTTTCAACATTGATCTGGCGGCGCTTTAGAAATATGTGAGGAGAGGTGGCGTGGGTGAGGAGGGGGGGTATGCCACTTGATTTCGGGGAGGGGGGGGCCGGGCCCCCCCGGCCCCCCCCCCCCTGGGCACGTGCCTGACATACACTATTGTTCCTGACCAGGCGAAACTTCTCCAAACCCTGCAATATATACACGAAATGTGTGCATAAAGAAAAGTCGTTTAAAAGTATCTTCTCTAGTCTATTGAAACCCACAGACATTTCATGCGGTTGTTTGCATAACGTAATGGACCCGCCGTGGTTGCTCAGCGGCTATTGCGTTGGGCTGCTGAGCACGAGGTCGCGGGATCGAACCCCGGCCACGGCGACCGCATTTAGATAGGGGCGAAATGCCAAAACACCCGTGTACTTAGATTTAGGTGCACGGTAAAGAACCCTAGGTGGTCGAAATTTCCGGAGTCCCGCACTACGGCGTGCCTCATAATCAGAAAGTGGTATTGGCACGTAAAACCACACAATTCAATTTAATAATGTAATGGTGGACAAACATCCTAAGGATGTAATCATTACGCTAGTATAGAAACAGCTGCGTTATAATTCCACACAGATGATGGTGTAGTAAATGTCCCAACTAGATACTAGTGCCCAAGTAGTGTCGGAGGCTAAACAAAATTGTGGAGTTTGACGTGTACAATTGAACAGTGCGTTGACGCACGAGGGAATGGCGGCCGATCAGTTTCGACCACTTGGGGCTCCTTAGCGTGCACACAAGGCACGGTACACGATCGTGGAAATAAAACTCAAGGGCTTGTTCGAGGCAGATCAGCATCGTAGCTAATGAGCCCCGGCATCGGTTGAGCCCAAGTCTCGCAGCCACTGGGTGCTGTTAAGTTCAGAAAACTATAGACAGCCATGGTAGGTCGGCCACTTTCACGGGGTATACGAACGACTCGGATCCTGTGTTGTTGGTCGCCTCCTGCGGTTTGCGTAATTGTGCGCTACACTAAGTCAATAGAGCACAAACTAGACCACACCAGCTGCGGTGCAACCAAGTGGCTGTGTCGTCGTGAGTTTCGATTGTAGCGAAGTGCAAAACAACACTCGCGTGGACAAATTTACGCGCACGTAAACGAACCCTAAGTAGCACAGATGATCCCAGCATCCCCCGCTACGGCGTGTCCCATAATGAGCACGTGGTATTGAAGCGCAATGCCTCCGCATTGTATTTAAATAATTTGAGCAACCAGCCCAAACCTCTGTGCGGCGATCCTGGAACAGTGCTATCCAATGTAGTGATTCAGTGGGGCGATCCTGATTTCAGTGCCCGGCATGCGTCGTCGAAACGACTTTTGGGGTGGTTTGTAAAATGGACCTATCCAGGAGGCAGTACAAGGTCACGACACCCACATGCCTCATAGCATTAACCCATTAGGGCCCACCGTACCTTTAAAAGTACCATGCCATTTTCATTAGTAAACAATTAAATACAAAACACAATGTTTCTTGGTACGCCATTTTTTAAAGAAGTGTCCTGCGAAGATGACCGCATTGCACTTTTTGATCAGCTGCATGATGTGTTTGATCTATTCATCGCCAAACTTGTAAAAGTGCTGAACATAGGAGGTGTTGCTCTACATGCAGCTTTCTTGTTTTTTGTCAAGCATAGTATGCGCTTCTCGAAGTTGAAGTTTCTGGGTAAGTTTTAGAACATAAGGGTGTAAACGATGAACGCATGATATTCCGTATACAATACTTATACCATCGCAAGAAAATGAATAGGGGTGTGCTTTGTAAAGTACGCTGGGCCTATGTGTATGCTAGAGGTGTGTGCTTGATCTAGGATGGTATTTTTACCTTATTTCGTCAAAATATTTTTTGCTGGCTACAAGAACGTCAGAGACTGTTGCAGGAAAGAAATGTATCTAGAATTACATCAACATTGCTATTACTCCTCCGGGTTCGTTTTTTGCTGCCGACAAAGATGACGATGCTATTGTTTTCTCAGTAAATAAAATATCGAGCAGTGTTAGTAAATTTCGATAAATAGAAACCATTTAGATGTCATATGAAGAAGATTTAAACAGAAAGATGATTCATGCATCCTTTATTAGAAATTATAAGATGAGTGGGATGGAACAGAAAACAACAAAGACTATGTATATTCCTGTGCCAATAGAGCTGAGTTACGCAATAAAAATAGAGTAACCCAAATCGGTAAACCTGATGTAGAGTCAACCTCTTGAAATGATAGAAAATTCTAAAGAGAATGACATCTAGCAATCATACAACAGGATTGTAATACAAGAACCGACTGTCATGGGAGATGTCACCCGATTCTTGAGTGGTTCAATTACCGCTGAACCAAACGTTGAATGCTTTAGTTTTGAATGCCTGTATTCATCGCCAATTATCGCGTCTAGATCTGCGTCAACAGTATATTTGCGTTGCACGTGCCTCTGAAAGTCACAGCAAAGCCTTTCCTTGTTACTTGATGGGGGCATGTTACATGCTTGATAAGTAAAAGCACCTCCATAACAAATAACATTTCCCGCTAGAATGCTAATTTTTCTGCCAGAAGGTTACGCGGGCTTGCTCAAAATTTGGTTCGATTCTTCACTGCAACCCTATTTGTTTTTGGAAGTTTTAAGATAGAGCATATACATTTCATGACCTACAACAGGTCTTGCTCCCATAAATGCCCAGCGTACTTTATAAAGTGCACTATCGTTGCGTTTCAAATAATAAAGCGTTGCTCACAAAACTTTCACAATGTATTTGCAGTGTGAAAAGAACGCCTGATACAAAATATCAACAAGCCCTAACTGGCAGATCCTTCATCGGCCTTAATGGTTTAACCAATGCACCTAACCAATACGTGTCCCATGAAGCATATCTGAGCCAGTCTATCCGAAATCTACTGCTTAACTATGACAGTCATCCTCCCATGAATTCCGCCCAATAAGGGATCTTCAAGACATGGCTGCCATAATATGTTTCCAGCTTGGCAATCACTTCCGGAGCATGTAGTTAACAAAAGTACATAAAAAATACGCGCGCATATGTACATAAATGCACATAAAATTAAGGCGGATGCTCGCGAATTCATGTTCAGAAGCGGCCAGTACAATAGGCGGCTCCCTTACGCAACAGTCTCTCTTTCCAGGTGGCGTGTCACCTCTTCTACCTAAAATCGCCGACCCCGAGAAAGCCGCATAGATGGTGGCGCCAGCTCCCCTCAACAGTAACGCAAGGCTAATTAGAGCAACAGCAATCTCGTCTTCGTTATATTTGGATTTGAGTGTTCTGGCAGGAATCATGTAGGAGTACACATATGGCCAGTGTCGGTGACGGGGCCGAATGCTTCGGTGCACCGCAGTTTAAGGAAAGGGGCCTCGCACGCTGCACGCAGCCTTCGACATGTTTCCCGAGTACGGAGACGAGCCGGCCCAGCAAGGAAAGCCCGAGCCCGCGAAGGAGGCCGAGCCCGCGAAGGAGGCCGAGCCCGAAGGGCAGCGCCTGCTCATTGCGGCGCTGGTCGTGCTGGCCACGCTGGCGCTGATCGTGATGGGTGGCCTGTTCCTGTACGCCAAGCCGTTCGAGGTCCTCACCAACGGCACCATCCTCAAGACCGGCCCTTGCTCGTCGCCCGGCTGCCTCAAGGCCAAGGCGCTCTCCGACTCCATGCTTCAATCCGCCAACGTCAAGCAGGGAAGCCTGCACCCCTGCAACAGGTTCTACGAGTGAGGAGTGCTTGTCATTTTCGCTTTGCAACGCTACGCCGCTGATACAGGGCTGTAGCCAGTGGCGTAGCTAGGTCATCTGGCACCCGGGGCCCATAGGTCTTCGGTCATCTGGCACCCGGGGCCCACGGCCCCCCGCACCCCCCCCCCCTCCCCTGTTCCTACGCCACTGGCTGTAGTGGGTAGCCGATTAGACCGCAGGGTTTCGAGCGCTCTGGTGGTGCGCTTTTGCGCTCGGCTCCTCGAAATCCGGCGCATGGAACGCATTCACGTGGTTCGTTTATAACGCCCACGGCTCCAACTCGGCGTGCTCGAAGGCGCGCCTTGACCGTCGAGTGGGATGCGCGATCTTGAAACCACAGAAATGTCAGTCATGCTGCTCCTGCGACTGTTCTGGGAGCAGTACTACTTATTACGGTTACTTTCAGATTTCGCCATCTCCGTGCTTTAGGCCAACCAGAGAGACCGTAGCAGGCGACGAAGTTGACATCATCCCAGCTTGAACGATCGGCTTGCGCAAAGGTCTCTCGCTTCATCAATGGAGACGGCTCGTATCGCAGCATCAAACCGAATTGAGGGTGCCATTCTGGACATCCTCAAATTGAACCATATCGTAAAGTATGCAATGACAACCGTTTTTAGCCAATCATGGACGCCGCAGCTGCGCTCCCAGCCAATGAAAGCTGACAAACTGGCGAATTTGATAACGTCACTGAATTCGTCATTTTCTAGAATAGCACTCGATATCGCGGTGTGTAGCAGGTGAAGACACCATAATAGTAAGCTTCTACGAGCTTAAAGCCAGATCTTTGCACCCAAAATAATTACCATCATGATTTTCTGCGCCTCCTTTAAAAACCACTGTTCTCTTGCTTGTGAAACGCTAATATATTATTCTACTCGCATGCCGTTCATGACCTGAAAGTGTCGGGAGCGTAGCGTTTTAGAAACGAAAAGCAGGTGAGATACACTCTGCACATTTGTGCACCTTTATGGATGTTTAAAGGGTGTTAGGTTGTCCCGGGGCTAACATCCTCACATCCAAGGGGTAGATTAAATAGTTGGTGGGAACAGAGATATATCTGGCGACTTCTGGTAACTAAAAATGATCATAGCAGCTGTGGCAGACAACACGAAAAGGGCATTAAATAAATATCCAGAGCTCTCGCGGTCAAATTCTCCTCTCCCGATGTTTATGCGAGCTGTCACTATCGTAACACAGTTTTCAACCGTGCTTTTTCTCATCGCACGTCTATCAGAGCTTGCTGCCATTCAATATCCAACTATTCAGAGCCGTAACGGTAGGGGCGTTACCCATAGGACAAGAAAGTAGATGATGATTATTGTTGGAAAACAAGATAAGCAGCAGAGGGTCTAAATTTTTGTGTGTGAAGACTTAAAATTGGTTAAAATCCTCTAGTGGGATTTCACCCAGAAATAAAGGTAGCCGCGTTGACGGGCGGCGCGGAGGGTTAGATGATCTTTAGAGATGCGAGCCACGCGCACTAAGCCTTCGGCTGCAAAATGAGCGTTGTGCACAGAAGCACAGGGTGGTTAAAATAAACCTTTGCACAAACACTAGCGTTGCTGCTAATCGTTTGTGCATATTCCACACGGAGTTGTATACACTGGCCAGAGTTAAACGCACAGCAAACCTCAATCTGGCTCCTTTGTACAAAAGAAAGAGATACTGACAGTAATCATACGCTAAGAAATCACTGATTAGTCAACTCAGACTGACCAGCGAGTCCTAGTGCGAGCGAGCTCCAGTGTGTCCTAGGGCTGAGAGTCTGGATGTGCGTGACTGAGCAGAGTTCTGGTGAGTATGAGACCCAGCGAGCATGGCAGAGCAGAATTTCGGTGCATCTGAGTCCGACTGAGAAGGGCTCACTAGAGTTTCGGCGAGTCTGAGTGAGGGGCCCCAAGCGAGAAAATAAACTTTGTGAGGAGTGCGAGTTTCGCTCACTTTACCGACCTGCCACGCTGGTCGCATTGAATCTCGTTGACAGGTACTCGTGTGGGGGCTGGGCAACCAGGCACATAGAAACCAGCACGCGCGCTTCGCTGAACGAGGTACTGGTCAACATGATGAACCGAACTCTGTCCACGGCCAATCTGGACACGTCGGAGAACGAGCCGTACCGAAACATGATCCTCTTCTACCGATCCTGCATCGAATTTCACTCGACGACCATGCCGACAGATGTGCGCGTGCGGAAGGCCCTCTACCTGCTCGACTTGAGCTTCACCGAGTGGCTTTACCACAACCAGGAACCCATAATCCTGTTCTACTTCATGATACGCCTCTCTCTGTCCCAGGTATTCGCTATTGAAACCTAAGCTTTCGTTGTCTCATTGATGCCAACAGAACTAATTGATACATATTTGCGAGAACACTTGGAGACAGCCGGTAAAAAAGAAAGGGAAGACAACGCCAGCGCCCATTACGGGCCTGCTGCAACGAAATTTCGCTGTGGTTAAATTTGCTATATTTGTAGTATATGTCACCAAAAGCAAAGCTGTGCGGCTGATTATTGCGCTAGGACGTGAGTTCCAGCCAACATTTATATAGGTACTTTTATTGCGATGGCATTTACATGGTCACCCCAGGCGCATTTTTCCCGTCGGCCTTGCCGTGAGATTCTGCATGAAGTCCAAGGGCGATAACATCACCGTTGCGCGCCATATGCTGCATCTGCGAGTGAAATCATGCGAGGGTGAGCCGGTGAACATGGGTCAATCTCGCGCGCGCAACGGAGGACAGCGGGAGGAAGCGCGCCGCCTTTCTTCGCGTGGAAGGCTTCGCGGGAAGGGGGCCAGGAGGAGAGGGGGAGCGTTCCACTCCGTACGGCCCGGCCGGGCCGCTGCATTTTGAAAGCCATCAGCAACGGGTAGAGTCCGCGCTGCGCTACGTTGTCGCGGTTTAGTTAACGTTCACGCGAGCGGCAGCATGAAGTCAATTCGCTCGCTGCTGCTGCCGTACTTCCTCACTGCAGCGTTTTCATAGCGAGTTTCCGAAGTCATCGAGTGAGATGTGTTCCTGTTTGCTTAGGCCCACGTGACACCATGATTGTTAATTTAGTATGCCTATGTTTACAAGTTAGACGTTCGGTAAAACTACTGTCGTTACTTCGTATAGCAGTGCAGTAATTTGCCATTGCAAGGGATGCTTCACCTTTGAGGCAAAACTGCGCCTTGTGTTTCCTTGCGTTACTTCAATAGGAAATGGCAGTGACAATAGCTGCTCGTGCTGCAGTGATGACGAGTTGCGCTAAGTACTTGGAGATGTCTCTGGATAATTTTGTCGGGGCCAACGACAGTGTTGAAACTTGCCGGATACTGTCTGATAACGTAACTTTCAGTTATTGTGATAATGCAGTGAAATAGTTTGCGAATGACGATCGAAACACTTGAAGAAATAAAGAAAAATGCTCACATCCGTTCATTCGGGCTTCCTTTGTTAATTCGACTTTCTAGGTAACGCGACCAAAACTTTCGTTTTGGGAGTCGACTTTAACAGAATTACGTCGTTTTTCCTTCCACGCAGGGCATCAACACGCTACTAAAACTGCGCGTGGTCGAGAAGAATCGGGAGGCGCGCGTGGTGATGGAGGTCGGCATGTCGGCGTGGCAAAAGTTCTCCTCGGCCACCTCGCGTAAGTTTGACGAGAGGACATACAGGCTGTACATGAGCGATGTGCTCTTCAGCCTCGACATCCCCAACATCACCGATAAGATCGTCGAGAAAACGCTCAGCTGGGACAACGATACTACAACAAGGCACATGCTGGCGACGAAGGACCTTATCCATGAGCACACCGTCTACGATATGATCCAAGTAAGCGCATATTTCACCGAACAACGCCATTGGCCGACGCATCACCTTCGATATGCCGAGTATTTGATGCCCCTGCATGCCGATATCGGCACGGGAAAATGAAAAAAAAAATATCTGTAGGACAGATTTTGACAGGTTAATTAGGCGGGGTATTTCTGTGGAGAACGTTGAAGCAATCCGCAAATTAATTCTGGGGGAAACGGGTAAAGTGAAGAAAGCTTATGAAAAGGAAAAAGTCACCCGCAGGAGATTGTAGCACGACGCTATGCAGGGTGCCCCACGTAAGTTGAGCCAAACGTTAAAAGTGTGCAAGTGCCACGTAGCTGGACAGAACCAAAGTATCGAGGTTTGCCATTGCTTGGATATACTTAGACTTTTTTTCATTCGGCCTTATTAAATAACTAGTCTTAATTATTTCACTTCTAAAATATAATTAGAGGTGTAGAGGAACATGAAATCTCCCGATGCAGCTTTCGGTTGCTCGATACGTGCTACACACAAGTGATTTTCCGAGCGTGAAAAAGCCAGTGAATACACGCAAAGTGCGTCGAACGGGTAGTCGCGCGGCAATCTAGCGTGTACGATCATCGACTTGACGCTCTTTGGCCACATCTGGCCCTTGCGCCAATAAACTCAACAAATCAATCAATCTTGCGTGTATTTGTGGGCTTCTTTCACACTTGAAGAAACACTTGTATGTAGCGCGTATTGGGCAACAAAAAGCTGTATCGGGAGTTTTTACTGCAGGCCTTCCTCTCGTCCTGCTAGGTGTGCGCTCCTCTTTCATGGAAGACTTTCGCTGCACGGCTGCAGTTATGGCCTATGGCACAACGCTGTGGTTACGTGGTAAAATTTTCGCACCAGCTACTGCTGTGATGCCGGATCCAGACAGCTATGCCCAGCAGCTCCGCTTCCTGTTTGCCCGATTGCGTCCATGCTCTAGTAGGTTGCATCGTCAAGTAATGTTTTTGGCAGCAAAGGCATGCGTACCTTGTGCCACGTTGTCGTATGACGTGAAGGCAGCGGACCATCTCTTACGCCTCCCCATGACAGCCCTTTCAAGGTACTCAAGTGGACAGAAGAAACTGCTTCCATCGAGCTCGACGGACGTGAAGAAGTTGTGGCAATAGACAGGGTCAGACCAGCCTACCCCTAGTGACCTCGCCATCATTATACGCTCTCAGACTACAACCGTCGAAATGAAGGATGTGCCCGATGACCTGGCATCCAAGACTGCTTCTTGGGCGCCGCTGCGCCGCTGCTCTTTTCCTAAAGAACAAACAAGCGGGGTGGGGGGGAGGATATCTAGCAGCCATCGTCATCTTACTCAGCCACCTTTTATCTATGGCGCTCTCCGGCTCTGTGTCCCGTGCCTCGTGCCACAAGGTGCGAGGTGAGGAAAAATAATTGTCCGACGATGACGGTTCTCGGTATTGCGACCTTTGAGCGCAGCTGCTGCCTTATTTCAACAACAGGCAACCGCATACAGAACACGCTGTGCCGAACGGAGGCGGTTCTGCGTTTCGGATTGGGCAGCTCGCGCCGCCATCCGCCGCTATCGAGCCGACGCTCCGGTGACGTGCCATCCCGCCATATTATTGAGGGTCACCGCCGCGGAGAGGTGGGGAGATTAGCAATTATTATATAATGTTTCTTCTGAGGTGGGTGAGGAAACTGGTCAAGCTCAGGCGTATTGAGTAGAGACCACACACCGATTTACTCCCAGACAGGCCTTAATGTGGCCGCACAAGGTTGGGGTGGAAAGTCGAAGGGGACCAAACGCAATAACTGCCCTTCAAGTCACAGCAACGACACTGCGCCAGGTAAGATGATGTATAGGGCAAGAGTGGAGGCAGGAGGATAGCGAGGTGCAAGCACTGCCAGAGGGAACAAATGCCACAGAGGAACGCTCCCAGCAAACGGGGAAGCGAGAGACACTGCTTAGGACCGTACAGGCACGCAGCGCGCAGACGGAGGAGCTGATAGCCGTGGATCACGCACGAGACGGCAAGGAGCGCCCGCTGCGGCCACCGCGGCAGCGCCGCGAAAGCGAAAGAAGGGGCAGCGAGGATGGAGCGGACGATAGCGGTGAGAATCAATGCAACGGTACTGCGCGGAGGAAGGGGGCGAGAGGATAGGCGAGAACACGTGATCCGGCTTTGGAGGACAAGGGGAGAGTAAGACTCGCGCCGCACGCGAGAGATGGCAGCGGGAGCGCGCGCAGCTTAAAACCCCTCAAACTTAGGAAAGTAGCGACACTCTCCTCCTCTGCCTTCACTCCTCCTCGTTTCTCCTCTCTTTCACGCTCTCTCCTTGACCGTGGCGCCACCTACACTGCTCGAGCGTAGCAACGGCGCCAACATGCACTCCTCGCCATTCCGTTGACGCTTCTCGAGCAAAAATGGCGCTGATGCACGGCGCAAGGTCCCACGTGATGCTATTAGGCCAATAGCGAAGATGCGTCGGCCTCGGCCAGAGCATGCGAGGCGGAGGTGGCATTCTTCAAAGCATGGACTACTTTACAACGTTTAAGATGCTTTAGCGCAACTAGAGCAGTGCGGGGTGATTACCTTGGTTATGGCGAGGCCGACGGAGATGCGAAACGCGAGAATAGGCGCCATGGAGCTGTTCTCCAAAAAGGGAAAAAGAATAGCAAAATAGTTTCTGCTCCTGCCATCGGTCCGAGTGGTTCTCAGACCTTTTGCTCAATGACTAAGGCAATATTGTAGTGGACTTATACCGGACCAGATTGAATGACTAGGGTTTCTGCAATAACTAATTCGTCATTCACAGCGAACACAGCTTTCGCAAGCGAGAAGAGGAAAAAAATTGTAGTGGCACCAACTGCTCTGGACTTGGTAGCTAGCTCTCTGATGTGACGTCGACATGGTTGATTCGCTGAGAGCGGCTGCTATGGCCCACCACTGCGAGCCGAATCGCTTTCTCTGTTCACTATTGCCAAGGCGCCAACCGTACTCGTCCTCTCCGACCTCCTAGGCTCAAGTAACCGTCTCCGGTATCCTGAATCCAAGCAGAGCCGCAAGGCGACTCAAGCAAGCAGAATACCTGCAGCCAGCGAGCAGTTCGCTTGGCATGCCGGGCTAAATAGAGTTGCTAGAAGACATAACAGGCGCGAAATCCCGTGGGAAATACGTCAACTCGTTCGTCTTGGCGCGGCTGGTTCAAATTGAGGAGTAGCAGGGAGGCCTTCGGTGGCAATTTCTGCGCGAAAAATGATTATGATGACATGTAGAAAACGATGATGGTCCTCTAGATGAATACTCTATCTAGCTCCACTTAATATTTTCCTTTAGTATCATTTTAACGGATATGAAGTAAGTCGCCCCGCGACCCCTCCAAGATTGCTTAGCGCGCCGCGGGCACGGACAGATCTCGGAGGTCTTGATGAAGACAAGGCCAATTCACATGGTCGCGAAGGCAAGGCAGAAATGCGGTTCGAAACGAATGAGCAGCGACATCAATCATGGTCGTGCAATTGAAGCTCGGCTACATCTCGCAGGGCTGAACACTCGTTGATGAAAATTACGCATCCAATACGTCGCCGATGGAGACATTTGAAAAAAGAAGCACAAACAATGTCATTAGAATAGCAAAATGGGAAATCAGAGGCTGTTTTCTTGCATCCAAAAATAATGATGAATACTAAACTATGGAGGCTTTCTGAAGTTTACTCGTCGTGACAGAGTTTCATACAATAATTTTTGTGTGAAACTCTATGCGTGGCGATGCGTGCTGACATATGCCGAGATTGTATTATCGTGGTTAACTTTGTAATAGCAAAACGCTTTTACAAGTAGCCATACCAAGTAATGGTAACAAATCTGGTATTAACTTTATAAGATTTGATCAGTCACTTAATTCCTAACTGCACTTTCACTGAGTATTATGCTTTAGCTACGTCTTCAGTGTAAGAAAAACACGACAGGTGACATGCGTGCTGTGTTAATGAAGATTAAAGTGTGGTTTTTGTGAATTATTTTGTTGTAATGTCGATTTTATCTTAACACCGAAACAACAATTGTGTGTTGGTACCAAGGACACCTTCAAATGGCACTTAGTTTAAAATCTGTATGAACCTATTGCTGTGAATTGATGCAAAACTCTCAAGGCCCACCAGTGTTTCCAAAAGATCAAGCGCCAACAGTGACGGCACACTAGGTGCAGTCACTGTGCGAGCTTTATCTGTTGAAAGCTATGCACCAACTAACCCCACAACGTGTTTTACAGCAATACGCACCAGTGTAATGCCTGCCGTTAGAGAATGAGGCCTATAAATGCAGATGGGTGCCTTAAGGTTACTTTGTGACGCGACGTTGTGGCTAATATTCTCACTTACGCTTGATTTGTACTGTTGTGTGCATTCGTATATGAGATGTGATGGGAGCTGCCGCAGTAGAACACTTGGCGCAATGAACGTCGAACCCCAGATGTTAATTTTTTTTCCACAGAGAAGTTAGCCCTGCAATATGTAGATGGCGCTGTCGTGCCTCCACTAGTCGAGCTAACGAACGCGGCAAGGATGAAAGAGCGAACGTGGAGTGCAGCGGGAGATGAAAGACGGTCATAGCTGAGAGAGCGTGAGGAGGAAAATAGAGGAGGAGGCTACACTGAAAACATGAGGCGGAAAGTGGAGGAGGAGAGCGTGGCGAAAAGATGGGGAGGAAGGCAGATTGCCGCAGAAGACGACACAAGATGGCGCTGTAGTATCAGAGCGCAGGTCTTAAGCACCCGCTCCTGGGTTGAGCGTGGCCGTCCCTCGGCGTAACTGCAAGGACAAGCTCGCGCCCCTGCTGGCGCGTTCGTGGTCGCCTTTTCCCACTGCTAGCTTCGATGGCGCTCATCATGCCAGCGTTCATATACTGCTCCTTCCTCTGCGAAGGCGCTGACAGCACTGGGGCACTGCCAGTCGGTGCAGAGATTTCGGCCTCAAATTCTTTGCCTCAACATATCGCTAAATGAAAGCACGTATACGGCGGCGCTCAATTTTCTCATTAGGGAGTATCGTAATCATCGGATATTATTTCTTTCATTCTCTCAAATTTGGTGTCAAAAACGACTCTTTTTTGCGAGCCTATAGTTAGTATGCATCTATCCAAATTTAAAACGTAAGTTATCGCACGGAGGCCCCACGATATCTACTTTATCAGAACCAAGTCTCCTTACGCGGTACAGACTTTCCTTGCAATTGACCCTTATAACGTAGTTTTTGCTCGTGTTCGTGTTTTCGAGTTTATTTGTTGCAATTCCCATAGACTGCATTGGGGGACGTAGCCAAGGCACAACAATTGTCCGAGATGCCAAGCTACCCTACGCAGCAACAGCAGCAGGGTTGCTTCAAAACAACGCTACTGCAGTTGCATAGTTGACTTGAAATAAGAAGAAACAACTAAGTTAATCATCATGGCTGACATGCCCAGAAAAGAAACGTAAAAATTAAGGCGTTTTCACTACCTTTCTGAATTTAGCAACTGGTATTGCCTCATTTAGGAGGTCTAGATTAAAGTGTCTGGAATGATATAACTTAGTTCTTTATCACAATAGTTTTAACGTGAAGGAGGTTGATATACCGGCCGTTTTCTGAGTTCGTAGGCGTGAGTTTTATTAGGATATACAGTGCCGAGTGTTATGACATACAACATTATTTTGTATCTTCCTAGTTCGCACATGTGCAGTTTTTGTTTTCTAATATTGAAACGCCGCGGTGGTTTGCGTCAGGTAGATTTCCTATCGCTTAGATTGCTGGTTTTATTCTGATTATTATGGTACAGCTTTCTTCGTGTTGCTGAGCACCGTACAACATAGCAGTAGGTTTAAAAAAGTCACCAACTACATTTAGATTTGACGTTTGACATTTGTATGACAAAGACAGTACTTGGGCCTACGCAAAACTGGCAGTGGACAGTTTTGCTTGTTGTATTATTATAATAAACTACGGGGTTTTACATGCCAAAATGATGATAATATTGTAAGGCACGCCATAGCGAGGGATTTGCCGACCACTTGGGGTTTTTTAACGTCCATCTAATGCACGACACACGTTTTTTTTTGCATTTTACCCACATCGAAATGCGGCCGCCATGGCCGGGATTTGATCTTCCACACTGGGGCTTGGCAACGCAACCTCAAAGCCACTATGCCACCGCGTCGGGTTTAGATTAATGTAGATGCGAATGACGCTTTTCCCGAGACTTCTGTCTGCTATAATCAAATTAAATTATGCGGATTTACGTGCCGTAACAACAATCTGGTTCTGACGCATGCCGTAATGGGGGACTCCGGAAATTTGGACCAGCTGGGGTTCTTTATCGTGCACCTAAATCTAAGTACACGGGTGCTTCCGCATGTCGCCCCCATCGAAATGAGGCCGCCGTGGCCAGGACTCGGTCCCACTGCCTCGTGTATAGCCGTCCAACACCACGGTCACTAAGCAACCAGGGCGGGTCCTTCGGTCTTCTCAACGCAGGCAGAGGGCAAGGTGACTGGAGCGGACTGGTTGTACGCCATCAACGACAACTTGCCGCAGACGCTGCGCCTAAGGAACAACTCGCACATGGACACGCACAACCTGACGTTCATCGAGGAAGTGATCAACGAATTCTTCACCAAGAGCAAGGTCGAACTGGTCACCTACGTCTTCACGCTGGCTATTGCCGAGCTGCTTCGCTACGACTTCAACAGGTTGGGGCTGCTCTCGTACGGCGTCGTGAAGCCACTGCTTTGTTACATGTGCTCTTGCTGCACCGCACTATGTAGAAAAATCGTCCCTATGCTGAACACTCACCTAATGGGAGGCGTTGCCGATCCTCGCAGGCGTCCAGCTTATGCGAGGTTAGGAATTACTCGTGTTCCGTGTATATCTCTGGTGCTCCTATGTAAATACATGCAAAAGGACAATTCGTTTTTCTCGGCATACGCTGCACCGAATTTGACGAGTTGTTGCAGTTAAAGGAAGAACGTAACATCTAGTGACTATTTGTCTCCGATGTTTGATTTAGCACGTCGAATATTTTTATTCAATATTGGCAAAAATCGCAAATTTCCAGAAAACGAAACTGACAAGCTTACTGCTCTCTAACTCAGTAACGAAAAATAGTATTCCAATTCTGTGAATCGCATCTAATATTACATCTAAAGGGAACAAAATTGATATGTTACATATGAAGTTCAAAATATTTAGCAATGTGAAAATACAGCTTTGCAGAACCCTTGTACGCAACGTAACGAATTCACGCAAAATAAAACTTGACATACCGAATTTGCCTGCTTTGATTGATCTAATGAATGCCGCTTTTAGAATTGTGACATCTATTCTTGATGCAGAGCTGATAGCTTATAAACTTCGTGCTTCTATTTTTTTCCAACATCCGAATTAAAAAAATTTTGTTTAACAAAATGCAGGCCCTAAATCGAACTCCCGCTTGCAACAGTCACTGAATTCGACTTTCTCTCTCAAATGTAACAAATTTCGTTCAAATCGGTCCACCGGTTATCTTAGAAAAGCGTTTCTGCATTTTACATATATTTGAATAAGCCGCGTTGGCGTAGGGCCTGAGCTAAAGCGTCTTTTTAAGAGGAGCACAAACGCTTCATCTACTGGGAGCCATAGACATGCCTCGGCAATTGGTCTTGTAATTTCTCGCATTTGTGTTCAGCCCCCCCCCCCCCCCCCAGCAGCTTGTAGGAATAGGACTTCGTTCTTCGCTTCGTCGACGCAAACATGGAAAAATGTTATGGGCATAACTGCACTGAGAATGTACATAAATAGAATGTCATTTGAAGTGGGACAGCTGGGCCTGTTTCTGTGGTAATATATAAAGAGCATTTCTCGATATGCAGCAGATGCGACTAAAGTACTCGTTCTTTTCCGAACTGCTAGAACAAGTTTAGCCGCTATTTGGTGGAGCGAGCAGATCAGTACGACTGACGTGCCTTTAGACATGGCCGGCATTGATGCCTCGGTGAGCATTCCATGGTTAGTCGAACCAATGAGTGCCGTATGTTTTGTTTTCAGCTTGCCACATGTTTTTGAAGGCAGCTTAGTGTACAGGCGCGGTCACTGCTAGTGGGCACATGGAGCCCATGGAATCGTTCCGCAGAGCGCCCCACCACCGGCCCATCACGAAGTATTGCGAGACACGCGCAATAAAAACAATTGGTGTAAAGCCCGAGGAGCCATCTGCTATGGTGAGTCGTCTGCCAAGATTTCATGAGGCGCCGGTGGTCGCACTCCGTAGAGCACTGCCACGGGCTCTCGTGTTCCCGCTAGCAGTGGCCGCGCCTGTACACTGTGACAATGGTACACCATGCGCATGACCGCTGCTCGCTAAGTGGCTCTACGAAGAGACACTATGAACGGAGGCGCTATATTGAGCCCCTAAAGACATTCCTTTACTTCACCACCTGAACCGGCGAGTTGGGGCAGACGACGAGGTCGGCGCCTCCCTGTTGGTGGAGCGGAGTCACGAGGTGGCGCTCGCGTCACTTGTGCGGAAGGAAACGCATGAGCGTTCGCGCGCTGCCCGTCACGTCTTTGTTATCTTGATTTTAGAGCGCAGCTTAGACGCCCGTTCCTGCGTTGGGCTTCGGAGTGTCTCGGTGTTCCTCGTGACTGGGCGAACGAGCACAGCGAAAGACGAACGCGCAAACGCGCAGCGCAGCCGCAGACGAAAGGCGGCGATAGCGAAGGAGCAAAGCGGAGGAGGAGGCTACAGTGAAAGTATGAGGCGGGAAGTGGAAGCGAAGAGTGTGGAGAAAGCGTGCGAAGAAAAGTAGTGTAGGGCCGTCCAAGACGGGCTGTGCGTCAACAACCGCTACGCGATGGCGACAGAGTAGCGTCGTCTGTTCACCGATGGCATGTGGCCAGCATTTCGACCAATGCTTTATGTGGGAAAAAAAGCGCTGCGTGACCGGAGGTCTGTCTGCAGCGGCTGCTGTGAATCGCCCTCATGCGTCACCCAAGCGCTGCCTCTCGCGATCCCCCGATTAGCGAGGCATTCGCGTTGCTCTTCGCTCCGTTTGCAATGTGCCGCGCGAAACAGCCCCTCCGCGTCAGCCAATATATTGCGAAATGAAAACAGGTATAGACCTGCGCTCAAATTTCGCGTCATGGAGTACCGTAATCGTCGTTGAATTCTTTTTCTGAAAGTGCGCTACTTCCGGGAATCTTTCTCTTTAATAACTGGTCCCTGAATGAACATTGTGCCTGTTTACAGTCGATAAAATTCATGTGTTTCTTTCATATTCAGCAAGTTATTTTTAATATCGATTTAGCATTTACCTAATTGTATAGTGAGAGCGTTCTGGGTTTCACGTGTATTTTAATGGGGAAACTGAAGTCGGCCCCGAGTTAAAGCTTCCTCTTATTTAAAGGCCCTTTACTACTTTGCAAAATATCTGTCGTTTCTTTACTCGCAGAGAACACAGGTACATAGCGACGTGCCTGAAGTCCTCGTACGACAACTTCCCCGACCCCCTGAGGAGCCTGTTTGTCAAGAAACACCTGAAAAAGAGCGTCATCAACCACTTTCGGATATTCTTCGAGAACATCAAGAAAGAAGTGGTGCGTACGACGAATATCTCGATCGAGCTCGGCAATGATCCGGCGCGGTCCGTCTGTTCTGGGTAGGGTGCATTCACACCGGCGAGACTGATAGAGCTAACACTACCGACGGTGACTGGCGATCAAAGAGTGACTCGCGGTGACCGACGTTCACGTCAACGCAATTGCGACTATCTGCTGCCACCGCCGTAATGCGTTGCGATTACTGCCGTTTCCGTCTGCTCGCACCGTCGCCACCCCGTGAAATAACACTCTGCCAGTTACGACGTCTTGCTCCTGCGATTGTGATTGGTTCAGCAGTTTGGCGCCTGCATTTGCGTGGCTGGAAAATCGAGCAACGAGCGACTGAACCAAAAGAGTGGCTTTTCGGCGGTCTCTTGTGACTAACTTGGGGTGCTATGCAGGATGCGTCGAGTTTGGCGAAACTCGGGATCTTCACGAGCTCTGGCGACACCCCAAGATGAAAGCACGAATGGTACCGAGACACAGTTTATCTTTCGACAAGCCTCCAGTTTCATTGGTTGATCTAGATTCACTCTGGCTGGCTATCATTCCTTGGGCGTTGCCTTCTGGGCGGTCGACAAACTGGGGATCACGTGATCGTACCGTCGGTGCATGGTCGCGCCTTCTTTCACTTGTTTGTCGTTCCACCGAGTGCATTACACGCACAAGCGAGTTATAAAACAAATGCATTTAGTACAATATTATTAGTTAGTTTAACGTGGTTTAATAGCATTTTAAAGCTTACAGGATGTACACTGAATGTATATTCGACTAATTTGTAATTTAGTACGCTTCGCATTATACCACGAGGGAACGCTGTGGTGGCGTCATCACATACATTCATCGGGCGAGCATGGCGGCTAAGCATCGGCGATGCCCAGTGTAAACAAACTCGTACTACGAGCTTGCAGTGCGCGACGTAGTGATCAGGCTCGACGATGACCACTATTTCTTGGATAGTTCTGTTGCTCCGTGAGCAATCTTTCCGTGCACCCCGAAAGACTGCCAATAGCTTAGGCGATTTTACAGATCGCAACGCGTACCTACTGTTCACGGCACAATCCTGAACAAACAACTTTTCTGGTGCTGCTTATGTGAGTGCGCTGAGTTCCTCCACTCTGCGTGACTGCGAGCGTCACGAATATTGCACAGTGTGTGCAAAAGGAAGACAGTCGATATAGCTACGATGCGACAAAGAGGTGGTGACGACCATGGTTCTCGCAACCAACACAGTGAAGGAGGCATCGACTAACTGCAGATAAGTATATTTCTACTGTTTCATATTTAGCATAATAATAGTGCACGAATTAAGTCACTTTCGTAGTAACGAACTGAATGTCCAGCAGTTTAAAAAAGGCATTGAGAGCCAATGAGTGCTCGTGCTGTTACATGTACGTGGGCCCGCGAAAATATGGAAAATATGAAGGTAACCTTCACTAACTTAGTGGTATAACAGAAATTCATCAGCGACATTCAGCCCGCAGAATCTATGAAAGAGTATCTTTGTCCAAGTGAAATATCAATAGCAGGTACTGATATAAAGCAGGAAACTTATACAAAAATTTAATGGGTTGAACAGCACATGGGAGGCATTTCCGAATCGTGATCGCCACGTTACCGATATCCTTGAAAAATGTTTAGAATCGTTGGATTCTACCGGTTATCCAATATGGGACATAAACCTGGAGGTTAACAAAGAAACTTGAGAAGTCGAGGACTGTGCAGAAAGCGAAGTAACAAAAATTGTTGGAGATAGCATTAAGGCAGGAAGACAGTGGCGTAGTAAACCGTGGCAACTGATATGCTAGTTGAGATTAAGGGAAAAAAATGGAATCGGTGGGCAGGCAATGCACGTCTTCAATCACTTGTTGCCAATTTATAGCAGGTGAATACATAAGCATGAGAGAATGGATGTCAAGGAGAGAGAACTGCAGCTGAGGATGGTAGAAAATTGCGTAATGGGACAAAAATATGATGTTTGTAGGCATAGGATGCAATCGGCTCGCATAAGAAGGGATTGTAGGGAGCGCCATTGATTTTGCAGTGAACAAAAATAGGTTTGTGGTGCTGACAGTAGAGACTCGTGAAGGTGCGAGGACACCTGAGCTGTTGGCACACTAATAAACATTACAATTGGCTCTGAAAAAAACCTGTTATGAAAACTAAAGCAATGTTATCCCGACAAATTGTTTTATTATGCATACACTAAAGGCTTCCACAGTTAAGGGCAGTTAGTACCAATAGTGCAATGAGCATTTTTATTTGTAAATAATGGTTTATATGCGATTGATTCATTCCAACAATCCACTTTTTTTGCAGCAAAACATTCTGCTACTGGAGGCATTCAACCGCCTGGTGGCAGTAGGCGAGCGCCAGGCACATGCTCTTGTGTGTGGCAACAGTAGCTCTGCAACAGTAGGATCAGTGCCCTCACTGCTTTCCAGTCGAACCCCCAGAACACACCTTACAAAGGAGCTTTCAGTTTATTATTTTGTTTATTATTCAAGAGCATGAATAAAATTATTGCACTAAACATTGTGGTGTGCATATTAGGACACTTGTAACATGCACTTGATGTCTCTTCAAAATGGGCAAGCACGTAAGACAACCTGTGCCACTATTGGACCGTGTAAATGAAAAAGACACTAATGCAGCATATACGTCATTGTGCTGTTTGTTCTTTCTATGTGCAAGAATGCAGTGGGTGTTGATTAGCCACAATATGAACGGTCTGTGTATTTCACAATGAAAAGACAGGAAACGGCATGACCTTAATAATGCTATCACCTACAGACTGTGCACATGAATGCAACACTCCCCGATTTAAACGTGCCAATACATGCATGTTCGATACCACATATTCTTTATCAATGTCATATATTTGCATGTACTAATTTTCACACAGCTTAAGCCCATGTGTAGCTCACTTGTGATGTATCCATTTCATAGGCCAAATAATTGTACACTTTGTCCTTTTGTGTTGTATGAAAAGTGGCATCCTCTCGTCGGATACAACTTCACAAGACAGGAGAGGCCCCGCCCAGATGACCAAAGCGCAGCAGCCGATTGCCTCCATGTCTAAAGAAATAGTCCCTCTCCAGTGAGCGGGTATTAGTGCGTCCAGCGGCACGATGTCAGTGTAGAGTGTGTGCCCATTGGTGCAGGCTTGTGTTCACCTGCCATTAAAGTGCAGGTTCTGCGGCCTCCTAAAGTCGTATCAGACTATAGAATCACGTAATGCCTTACACTGGTTGCATAGCCTTTAGCAACTTGATAGCACACAGTGATCAGGAACAGAAATCTATAAAGGCACTCCAGAAAAGCTGGCTGGCCACACTTCCATTATAAGGAGCTGTAAACAGTTCTCGTCAAATATTCCCATGACATCCTTGAAAAAGAGGTGGTGTTTGGCACTTTAGAATCAAAAACACATTACAGTGAATGTTGTGTACCACGTTAAAACAAACTGAGCTTGGTTATCTGCACAGCATGTAATGGAAGCTTGTGCTTTACATAGGAAACAAAGTGCTCTGTCCAGTACAATTGTCGAGTTCGCTGTGACACCTATTATGTCATTAGTGTCAACATACAAATTTTCAAAGGCCATTCATTTCACCATTATTTTTGTACGACGGTTCTTTCAATCAGTGCTTGTATTACATGAGCAGGTAGATTTGATTGCAAAGCTTTGTTTGCAAACCCTCAGACTTCCATAATTGTGTGGCAAGGCACCGGCATGGTGTCGAATAGCTCACACTTCCTCAGTCCTGCACCAAAGAGGCCCAATGCTCTATTTGAAGTTGGATCGCGCAACAATTCGATGGCACACAAGGAAGAGTAATACACACAGCAGAGCGTTCTGCTGTGTGTATTTCTCTTCCTCGGTCCTGCACCAAAGAGGCCCAATGCTCTATTTGAAGTTGGATCGCGCCACAATTCGACGGCACACAAAGAAGAGTAAGACACACAGCAGAGTGTTCTGCTGTGTGTATTTCTCTTCTTTGTGTCCCGTCGAATTGTTGTGCAATTCAGCTTCAAGCTTTTATACCAATACAATGAGTCTTCAACCTCAACAATGATCTAGTTATTAAGCCAAAATGGCACACGTCTTTGAAATGTCCCAACAAGAATTAGCTCTCCAACAAATCACCACAAGCATAAAATTTTGCTGCACAGGTGTATGCACGTGCAATATTCTGTACCACTAAACTCACAGGAATCAAAGGGGCAAGCATTAACCAGCCTTACTGCTGCCGTTACCATCCACATCATGACACCAATAGAAAGACAGTGCTGCGTTTCAGTAAAGGGAGTGCTGGAGGGAAAGGCGTGACAGCGAGGCTTACAATAAAAATAGCATTTACAAGACATGTTCAATGCCAAAATATGCTGTATATCGCTCATCCTACTTTGGCATTGCGGCAAGCTTTTACACGTTTGAGCATGTCACAGTTTGTGCAATCATTGGTCTAAAGCTGTAAAAAAGGTCTATTCACTCTGCAATCTTTGTTTGTATCATGGCAGGTTAAATACCAACTTTTCATTGGCATCTGCACCACATTTCTCCCGATATGTAATTTTGCCTTGGTGGTTCACATCTTCACGCACACCGAGTTCTGCAGAGCATTGGATCTCCATTGTTTTACTGCTGACGAATTAGAGCCCCATTATGAGAGGAAAATATATGATTTGTTCATACAGAATAACGCTGCCCCCCCCCCCCCAAAAGAAATTACACTGAACCACTGGCACATGCACCAACAGTGAACACAGCAAACACTGTGAAGTATTTTCTTCATGCAAGCCAGCACACTAAGATTCTTAATGCATTTTCATTTTGCCATACATGCATAGGCACAACCGGCTTGGCGCGACATCCGCATCTCGACATCCGACATCTGCATCATTGTGCAATGCCTTGCTGTTTCATAGTGTGGTCGATAGATGACGCATGACCAAAGTTCAGCATTATGCATACTGAGTAACTTGTACTAAGTAATCTCATAAAAAATCCCAAGTTCTTTATGAGATTAGCATTCACAGGGTATTTCACACAATTTGTGATATCCATTCATCTAGTTATACTTCATTAACCTCTTTCCCCAAAAAGTGAGCCATTTGGAAGGCACCCTGATAGACAAGTAGAACAATCGGTAAAACGTCAGCAACCAGCGAAAAGGTCAGTATCATAGGCTGCCGCATGTGTGATGTCGGTAACACAAAATTTAAGTCGGCTACACAGAAGTGACAAATTTGGCAATATGGTTCGTCTAGACATTGCTTCAATGCTAATCACAGTAACGCTGACATTGAAGGCACCTTAATTCCTACGAACGTTCCGTCGATACACCCGACTACGTTCGTAATGTTTCTGCGAAGTAAGAAGCGTTCTTTTATAAATGCCCACTCAGCCGCAGTCTTCGGGAAAGCCAGCCACCGCTTCCGCACTGCCGCGTCAATAAGCGCATCAGACATCTATGACACACAGGCTCACAGTAGTTTTATGACGTCCAATGTAGCGCTCGGCGCCGACGCTTCCCTGAAATCTCCCAGTCCCGTAGAAATGGAGGGCGCAGAGGACTTGCTCTTCGACGGTGAGCGAATGAAGCCCGCCACGCTGTCTCCGCAGACGAGAGTCTTCGCCTAGCTCGTCACACAGCCAGCGCACTGATGTCTTCGACAGGCCAAAATGACGCTGAAACTTCACGGCGGTCATGTACGTGAACGGGTCCAGACGGTCATACTGACGCTTGCTGCCGCTGGCTGCAATAACACAGGCTGCTGCTGCCGCCGCCATGTTCCCGAGTTGAACTCGGAAGGAGTTTCGCGATGTACGAGTTTAGCACGAGTTCGCCTGTCAATCAAAGCCAGAGGTCACGCCCCGCGCGAGGCATGTCACTCTTGTGCGCGCACCCACTACAGTTGGGCTACGCCCAACTTCCGGCAACAGCGACGCGGTGTCGAGCTGAGAGGCATCAACAATCTTGACCGCCAACATAAAACGCACACAACGCACTGTCATCGGTGATGTACTGAGCACCACTATCAAAAACAAAGCGTTGACTGTCGCTGGCTTACATACATCTCGGGCTGAGATGGCCGCACAACACGGTTTCATGGCCTGCATTGTGGCGCGTAGCGCACAGTAAATAATTATCGGCACGTCACTGTAGCTGCTTACAAGGCGTCGATGCGCCGAGGGTGACGACGATGCTGAGGAGTGCGTATCGCAGCAGTCGTTTCAGATGACTGCTCTGTCATCGGTGATGTATCGGAGCTACAACGTCGTAAACACGATCAGCATTCGAGAATCGCTCGCTCTTCTAGACCCAGTGCAATGGCATTTCTTCATCACAAACAGTGCGCCCTCAACAGTTCCAACACCTTCAGTTCCAACACCTTCCTCAGTTCGAAGTCTCATTTCATAACCGCACACAAGAGCCCTCACCTGCCAAAATGCGATTGCTGTGGTGTCGTTACGATATCCTTCTGCGATCGCTGCTGGCTCCAGCAAAAGTAATCCGCAAGCACCTTGGGGCGCACAAAACACTCAAATACTGCGTACTACATGGGCTCAGAGGCACTTTCAGTGGGCAAGCGATGACAAGCGATGAATTGTGTTGATGGGAAGCAAGCACTTCTTCGCAATGCATCGCCGAGGTTTCGCGCACAAAGATAAACTGGTACATTTTCACTAAACTGCGTCACTACGGACCGCCATTTTACAGCGACAGCCGCTGCTCTCGTATTTATGACTAGTGCGTCGTTTTTAGTTGGTAAAGCGGGGGCCTTAAGGCGCCTGCGATGAACAGCCGCATCACGACGCTGCGTTTCCATTCCCCTAATAGAGAAAGAGTGGTGATCACTGACATTATTGAGAATAGCACTGTAGCGCCCCTAGGCGACTTCTCACCGTATGAATTGCCTCGTGCGTGCGACCCGCTTCAATGTATCCGCTTCTAAGCTTTCGCCTCACTGTCGCCACTCGCGGCAAGAAGTGCAAAATTTAATAATTTGCTCGATCACCGTTTGTCATCAGAGATTTCTAGCATTCAAAACGAAAAACAAACACTTAAAGAAATAAAAATGTTTGTTATTTTAATTGTTGTATTTTAACGTATTCGTTTGAGCGAAAGCGCAGGTGCAAGAATGCGCCGCATGTACCCTGTTCGCATTCGATTTAGGATAGAAAGATAGTTCTCGAAAGAAGAAGCACGCCCTTGACGCGCCCGCGAAAGGCGTGGCAAGCGGCTTACGGCAAGTGTGCAGACAGACAGCGGGACAATCATGGTATTGCTAAGTTGCGATAATCCGTTGATAACAATACGCGGCGCTGGCGCGTTTCGTTGTGCAGCCGTCTGCGCTTGAAACGTAGAAGCAGCGTGCCGCGCAGGGTGCGCGCATGTTGTCATACGCGGCTTTTTGTCTACATATTTTTTTGCCTGCAGCCTTTGCGCGTTTCACGCTATCTCAGTTCACTGACTGCCGTCGAGCAAACTCGGGTAAAACTCGGGTGAACGAGAAACTCGACGCATCCTGCATAGCACCCTTGGTCACGCGGCCTCTGCCAGTCGCCGTTGTGAATCAGCCCCGTCAGTGTCAAGTCTCTACTTTCGTCTGCGTGAAGCGTTGCGCCGTAAACACAGTTATGGATCACCCACCAACCAGCTGAAGCTGCTAACCCTTAACGATTTGTAAACTTTGTTTATCAGATTTTCCCGCAACCTACCGATTTTCCTGCAGTATTTGTAAGCCATTCGAAGCCCTAAATAGAAATTCACGCTCTGCATAATTGGTAGAACTCATATCTTTCTCTGAAATGCAGCGAATTTATTGATTGCACCCGAAACGCTGAACCCTAACGATACGAACTCCTTGCGTACTTGTGCAGCATGACAGCGTTTCCACCTTCGACTGGATGGACCAGAACACGCACATCAAGGCACGCGTCAAGATCAGCACGGTGGGGCTGCGAACTGTGGAGAGCACCACCACTCGAGAGGTGAACCCCGACGAGGAGCCGATGTCCGGGGACTTCCTGTCCAACTACGTGGTGATTGCTCGCTACAACAAGAAGCGTGCCAACCGCTATCCAGAGCCGAGCCAGAAATTCCAGCAGAACCTCGACCTGATCATCGGGGACGTATTAGTGGACTACGAGGAGAACGCGATCAGCGTCCCCGCCAGAGACATGCTGGAGCCAGTTTTCTACGAGGACGTACGTCGTAACTCGGTTGCTAGAAAGCCATTGCTGAACCCTGATTGTTGGTTTTAGCCGAATAATTCGTTAAGTGAAATGCGGGAAAAAATACCCTGTGGCGCAAGGTGTCTGCGAACAGGGGCCCTGTAACGTAAAACGATTCCAATATGTTTTTATTCCAATATGAGCTCGCTCATGCCGACCCGATTCGCAAGGGGGCAACTGTAATTAGAATTTAACGGCAGCGTGCGCCACACAGCTGCACCTGATTTTATATTCTCGCGCATGTGTCAGCGTTGCCGCAGCTGCCTGTAGTAACACCCTCGAGTGCATATCTTCTTCAAGCCTTGTTGAAGGGCTTGAAGAAATAAAGGCAGTACGGTGCCGCTAATTCCTCCTTTTAAGCATCCTGCTGCTGGCGGAGCATAGTAGCGCCGGCAACTCAATTCTACTCCTTAACGCGACGGCGGACACCGATTGCAAAACCCTGCTAGCGGCAGCAAACATTGGAACAGTTCGAGATAATACAACGCCGCAGAAAGCCATTTTGCGCGAGTCATCTAAAGGCGTCAGGGAAGGCAGTGCGGCACGCGATACCCCCTCCCCCCGAGAATGAATGAATGCGAAGCGCGGCTGACCGCGTGCCATTCCAGCCGCAACCGCTGCGTAAAACAATGGCCCACATGCGACGGAGCAGAGAAAACGACGCCCAGTGGACGTTTTGTCTACGAGTACCATAACCATGTCAGGCAAATCTACATGTCAGGCCAGCAGATACGATAAGACGCGCATGCGCACCACTGCTCTAGAGGCCCTCTCGACAGCAGGCACCGCGTCGGTAGACGGCGCGTCGATGCAGTTTGGCACGCGCTCCCCTGGTCCGTATACTTTTGCTCAAGGGTGAACGTACGCATGCATGCATGCATGTATGTATGCACGCATGTATGCACGCATGTATGCACGCATGTATGCACGCATGTATGCACGCATGTATGCACGCATGAATGCGCGCATGAATGCACGTATGCATGTATGTATGCATGTATACATGTACGTATGTATAAATGTATGTATGTATGTTTTGTTATAGCGAGCTCGTGCACGTGCGTGAAAGTGCATCTGCATGTGCATCTTTTGTTGTGTGACCATTACATAAGCACATACACATGCGTGGACGCGACCGTAAAGTAGGTAGCAAAATTAAAATGACGGACACAAAATTAAAATGTTCTAACAGAGCCGGCCGTGTACTGTGATTGTCTCATTGCATTGCTTTTACAACAGTGCGTAATTTTATTCCACTTCATTTCACCCTCCATGCCTAGGCGGCGATGAGAAAATGCAAACTTGTCTGCCGAGAATCGGTGTATACTAACACAATGTCAAGTGTAAGTTGTTCTACTCTTTGCCGGTGACGTTTTCCCCGGATCATCATTGCTGTCTAGTTATCGCTCGTTGCAAGTTGCGCCTGCTATAAACGCGATTTCTTGAATGTTGTCGCCGATCTTATAGGCAGGTTCTTGTTCAATCAGATGGCGCGATCGATTGACGCCCATAGAAGTTTACACTGCACAAGAGCACTACCGATCACCCTGGGGTGTACTATGGTAACGCATGTACAGTCTCCTGGATCTTTAATAACAGCACGTGAGCGTAGATGGCCCTAGAAATTATGTATATGGCTCCCGTGTCCTATAGAGGAACACTGGACAGTATAATATGCCAGCACCCTACAACGACGAGAAGCGACGAGACGGAAATTTCTAAGCGCACCAAGCACTGTCTAGTGATAGCATCGTCTGCTAAGCCGTTCCCCTTCAGACCAGCCTAGCCATCCCAGATTAGTCTGCGCAGTCGTGTTTACGAAAAAAAAAAAGTTTCGGGACCCGCGCCTGTGGGAATCGGTCCAAGCGAAGCTTTCATCGGTGTCTGTGAACAACGCTGTTCCTGTTTAGCGAACATTGCAAGCAGAGACCACACGACCCAGTTGGACGCATTTTCACTGGGAACAGCCCCCCTCAGCATAAGCTTGTTTTGCTCGATCATAAAAATTCCGCGGATGACGTTGACGGAACTATAACGACGGCATAAAGACAACTGTATGACCATGATGCAAATATCACATTGTCATGACGACGATCATACGACAACGATGACGTCATGACCTTAGAATTCGACTCTGGAGTGACGACGAAGGCATGATGACAACGTGATGTGGTTGCCAGACTGATGCCGATGACGTCACAATGAAGGTGTGAAGAAGAGAATTACGAAGCTGGAATGAAGATGAAAGCATGGCGACATTATGATGACGATGCAGAAATGATTGCATTGCCATGACAACATAGGCATGACGACTATGACGTGACTTTGTTGGAACGACAGCTGTATGACGACGGTGCTAAAATGATTACAATAGTATGACAAAAAAGGCATGATGAATGTCGTGTGGCGATAACTGTATGACACGCGATGGCATGATGATACTGAGAACCGGTACGATAGAACGATAGCAGTAGAACGACCACGATGGCATGACGATAGCTGAATGACGGTGAAACGATGACGATGACATGGCAACGGTTCCGTGCCGGTGTTGCAGCTCACGTGCCTGTTTTCGCTCATCACCTGTCTCAGCGGGCTGCCTGTATGAGTGCGATATGCGTTGTTTCTTTGCACTGTGTCCGATACCGTCAAATCGTCCGAGATTGCAGCCGAGAGCCAGCAGGGCTGACAACGGCGCAACGGTCTCGCTGAAATGACATCACTTTCACTATGACCCCATATTAAAAATTAAATTATGGGGTTTTACTTGCCAAAACCACTTTATGATTATGAGGCACGCCGTAGTGGAGGACTCCGGAAATTTTGACCACCTGGGGTTCTTTAACGTGCACCTAAATCTAAGTACACGAGTGTTTTCGCATTTCGCCTCCATCGAAATGCGGCCGCCGTGGCCGGGATTCGATCCCGCGACCTCGTGCTCAGCAGCCCAAGACCCCATATTCGAGAAGAGTCATCGCACAAGACAGCAGCAGCAGTAGCAGTGGTAATGTTGGAAGAACAGGCGAAAAATGTTTCGCTTTGGTAGCTGGCTGAGAACTCGTGTACGACTAAGATGTGTCATCTGCCATCAGCCGTTCCGATTATTTCACTGGTGCTCGCCTTCACTATGGAATATACAGCGCTATTCTTGTCGCGCGTGCAATCTCATTAGACAAGATACTTGCGCTGCAGTATCAGCGACAACGTTAAATAAATTTCAGATATGTTAGACGCGTTTTACGCCAGTCGATAACCTCATAGCAGCGACAATCCCGAGAACGGTCACCGGCAAAAAGCGAATGAGAATTCACTGGCTGCTCTGTGCTGTTTTAAACGAGTTCTCACCGTGGTTCGGCAACCGTGGGCCGACTCGCAGGCGAAAGAGAAGTTCGTCAACCTCTCGGCAATCGGCCCTGTGGTGGCAGCCGAGGTGATCTCCGTGGCCTTCTCGCCGTCCGGCTCCAGGTTCGCGGCCGGCGGTCTCAAGATCGACTGGTGGCCCGAGCGGGTCGTCACGAACTACAAAAAACGCTTGAAGTGAGTCTTCATCTCTTACACTCTACGGCTGTGGCGAGCGCTCGCGGGGTGGGGAGGGAGAAAGGGGAGGACAGTGGGTGAATCGTATTGCAAAGAACAGGACACCGTAAGCTTGTGCAGGCTGTCAGATCGAGCTGGCCCTACCAGGAAAGCAGCCGCAGGGGGCCACGGAAAATGTCTTGTGCGTGTGGCAGAGGGTGTACGGGGCCCTAGGGTACAGAAATGATGCAAACAAATCCAAAAGTGACACTTGTTTACGCATTAGAAAGCTTACACGCTCAACTGTTCTGGCGCGGTTGTGGTGGCCAGGGCGCCTCAAGCTGTCCTGAACAGCTTTTTTCCTGGTCACTGGCAGCGTTGCCTTTGTCGGTGTTGGCTGCAAATAAATTCAAATTCAAACTTGCGCTGCAGAAAGCGGGGGATCTTCCGATTTAATTTAGTAATCGTGCTCGCTCACTGTTGGTAGTGGGTGCTGTTGTATTTCAGTGGGTATTGGGGCAGTAAGGTATACAGAAATGACCACCCGACTGGCGGCACCCGAGAGTGCCCTGCTTCGCTCGAACCACGGGCTGATAGATGACAGGAGCTCCCGGTGCAGACGCTCACGTTTCCGTGGTGGAAGGGGTTGAGCCTTCCTGCCTCTTCCAGCTCGTGTATCTTGGCGCCATATATAGACCTTATGTGTGGGTGCACAGGGACCCCATAGCCGAGCAAGCGTGAAACTTCAACAAATTGCACACTTGCAGGCCAATTCCCGTTGAGCACTGGTTTGAGTTCAACGAATTTTCTCTACTGTGGGATGGTGCGCTCTCTCAACCACGTTCGCTTTTTCTGGGATGGACGAAAACAGTGCTGAGCTATGCCTCTCTGAGGGATGCGCGTTCTAGGATGGCAGAAATTGAGGGGGGAGGGTTCCTGAAGTTAGGAAACTTGCTGGTGCAAGTTCGGATCAGCTAGCGTAAGACATGGGTAATTGGAGATCGCTGGGAGAGGATTCTGTCCCGCAGTGGACATGAAAATTAGGCTGGTGATGGCGCCTTTGAGAACGCCACGCGTGAGCCTAAATTTAGCTTCGATAGTGTCATGCATGACACGACTACTGCACTATCTGTGCACGCGACCTATTCATTATCGAATAGTGGCTTTCTTGCTCTACACAACAATCCCGAAGTGAGGCTCGTGAAAAGCACGGCCGCAAGGATACAGGCGATATTATAATATGTTTTCGTTACGTGTGGTGTGCGAAGCGTTTCATTTCATTTCATTTTATTACCTTAAAGACCTCTGGATAGGGGTATTACATAAGGGGTGGGTATACATTAGTACATAATTTGCATAATACATAAGTGAACACGCAAACAACAACAAAAAACTGCATGTGCTAAAGGGTTACATACGTCAGTGCAAATACATAGAACTAAGTAATACAAACTAAAGTTGCACGAGCATATAAGTCCATTAACACAAGTCATTTCTATTGTGAAAAGTGCGCAGTGACACTCTCCACGAACGTAGAAGGGCAAATGATGGTGGAGATTTGGTGGGGCAGATTGTTCCAATCTGCAGCAGCATGGCAAAAGAATGAGGCGGAAAAGGTAACAGTGCGCATGCGAGGGCGGCCCACTTGAAAAGTGTGGCATGTGCGATGAGATGTTCGGGCTGCGGGAAGGATATAGGGTGGTTGATTTAGCGAGCTGTGATAAAACTTATGGAAAAGTGAAAGGGTTCCAGTGCGCCGGCGCGTACAAAGGGGAAGTAAATTCAATTCTTTCTTTAAGTAAGATATGCTCACGTCATATGAATAATTAGAATGGATGAACCTTGTGGCACGGTTTTGAACGGCTTCGAGTGCGTTAATGAGATATGTTTGGTGCGGATTCCATATGGCGGATGCATATTCCAATTTCGGTCGGACTATTGACTGGTAGGCCAGTAGTTTAACAGGTTTGGGGGCGCGTTTTAGATGACGCTTGAGAAAACCCAGCGATTTGTTAGCAGATGAAATGATGTTACTGACGTGTGTTCGCCAGGATAAGTCGTTAGATATAGTAACACCTAGGTACTTGTAAGACTGTGCAGCACACACGGGAATGTTATTAATTGTGTATTGGTAAGGAACTGGGTCGCGCCGACGGGAAAATACCATCAAGTTGCATTTCTTAGGATTAAGTTCCATCAACCACCGGTCGCACTATTGCTGTAAACAGTTACAAGCGTTCCAGTGTTTAAGAAGGTTTTGAAAAAGTCCCGCTCACAAATTAGTGTTGTATTTCCGAGCGGCATATGATACATCAATTACATCAATTTGGTCATCAATTTACACGTCAACAAAATTTCACTATGGTTAAATTGGTTACAAACGAGCAGTACACAAAACAATGTCGACGAACAGCGCACGTTATAATTTTCCGTCTGTCTGACTGCCTGTGTGCCTGTTTGTTTACTACGCCATGCATCTACTTGTGCAGCTGTTACGAGAGTGAGTATGCCCAGCTTAGGGATGACGTTATGTTGGGCAATACTACCGGCGCGGGGCGAACATCACAAGAGGTCCTGGAGTACCTGATGACGTACAG